>NC_086193.1:1943125-2265312 GCF_023053635.1 Elgaria multicarinata webbii | reverse complement strand
CAGAGAGCTTCGGCTATGGGGTGGTATATAAATGCAATAAATAAAGAAATAAGGCAGCTTTCAACATCCTGTGCACATTGTTGAAATGGAGATTGTAAGCGGCTTGGGTGCAGGGATCTCTCCTCCCTGCTCCCCTGCTTATGAAACGTCATAAAGCATCCTGTTTGCAAAGGTACACGGCAAAGATGGAAGGACGCAATGCTCTTTTTAACTTTGCCCTGTTCCACGTAGGCAACTTTTACAGTGCAGCCCTGTATGTGTCTACTCAGAAGTAAGCCCCACTCAATTCTATGGGGATCACTCACCGGTAAGCGCATATAGGATTTTAGCCTTTGGAATGGAGAGTCTATGTTTAGATGCAATGTACCTCTAAGGGCGCAGTCCTATGCATGTGTAGATGGGGGGGGGGGGGGAGAGTACTACAACTCCCAGCATGCTGGCTGGAGAATGCTGGGAATTGTAGGACTTTTTTTTCTATCTGAACATGCATAGGATTGCACCCTATATGTCAGAAAGAAACATGTTTTTTTAATTGTTTGAGATTCCCAAAACAAAAGGTGCTTGAAGAGAAAGGAAAATATTTTGTGCACCTTTGTTAACTCACCAGCTGATCTACTCAAGCAGCCTTCCTCAGCCTGGGGCGCTCCAGATGTGTTGGACTGCACCTCCCAGAATGCCCCAGCCAGCCGAGCTGGCTGGGGCATTCTGGGAGTTGTAGTCCAACACATCTGGAGCGCCCCAGGTTGAGGAAGGCTGCACTAAAGGACAGGTTATTAACCGACCGGGATTTTGTAAATGTAAACACCCATCGTTGGACTACGGGGTTCGCCAGTCCATCCTGCACTACGCTAGAACACGGTTGTAGCTATAGGAATGCAGCGCTGTAATAAAACTCCAGTCAAAGGCACGTCCTTGCAGCTACCCTGGGATTTTGCAGTTCCTCTGTACCGAAGAACATTTCGGCAATTCATTTCTCGGCAGCCCGCCCTCAACACTCCACGCTGTTCCGCCGACATTAGCGCGTTTTCGGGGGCTGCGTTATAGCTAACTGAACAGCCCTCTCCTGCATTGCGGTGCATGACGAGAGGGGCGCGGCTCTGCTCCTCTCTTCTGAAAGGAGCACTTTGGGGAACGCAACCCCGAGGGAATGAGGGTTCTCTGTTTATTCCCCTGGTTTGTTTATTCCCCTTCTTGCCGCGCAGGAGAAAAGTTGGCGCAACAGCGTGAGACACAACCTCTCCCTGAACGAGTGTTTCGTCAAGGCGGGCCGCAGCGACAACGGCAAAGGCCATTTCTGGGCCATCCACCCTGCCAACCTCGAGGACTTCTCGAAGGGCGATTACCACCGGCGAAGAGCCCGGCGACGGATCCGGAGGTGAGAAGCTGGCCACCCAGCTGGTTCTGTTGCTCCAAATAAATCCCCCACTTATCCCCCCCCCACGCCATATGCAACGTAAACAGCCCTTCTCCTATCCTTTAATGGGCTCTATTAACCTCCAACGCTCATCTCTGCCTTCAAGGATAAGACCTTTAGCTTGCTACTCTGACCTCAGTTTGACCTCCCCGGACCCAAGGAATAGCCCTTGTCACTCTCCCAGAAGAGGCGACAGCAAGGGTAGCGGAGCGGTTAACAGGCACTGCATTTCCGGTGCGAATCTCCGTGTCTGGGTGGGCAACCCGTGGCTGGATTTTCACGGGCCTGGCGTCCTCATTTCAAAAGTCTTCTCCAAGCAATCCGTTCAGGGCTCTGACACGAGCGAGCTGTCACTCCCCTGGCAGCCTCGTGGGTGGGGAGGAAGAGCGAGAGAGAAATGGGCGCGTCAGAGCCACACAGAGAGAGGGGGCATCAGAGAGAAAGATGGTATCAGAAAGAGAGAGAGAGAACAGGGTATCAGAAAGAGAGAGAGAGAGGGGACAGGGTGTCAGAAAGAGAGAAAAGGAGAGAAAGAAAAGGGGGTGTCAGAGAGAGAGAGAAGGGAGTATCAGAAAGAGAAAGAGAGAACAGGGTATTAGAAAGAGAGAAAAGGAGAGAAAGAAAAGGGGTGTCAGAGAGAGAGAGGAGGTAACAGAAAGAGAGAAAAGGAGAGAAAGAAAAGGGGGTGTCAGAGAGAGAGAGAGAAGGGAGTATCAGAAAGAGAAAGAGAGAACAGGGTATCAGAAAGAGAGAAAAGGAGAGAAAGAAAAGGGGTGTCAGAGAGAGAGAGAAGTGGGCATCAGAAAGAGAGAAAAGGAGAGAAAGAAAAGGGGTGTCAGAGAGAGAGAGGAGGTAACAGAAGGAGAGAAAAGGAGAGAAAGAAAAGGGGGTGTCAGAGAGAGAGAGAAGGGAGTATCAGAAAGAGAAAGAGAGAACAGGGTATCAGAAAGAGAGAAAAGGAGAGAAAGAAAAGGGGTGTCAGAGAGAGAGAGAAGGGGGTATCAGAAAGAGAGAGTGAACAGGGTATCAGAAAGAGAGAAAAGGAGAGAAAGAAAAGGGGTGAGAGAGAGAGAAGGAGGTATCAGAAAGAGAGAGAGAAAAGGAGGTAGAAAGAGAGAAAAGGAGAGAAAGAAAAGGGGTGTCAGAGAGAGAGAGAAGGGGGTATTAGAAAGAGAGAGAGCGAACAGGGTATCAGAAAGAGAGAAAAGGAGAGAAAGAAAAGGGGTGAGAGAGAGAGAAGGAGGTATCAGAAAGAGAGAGAGAGGAGGTAACAGAAAGAGAGAAAAGGAGAGAAAGAAAAGGGGGTGTCAGAGAGAGAGAGAAGGGAGTATCAGAAAGAGAAAGAGAGAACAGGGTATCAGAAAGAGAGAAAAGGAGAGAAAGAAAAGGTGGTGTCAGAGAGAGAGAGAGAAAGGGGATGAAAGAGAAAGAAAAAGGGGGTGTCAGAAAGAGAGGAGGAGGGAAGGAGGGGGAGAGAAGTGGGGTGTCAGAGAGAAAGAGAAAGGGAGAATCAAAAGGGTGTGAGATAGATAGATAAGGGGATGCCGAGAGAGAGAAAAGGGGGTGTCAGAAAGCGTGAAGGAAAAGAGGTGGACCTGCCCATTTTCCCCTCTGGCCCCACCAATGCACATAGGGCCCCCCAAACAGGTTACCCCCGAGGGAATACTGCCCTCAACAGAAAGAAAAGCAAAGCCCCCGCACCCCCAGTCCTGCTCCGTCACAAAGGCCACGGTCCTGCCGCAGTGTCACAGCCCCCCCTCCCTCTTCTTCTCCTCCTGCTTAGGATGGCGGTGAACTTGGGCTTCTACCACCCCTACGCCTTTTACGGACTGGGCTGCTGCTCCCCGGGCCGCTACTGCCTCTGCTGCCCGCCCTACGTGCCGCCCGGCCCCCCGGGCCCATCGCAGCCTCACCCGCCGGGGTTCCCCTCGCTCCTCCTGCCCTCAGCGGTCTCCTGGCCTCACCCCTTCGTCTCTGCAGGAGGAGCGGAGAAATCCCAGGCCGAGAAGCGCCTCGGCTGGGCTACCTGGAGCCGTTCGCACCTGCAAATCACGCCGCTGCCGCCACCACCCGTCGGTCTGTGACCCGGGTTCCGCCGAACACCTTCGGGCAGGGAGACCCCCCCTTTTCGGCCGCGCCACTTTGGAGGACGCCTGGATTGAAAGATTCGGCAAGCGCCCCCCCCCCCAATGACCCTGATCGACAGGCCCTCTGCCAGCCCCTTTTAAACTGGAGATCCTTTCAGAAATGGAGATACCGGGATTTGAACCCAGGACTCGTGAAACTCTCGCTCCAGTACTGGGCTGCACTGTGAGGCTGCCGCTCCTTGGTCCAGAAAGGGGGTCTCTGTAAAGGTCAAGAGAAGCAGCAAGCGGCCTGCTTCGAGGCCTTCAGCAGTGTCTTTCTCTTGTCCGCCCCAGTGTCCTGTCTCCAACAGCGGCTGGCTAGACGCTTCAGGGTAGCCCACAAGGAAGGCACAAAACTTTTTTTTTTGGTATACTACCTTTCTCTACGAATGCACTATGACTCCTTCAAAAACCGGCGCGGGGGCTTTTTCCTGGTCCGCCTCAGACAAAACTTGTCAGGGGTCCACCTTCTAGCAGTGGGCGGGGCTGGCGCCCAAAGTGGGCGGAGTCTGAAACTCAGCCGAGGCCCGCACGCGGCTCTCGGGCCCACGGTTGCCCACCCCTGCTTTGAAACAGCCATCACCACATCTTTCGGCGAGGGAGAGACATCCGGTGTTGCTGCGGCAGCTGGAAATACATTGGACAGCTAGCTTGGCTGTGTATATTTAAATATCTAATTAAACGAGACTCTGGGTTTCTCTCTGGTCTGTTTTGGTAGAAACCGTCCTTTTAAAACAGGGGTGTGAAAGCCCCTTCAGCCCGACGGCCGAATTCGGTTCCGGAAAAGGTCCCGGGGGTCGCGTTCCGGTGGTGGGCGTGGCCAAAGAGGAAAAGAGGTGTGGCCAAAATACCCAAATATCCCCCTATTTCAGCTTCACGCTCTTACGGCCAGTAACTCAGACCCAGGAGAGGAATTCCAACCTTTCAGAATAGGCGAAAAATACACAAAAGCTTATTAACCCCCCCCCAATAATTGGGGCTTGGGGGGAAAGTGGGCGAGGCCAGAGAAAGTGGGCGTGGTCAACTGGGGAAGCACAGTTTGGCTCCAAGGCTTGCAACAGCGGTCCTGCACCACTGTTTTCAAAGGATGTCGTTACGTTGTAAGGTTTCTAATTATTTGTTTTTTACGCTTTCTTTTACGCGTGGGGGTTGTTATTCAACGCTTGCCTCTTATTCTCAACCTTCGAGGGATACATTACAGCCAGGCCACGGCTTCCCGAAAGACAAAACGTATCAATCTGGGAAGCCGCGGTTCTAATACGTGCATTTGGGTGGGCTTGAACCTTCTTTCGTACATCGTCGCATTTCCTTCATCTTCACAACAGTCCTGAAAGGTAGGCCTCTGTTATTACCCCAGGGAAACTGAGGCTGAAAGAGAACAACTTCTTATCATCCTCTCTTGAGGCCTCTCCAGGCAGCCAGTTTCACAGTGAAATCTCTGAGCAGTTTCATTAGAATCATAGAATAGCAGACTTGGAAGGGGCCTCTAAGGCCATCAAGTCCTACCCCCTGCTCAATGCAGGAATCCACCCTAAAGCATCCCTGACAGAAGTCTGTGCAGCTGCCTCTTGAAGGCCTCTAGTGTGGGAGAGACTATCACCTCCCTAGGTAACTGGTTCCATTGTTGTACTGCTCTAACAGTCAGGAAGTTTTTCCTGATGTCCAGCTGGAATCTGGCTTCCTGTAACTTGAGCCTATTATTCCATGTCCTGCACTCTGGGAGGATCGAGAAGAGATCCTGGCCCTCCTCTGTGTGACAACCATTCAAGTATTTGAAGAGTGCTCTCATGTCTCCCCTCAATCTTCTCTTCTCCAGGCTAAACATGCCCAGTTCTTTCAGTCTCTCTTCATAGGGCTTTGAACCCTGATCATCCTGGTTGCCCTCCTCTGAACATGCTCCAGCTTGTCTGCGTCCTTCTTGAAGTGTGGTGCCCAGAACTGGACGCAATACTCAAGATTACTCCAGTGTTTGGAGGCTTGGTGTTACTCGATGGAGAGGGAAGACTCTGTACATGCTCAGAAACTGAATTCTCAAGATTCAGGCCTCATTCTTAACACCAAAAACAAGTACTGGGGCGTAATTATGTCAAAGTCCCAGGACTTATACCAACCCACCCCAAATGGACATCAGGAAAAAACATCCTGACTGTTAGAGCAGTATGACAATGGAACCCATGACCTAGGGAGGTGGTGCGCTCTCCTGCCCTAGAGGCCTTCGAGAAACAGTTGGACATTGAGCAGGGGGTCAGACTTGATGGCCTTATAGGCCCCTTCCAACTCTACTATTTTATGATTCTAGGAAAGCCCAGTCAAAGTCTTCCAGTACATTATATTACTCTGCTGGGTGATTAGCACAAGGACCAAGAATTACATGCTGCAATGGCCACAGGGGCAAATCTCACCTCGGCCACAAATGTACGAGTCAAGCCAATGACTCTCTCAATCTCAGCCTGCCCCCTGCCTCATCTCTGTTCCATGGGGGTCATTACTACCAACCCCCTGGGCAAGACGCTTGTAAGAATTATTGAGATGAGCGTATGCAAAGCACGATGGCCGGGATCCGACGCTGCTGGAGAAGGAGGGTGGGGAATCTCCACGTTATCTCCGATCTGCAGTTGGAGATAACAAAGGGATTCCCCTGTATGGGAGGTGGTATGCAGAGGGATTCCCTTGTTGTCTTTGATCACAGGTTTATTTTATTTATTTATTTATTTATTTTACTACATTTATGTACCGCCCCATAGCTGAAGCTCTCTGGGCGGTTTACAAAAGTTAAAAACAATGAACGTTGGTGATAATATGGGCCTGGCTCTCCCCTCCCAGGCACGGGGCATGGGGGGAGGGGGAGGAAGGTGTCCCAAATGCTCCTTGGGCCGGAGGTGCACCGCCTCTGTTCTAGAAGATGAGGATATACTGCAACATTTTGTTGCAGATTCCAGTTGCAAAACGATGGTTTCAGCGCTCTAGATTTCAGAAGAGAAAACCAGCCCCTGTTCTAACCCCTATTAGCAATGCAAATAAACCATGTCCTATCGACAATGGCCGTGTTTCTTCTTTTTAACACCGACGCCGCTGCGTTTTTATAGTTATTTTGAGTCTGTCGAGCCCAGGAAATGCACCGCGCAAGGGCAGTGCTTGAAGTCTTGTATGAGACCCAGGGTGTGAAGGAGAAGAAATTCAGATGTTGATTTGCCCAATCGCCTAATCCTGCAGTTTTATTTAAAACACACCCACCCACACCGAAGGCCTGGCCTAATTGCTTGCCTGGTAATTGTTCCTGATGCCCTTAATGAAAATCGCAGATCCGGGCCACTAAGTGGCCTTAAAGGAGATAACGTTGCCTCTTAATCCCACCAGATAAACCCCTTTAAATCTCGTAGCGGCCTCGAAAAATAGGAGGCTTATGACACAGGCTAATCTGTTAACGGTGTGGTCGCCCTTTGTGTCCCAGGAAGGTGCGAAGGGAACGGAGCTGCACCGGGGAAAGGTGGCGTCCCGCCGAAACACGTCCCCGGCGGGGCGCGGAACGAGGATCGGGCGGCCGGGGTCGTCTTGGCGAACGAGCCACGAGGAGGAATAAACGGGCATCTAGATCGTGAGTTTGAGCAGGGTTACAGCACATCCAGGGCCGGTGCTACCATAGAGTCCACTCAGGCGGCTGCCTAGAGCGCCAAGGTAAGGGGGGGCGCCGAACGCCGCACCCAGAAGCCGCTCTCCCACAGCGGGTCTGAGAGGGCGGCTTCCGGGTGTGCCGTTCCGAAGCCGCCCACATGCCCCAGCGTCCAAGCTTCGCTTCGGCTGGGCGGGCGAGATGGCGCCCCGCACCCAGGTACGCTGGGGTGGGGGTAGGTGAAAGCAGCTCACCTGCCTGGGGCGCAAAATAGTCTGGCACCGGCCCTGAGCACATCGTGACTCCCGCTGAGGATTCTGGGAGAGGTTCAGGTCAGGCAGGGAGGGCCAAAGCGGCTGCCGAGTCTTCCCTAATTCCCTAATAATACTAAGCAGGATGATCAGGGGTCTGGAAACAAAGGCTGGGCATGTTTAGCCTGGAGAAGAGAAGATTGAGGGGAGACCTGATAGCACTCTTCAAGTCCTTGAAAGGTTGTTGCGCAAAGGAGGGCCAGGATCTCTTCTCGATCCTCCCAGAGTGCAGGACACGGAATAACGGGCTCAAGTTAAAGGAAGCCAGATTCCGGCTGGACATCAGGAAAAACTTCCTGACTGTTAGAGCAGTACGACAATGGAACCAGTGACCTAGGGAGGCGGTGGGCTCTCCCACACTCGAGGCCTTCAAGAGGCAGCTGGACAAGCATCTGTCGGGGATGCTTTAGGGTGGATTCCTGCATTAAGCAGGGGGTTGGACTCAATGGCCTTGTAGGCCCCTTCCAACTCTGCTATTCTATGATTCTATGATTCTCCGAAAGAGGTTATGCACCCCTGTTTTGGGACGATGGTGTTCCCTGCCCCAGCTTCCATTTGTAAACGGATGCTCTTTTAACCAATCCATTCATTGACTGGGACACATACGAATCCTCGACAAAGATTTCTTTGTTCCGGGGGGGAGGGGGCGTTCCGAAAAAAACACCCACCCACTACTTTGCCACGTTTTAGCCACGTTGCCCACTGCTAGTTTGTCATAACCCTATCTTAACTCCCATCACCACTGTGAACATTATAACCCACCCACACGGCAGTCACAATGTGCATAGTGATGGATAATAGGAACGACTCCGCATGCTTCCAGACACTAGGAGGAGATAGAGATTACCCTTCACCTTGATCAGTTCCTGTTTCCTGCTCCCTCCCCTTCCTCTTCCTCTTCCTCTGCATGGTCTCTACGGGAAGGAAGGAAGACACCGTATCTCATGCTTTCTGTTACACTCCTACGCCCAGCTTCATTTATTTATATACCGCTGAATATAATAAAATCTCTCAGCGGGTCACATTGTTAGGGGGGGGCTTGTAGCTGAACCGTGCTGGATAGCTTCCACTGACGATGTGACTAGAAATGCAAATGAAGTTTATTTATTTATTTATTTCATTTTTATACAGCCCAATAGCCGAAGCTCTCTGGGCGGTGCACAGATTTGAACGTCTTCAAAAATTGGCTTTCACCTGCTTTGGTTGCCGCCGATACCAAATGCTGTGTTGCCACGCTTTTTCTATCTAAAGCAACTCTGCTGTAAGCCCCGCCCGACTTTCTAACGCATTGGCTCATGGATTCTTCCCCACCACAATTGCGTCAGGAGGGTGTCGCTATGTTACCACCCCCAAAACCCAGTTCGGAGGTGCCCAGACCTGTCAAGCTATAGACCGGCTATGCAGGGGGACACGCACTTTAAGACTCTCTGCGGTTCAGTAAGGGGTCAGAACCCAAAGGAAGGAAGAGTTTTAACAAGCCCTCTGGTAGGAGCTATCCAAGGTCCTGAAATCCCAGCTGGAACAAGATACCTACCAGCAGGGCACATCCCAAAGGCATGCCTATTGCCGCCTTCAACAACCCGCTTCCCTCCAGATGTGTTGGACTACAACCCCCAGCATTCCAGACTTTTGGCCAAGCTGCCTCAGTATGATGGGAGAAGAAGTCCTAACCAATTGGGAAGCATGAGGTTGGTGAATAATTATTGAACAAATGAGCTGGAGTTAGGAGTGAGCAGTGAAGTGGCCAAGTTTGCCAACGACACCGAATTATTTAAGGGTGTTAAAACCAAATTGTGAAGAGCTCCGAAGGGATCTCTCCAAGCTGGGAGAACAGGCGTCCAAATGGCAGATGCAGTTCAGTGTAAGCAAGTGTAAGGTGATGCACGTCAGGGTGAAAAAACCCAACTTCAAGTATAACCTAATGGGATCTGAGCTGGCGGTGACCGAACAGGAGAGAGATCTTGAGATTGTGGTGGACAGATGGATGAAAACGTCCACCCAGTGTGCGGCCGCTGTAAAGAAGACAAACTCCACGTTAGGCATGATAAGAAAAGGAATTGAGAATAAAACGGCCAGTATCACACTGCCCTTATACAAATCTATGGTGCGACCAGACTTAGAATACTGTGTACAGCTGGTCACCACACCTAAAAAAAGGATATTATAGAGCTGGAAAAAGGGCAGAAAAGGGCAACTCAAATGATGAAGGGGCTGGAGCATCTCCCCTAAGAGGGAAGGTGACATCAACTGGGATTGATTATCTTGGAAAAAAGGAGGCTGAGGGCAGACATGATAGAGGTGTACAAAATTATGCCTGGTGCAGAGAATGTGGAGAGGGAGACATTTTCTCCCTCTCTTATAATACTAGAACACCAAAGGGGTCATCCCCATGAAGCTGATGGGTGGGAGATTCAGGACAAATGAAAGGAAGGACTTCTTCATACCGTGCAGAGTTAAACTATGGAACTCACTACCACAAGATGTCGTGACGGCCACCAATTTGGAGGGTGGGGGTTGGATGAATTCCTGGAGAAGAAGGCAAGCCATGGCTACTAGCCCTGATGGTTGGGTGCTCTCTCCAGTATCCGAAGCAGTAAGCCTGTGTGCACCAGTTGCTGGGGAACATGGGCGGGAGGGTGCTCTTGCACCATGTCCTGCTTGTTCATCCCTGGCCGATGGCTGGTTGGCCATTGTGTGAACAGAGTGCTGGACTAGATGGACCCTTGGTCTGATCCATCAGGGCTCTTCTGATGTTAAATGTGTCCCAGTTCCCTTGACTGTGACGTCAGCTCTTGACCAAATGTGATAGCAACAATATAAGCAAAGGAAGTCAGGTCTCTGCCCCTGGAGGCGTGCAAATCAAACTTCCATTCGCGGAAGCACAGCCGGGGGGGGGAGGAGGGGTTAAATGGTCCACCTAGAAGGAGTTTCCTTTCATTTGCCCAACGTCACATACCGAATCTGGGGCAGTGGTGAAATTTGAACCCAGATCCCTTCGTTCCCTTAAGGCCACAAGAACAGCCCTGGTGTATCTCTCTCCCAGCAAGCAATCCGATGTGTGTGGATTGCCGCAGAAAAGAACAGTTCACACCCTCTTCGTTACCCCGCGTCATCGGGTATCGAGATGTAAACTGCTTCCGTCCAGGGACGTTCCACCTTTATTACTGGAATTTAACAAGCGTTCCCCTTTGCTTCCGTCTCCCTCTTCCCAGCAAATGGGGCAGCTGGGGGTGGGAACTCTGCTTTGAGGGTCTCCCTAAATTCGCGGCCATCTGCTCGCTGGTCCCCGCTGGGTGACAGCTTGTTCTCTGGCTAAGCAGCCTTTCCAACCCGGCTCCTCCGCCCCGCTGCGAAGGCCGGCATTAGCAGAGCCTCTCGGGTTGTAAGCCGGACCAAAGGCGGATTAGAAGCAAGCCCGTGTGTCTACGATCCAGCATCAAGTCGCGCTTACTTCGCACCAGCGGTGCCAAGCAGCTTAGCGCGAGGAGAATCGTGAAAGCTCCTTTAAGGCCGCGGCGGAATATGGGCCACGCCATTGTCCAGCCCGTGATCATTTGAGGGGGGTTGAAAAATGGGTTCTGCGCCTCTCCGAAGAGAGCGGTCCGAAGTGGGGAAGGAGCAAACCCGAAGTGGAGGAAGACGGATGCAACGTCTACAGCTCCGTTGCTCGCTGTGGGACAGGCACTTGACCGTTGGCGTTATTTACCGTACATGTGGCTTCTAGGGCTACCACCATTTTCACACTGCGAGTCACCTGCGGAACTGCAACGGGCTTTCCACGTTACAGCTGCACTCCGCACTAGTGCAGTGCGTTTTTCAAGTGTTCAGAGCTTCACGTGACTGCAATCTTTACAACAACCCTGAGAGGCGGGGTGGGGGACTGAGACGTGTCGCGTTTCTCAAAACCTCCCGCCTTATTGGGAGACACGTAATTCACAAAGCTTTATTCAGGCAATAAACATCTCTTCACACCTGAAGAGAGTCTAATGTCTGGGAACTTCCCTGTAAGCAAAACTAGGCAAACTAAGCGAGACAATTGTCCTTTCAAGAAAAAGGGAAAGCCATTTCCCAGAACGCTTTAACTTCAAGGAGGCTGGTTCTGAGGAAGCCGTTGGCGAGAAGCTAGCCAGGCTGACTTTCTCTCACCTACATTTAGCTCCACCTGTTTTAGTCTGTGGCGGACTCTGGGATCAGCCAGCCCTGAACTGCCCTTCCCCGCTGAAGAATACTGATTTCCCACAGACTGTGTGTTGTTAAAGTTTTCAGTGATAAGGTCTGGCGAAGGTTCATCCCCAGCTGGTGACGAGCCCATGAGAGTCACCTCCCCAACTCCCCGTGTAGGCTGGTACGTTTTTGGTACTGTCTCTTCCGCTTCAGAATCTGATTCTGATTGATCGCCAGAAACTCTTTCCCACAGCCTAAGGGGAACAGGCCTAGTCACGACCGGTAGCATACTTTACTCAGCCACCTAGGGAGTTCACGCCAGGGACGAGATTCAAACCGGGGGCTTGCCAGTTTGCAGAACTTAGACTCTAAACCATTATGCAATTGCGCTTTTTCTAAGGGTACGTCCTGCTATGTTCTGCCCACACGGGTGGGCGTGACACAGCCGTAGAGGCTAGTTAAGTAGAATTCACCAGAGTATTTTTTTTAAAAAAAAAAAAATCCATTTTTTTTTTTTTAGGGTAGTACCACTTTTATTTTTATTTATTTTTCAAAGCACTACGTAAAAATCCAGCCATTAAAAAAATATTGCTGAAAAAGCATTGTAGCGTTGCAAATTAAAAGATTTATCTATTTATTTTAGATAAATAAATATTTAGTTATTTCATTTTGGAGAAGTTCTTGTGGACCGCTTTCCAGATTTCACTTCCAGGACTGAGGTCCTAGTTTAAGGGGCGATAAAAGAACGCCAACCCAACACTCTAGCCACTGCACCCCACTGCCTCTCAGGTAAACAAGGCTAAAATAAAATAAAGTAAAAGACAACAACACTCAGACAAGTAAATGGAGACAAAGCCAAGATTCGAGAGAAAAAAAAATCTATTAGTGCAAAAAATTAACAGTTCTCTATTACAGTACAATATATGGAAAAAAGAACATACAATTGATTTGATTTTAGTCAACAACCAATCCTGAACAATAGGAGAAAATCAAATGTAACTTTTCCTTTTCTCTTTTTCGTTTGTGTGTGTATGCGTGTGTAAATTCTCACTCTTTTTCATTTTAAACAAACGCAAAGTATCTAGGGAAAGAGAAGACATCGCTTCTCTCGCCCATGAGCCTGAAGTTAGTGTCGGATACCACGATGTGGGTGTCCATCAAAAAAATAATTTTATTTATTTATTATTAGAAAAATCGGTATGAGAAAACCCCAACGCCTCCCCAAGAAATCCTCAACGTTTCCTGAATTAACATCCCTCAAAGGGTGTGTGTGTGTGTGTGTGTTCAAATAGCAGTCAAGAAATATCTATAGCTGATTTGGGTGGGTGGGTGGCAGGAAATGGGGGCAGGAGAAGAAATTATTAAGAGGATCGTCGGAATTTCCCAGCAGAGAGAGTGGGGGGGAAAACCCTGATCACGGCCCTGTATTTACAGGACCATTGCCATCTTCCTAGAAGGAAACGGAAGAATTGCAGCGAAGCGAATCAACAGAGGAAAATTGTGTTCTAAACCAAACACCTGCAGAGAAGTCAAGAAAGACCTATCAAGCCATGAGAACTGAATCGCCGTTTTCTCTGAATTCGTCTCTGGGGTTGTTTTTGCAGGGGGGTAAGAAGAAATCTCTTGCGTCAAAACTTTCACCTACCCCCAAAAGGAATGGCCAAGTTTGCTAAAATGAAACCAAGAAGCCGTCTTAGATATTTGATGGATAATTGATCGGCGCTGGAACACGGAGAGGGTCTTTGGGCAGAAACAAGGAGGCGAGGGGTAGAGCGTTTGAGAACGTCCGTGGCTTTTCCCCGGAAACATGGGGTGGGGTGGGTGGAGACGTGATGGCGCCTCCACGGTGCGTCTACACCACGTTTCACTTTCGCGCCAGTTTCAAGCCTGCGTAATTGTCACACCTCGCGAGCACGTAATCCCCTGAGAGCAGCCGTTTGGCGACAGGATCAGGATTCCCTGGGCAACGCCGCATTAAACCAGTTCGGAGGCAAGTCCACTTTGCAGGGCAAACGCCGTGCCCTCCGTTCCGCTGGGGATTTGTCACGGAAACACAATTTCCCGTGGATCCGTCAGAGGGGAACGGTGAAAAAGAAGCTAAGACGGGTATATTGTTATGGCTATGAAGAATTCGTTTCGGGGATTTGTCAAGGTAGTGGGGCCATTAAGAAGAACAGACTCTTTGAGAATTCAGGAGTAGCCACTACTGAATTTAGAGATACAATAGATTTACTGTCAATTTGTGGCCTTCTCCAGACGTTTGGGCCTACAACTCCCAGATGTCTCGCCATTGGCTTCACTGAATAGGGCTCATGGAGTTGTGCCCCAAAATATCTGGCCAACCCAGATATGAGCTTAATCTCTCACCAATTCTTCTTTAACCCCAAATGTGAAGGCACCGAGTTCGCAATTATTTCTCAGGGAAGCTTGAAAAGAAATATGTATCTCCGCCGATCACAATCTCCCACAAGACCCCCCCACAAACACGTGCAACCAACTTCATGTATTTTTGGAATTTGCTTTGGCTTGCATTTCTTAAATAGGTTTGTTTGGTGTGTTTTTTGCCCGGCTCCCTGATTCAAGGATTCGTTTGGGATGGAACGGCGCCAGAGGACCCGGAATCCGTCGGGTCGCAGCCGCCAAACCAGTGCTCAGCCCGAAATTGGGAAGAAGAAACTAGGCGGACGATAGCACCACCGTGAAGAAAGTTGAACTTGTTTCCAGAAAAAAACTGACCGATAAGCGCATGAAACTAGTCGGAGCGGAGACGCGAGGCACACTGGAAGTGGGAGAACATGGCTTCCTTCTTCCCTGTGATGTGCACAGGAGCACACCAGAAAGAACCTAATGGCTTGGTGAGGCGCTAGGAGTTTCGGAAAGACTCCTTCCAAGTTTTCATTATTATTTTTTTCCCAGAGTTGAAAGGGGACCAGTAGAGGCTGGTCAACGTCTTAGGGTCCAACCAGGAGCCATGGCCAAGGTTAACCCTTTCTGCTCCAGCACGGTTGTGTCGCCAAGATGGAGGGATTGGTGGAAATCGGGAATGGATCTAAAAGTGGTGGGTTGTTGGCTTACACAGGGTCAAGCAAGAGAAGAAAATGAAGTCACTTCCCAACTCCATCCATGGAAGACGAATAAACATGACCTGCATGGATGCCACTAGTGCCACATTCTTGCACTGTTCTCTCAAACCCATATATTAATCCGTCAAGATGACTGGTGATTGGTTCTTTGGATAGATTTTTTTTAAAAAAGAGAGAGGATCATATATGGAGAGGCCTGCCTTGGGGTATCGAGCTGTGGGTTGTAATGGATGTTGTTGAGTGTAAGTCGTCACACCAACGGGAGAAGCTGAGCAGACAGGATTAAGGCTACCTCTGAGTTGGATGGGGCTTAGTCCAAGTGAGAGGGAACAGGATCGCATCTTTACGGGGTGCGTCTCACCACTTGTTGTGTTAGGGAGTAGCCCAACGATAGCAGGTTGCTCCCTTATCGCCAGAGGCAACAGAAGCTCAGGAGGTGTCTACATGACCGTATTGTTCACACGGCACAGAGTCACAAGTGGACTTTGACCCAGATTGACTGAGTTCACACACCACGCTAACCCACATTCAGCGGTTGAGTGTTTTTTTTTTTTGCTGAATCGTGGGTTGCTGTCGTACCGCGGGTTGTTGTGTTGTCTGAACGCAGCACGTTTTTTGAAAGGGCGGCCTGTTAGCCAGGCAATGTGGTTTAAGGTTCCCGAACTAGCCACCTTGAGAACCCATGGCTTGCTGTCGGGTTGTTCAGGAAGGTTAACAAGCCCACGCTACAGGGTTAACAAGCCACCCTACGGAAAACACGCCGCACCCAGACAACGCGGTAACCCACCCTGAGGAAAACACGCTGGGTTCAGACAACACGATAAGCCATGATTCAACAACAACCCACAGTTCAGCCCAGGGTTCAACAACCAGTGAGAGTGGGTTAGCGTGCTGTGCAAACCCAGCCACTGTGTCGCACCAGGTCCCCGAAGAATCCTACTAACCAGGAGCTGCCCTGTCAAAATCCACGTACCGTGTGTCTGTTTGTGTTGAAATCCGTAAAATGAAACGGAGAAGCCAGTGAGATGCAGGGTCAAGCTAGAGCTAGCTTGAAACGCATTTAAAAATATGAGTGCCTGAGTCTGGTTACGTCTCTTTCTTTTCAAACAGCAACGGCGAGGATAAAAAATCCACGCACACTAGCGGGTATCTGCTCAAATTCATAAGAACGGTGTAATTTTAAAACATTTGGAAAAAATATATATGCAATTTTAACTATTTTTTTTTTAAAGGTAATACGCAATTTTTAAATTTGGAACAAATGGCTTGGGGGGGGGGGAATTTTTGGCAGGAAAACAGGACAGGGGGAAAGAGAGAATTAACCCCGTCCCGCAATTCCAATCCAACCCTGTTTTCAGATTGGTGGACCCAGACAGAAATGTCATTTAGAAATGTGCCAAAGCCCTTACTTTTAAAAGCCAATTCACAAGTTACGTTTTTGGGTCAGATGACCCAGATTCTTATCCGCGGCTGGGTCAGCGTGTCAAAAACAACACTCCAGTCTCGGGTGAGATTTGTGCATTAACACACCCACACCGCTATCGGCACCGGTATCCAGAAATGTGATTACGGCGTCTGGAAAGAATCTAGTGTGTGTACGGCCAAGCTGGGTTGTATCAAAATCCGGTCGCTTGGGCCTCACCTGAACCACATTTCCACAGAAGGAATTTCAGCCTGATTTATCCGACTGTCGGATACAGGTCAAATTTACAAAACGTTAGGGCTTGGCTTCTCAAATAGCAATGCTCCCACCCCGCACCAAATTGCCAACACCTTTCAAAAGGAACTTGTGAACTGCCGGAAGGCGTCCTTGCTCTCCCCGAGGAAAAACGTTCAAAAACCCCAGCTCAGCTCTTGGGATTCGCCCTCTACGCATGTCCAGATCATCAAACTTTTTTGGAGCTTAAAAACAAAACAGAACAATTAAACAACTCAAAAGAAGATGCTATCGACATGAGACAATGAACTTACTTTTTAAAAGTGGGTTTTATATACAAGAATGAAGGAGCAGTTGCATCATTCTAATTATATATATATATATATATTTATTTTATTTTTAAGCCCCTCCCCGCAAAAGTGCATTTTATATTATATATTTATTTATTTATTTATTTATTTATTTATTTATTTATATATTCTCTACTCATCTCCCAAACATTTTCTTTTTTAAAAAATCCCTAATAAAGAATTATCAAACATACAATTCTATGGAATGTCAATTCTGTGCTTTTTTCCTGCCGCAAGAAACAGAAAATTAGTCATTTAAGGTTCGTTTTTGTGTTGTTGTTGTTTTTAAAAAAAGGATGAATTTTTAGAGTGCTCTGGATAGATTATTCTCTTGAGAGATAACAACAATAATAGTAATAATAATAAGATGTAAGAAAAGGGCCCCATGACATAATTTCTCGTTTATCTTCCTTGTCTTGGGGGGGAAATGGTTTCTAGTAGAGGGGACAATGGAATTTGCAAGAACCACTCTCAGAATAAAACTTAAACTCTCTTTGTACACCTATATTTTCATATACCATATATATATATTTCTTAAAAAACAAAATTTCAGTAAAGCATCGTATCAGCGTTTCCCGTAGGACAAAAGAGATAGTTGAAAACCTAGGAACGCGTCTCACGCGGACAACTAACACAACGTTCTTTTAAAAATATATCTTTTAAAAAACAAAACACCCTTTCTCCCCTTAAAACAGCGACACTGTAAGTGTTCCTCTTAACTTAAATAAAACTTTCGGCATAGGCTGAAAATATAAATAGATCTATATAGTTTCATTTTTTTTAAATAGCAGAGTTGGACTGCTTGATTGGGAGAGGGAGGGAAGTGGGGAGGGAGGTGGGGGGGGACCAGAAAAAGAAACTTCTTAAAAACTTGGGGTGCAGCAAGAGAACGGGACATAAACCAACAGGTAGAAACAATGGCTTGTATTACTCGTCATCGGGCAGAAATTTGCGCGTGCTGATGGACTGGACTGCGCTTTTCTAGATGATCAAGTCACACAGTGGGTAAGAGCGCCCTGAATCTAAGCCAAGAGGAGGGGCACCCCATCTCCCACAATGGCGAAAAAGCCCCCCTGGATTTCTGCCCCAACCAAGCCGGTAACCTCGAGGTGCCTGCTTCCGACAGCTGCCGCGACAATCAATTCCAAAGGGGAGCATAGAAAAAGAAAGAGATAAAGGGAGTTCCCTTTTCCGTACATCCAATTTCAACTCAAAACCTTCCCTGTTCTTTTCCGCCCGTGCGAACAGTCTCCAGGACACATCCTCGAAAGCTTTTTTTTTCCCCTAAAAAAAAAAAAAGGGTGGGTGGGTGGGTGGGGGAAAGTGCAACAGAAACTCCCCAATCCAATGGGTCTGCATTAGTGCAAAGAAGGACAGTCCTTAATCATCGGAAGGTGCTGTATCCTCTTTTTACGCTTAAGGCTTTTTGTGGGTTAAAGTGGTACCGATCCCGGCCGATTCAAATCAAGGCCTCTCTTCGAAAGGGCAAAACCCCGGCCGGGCAACTGACGAAAGGTATTGACCGACCGAGAATTTGCACCGGGTGCCAGAGCTGGAAAGCTGCTCTCTCTCGTCGAGAGATTCTCAAAAGTGCCCTCTGCTGTTGGCTTTTCCGGAGAGGGGGAACGCTGAAGGACCGTGCTCGCAATTCAAGAGAATTCGAGGGTCTCAGAGCAGCCAGCATTCGGGGTGGGGTGGGCGGAATAGCAGCGATAGGGCGCGTGTCGGTGGGGAAGCGTTACAAGCCGAAGAAGCAGGAAATGTTAGATTACGCATCGAAGAGCTTTGCCCCGAGATGCGAGACCGTGCCTTCATCCATCCCGACGGAGGCATCCCTCAGCTGCAAAGGAGACATTCCCGCGACAACCCCCATGCCTTTTCATGGGGGCCCTGAAAAAAAACAGCCAACGAGCAGGCCACACATCCTACTCCGGAGAGCGACGCATTGGATAAGAGCTTCTATAGTAGAATGCACTCAAAGATGGGCGAGCTCCAAAGAGTGTCAAAACTGCCGTCCTCCGCCCGTTTAGAATACAGCTGCCTCCCTGACTTCGGACCCCTTTCCTCAACCTCTCCAGGTTTACATTCACACAGAACGGCACAGCCTTGGAAGGTGGCTCGCGCCGGTGGAAGGGTCGTCCAAGGGAACAGCTTACAGGGAAAAGGTACAAGCGAGAAGAGTCGGTGACCACGAGCTTTCATCACAGGATCAAAGAAAGGCAATAACAGAGTTTATGTGTTCTTCTAGGTCAGGGAACTCGGCGAGGAAATGGTGCCGGTGTCGCTTTCCGAACAGAGGTGCTTTTTAGATCGAAAACTCCCAACCACATGAGACTGACGGTTTATTTTCCAATGAAATCCATTCATTTCTCCCCACCCAGTAGCCAATGGATGGATCCCAACCTAACCACGCACCGTTTTCCAAAACTCCAATTCGTAGAAGTCAACGGGGTAACGATGGCGGAAGACGCAACCCTCCGAAAAAGGTGCGGGAGAAACCGACGTAGAAGACACACATACCCTGACAAATACAACTTCAACCACTTGACTAACATTACATTGCAGATTAGTTTTGGGTTTTTTGGGGGGATCAAACTTGGTTGTTTAAAGTCAGTAAGGGACACATATTTGCGTCGGCCTTTTTCGCCGTTGTTGACAATGTCATTTAGAAGTTAAGCTTTTCTCTTCGTCTTCTTCCTGAAATGTGGTTAAAAATCAACAGTTTCTTTGGCAACACTTTATCACAACCTGCATATTATTATTTTCTTTTATAAAATAAAATAATAATTTAAAAAACAAAACCAAAAGCCGTATATACAGTATGTGATTCGAGAAAGGGGAACCTGCAGACAAAGAGATAAATCTATCTTTCTTTTCTTTCTTTCTTTATCATCACTTGTACAAAGGGGGGTTAAGAAGGTTAAGGCAAAATGTATTTAGAGGCAAGGACCTCTCTACACGGAGAAGGTATACCATTTTCTCTCTCTCTCTCACGTTTATTTTATTTTAGTGCAAACGCATCAAAGGCTTGTGTTAAAGTGTTGCCCGCACAGAGCTCAGACCCACTCCAAATATCACCCATCGGATTCCACCCCCCAACCCTCACCCGTACCCTTTGACGTGGGGGGGAAATCATTACAAAGAAGATGCGGTATCTCTGATCAGAAATGAGGGGAGGGGTAGCGAGGGCAGATCTACCCTAGAACCTAGGTTGGTTTTACACCAGTTATGGCTTCCCCGAGGAATCTTGGGAGTTGTAGTTCAGCAAGGGTGTCAAAGGTTTGCTCGTATGAGATAACCCTTTTCTTCCCCCCTGACAAGACTACTTGTGTTTCCGGGATTCCCTGGAAAACAGGAATACCTTCGAAACCGGCTTAAAAATGACTAGGGTAGTTATGCTCATGCTGTTACCCCGCGTCAGCTAGCGAGCCCTGCAGGGACCGAAACGACACAGGAGAAATGTTTGGAGATGGGAGAGGAAGACGACCGTACATGCATGGGACTAGATGGCGCTTAGTTCATCATCCTGACATATTGGATAGGCCGGATCTGTTACAGATCTCGGGCAAGAGTTACGAAGAACCCAAGGGTAAGTGGATACGGGACAAAGCATTCCTCGACTCCGTGACGGAGCTCAACAAGAAAACCCCTTAAGCCCTAAAACTGGTTCATACCCTCACACACACACACAGACACAGTCTTTCGCTATTTCTCGGCAAAAGAGGACCCCATCTGGGTGAAAGGACAAGCTGGATTTCAAAGCCAAAAGGGAGGAGATGGATTGCTTGCTATTTCTTCCTAGGCTTAGGGCATTCAGACTTGCTTCCACACACACAACTATCATCATCGTATGACAACACCCTGACTTTGAAGAACCAAAAAAGAAGTAAGAAAATAATAACAATAATAATAATAAAATTTTGCACTTGTCCCTATTGGGAAGTGGAATGGGTGGAAGGGAAACTGGTTTTTCTTTTTGAAACGGGTTTTTGGTGGCTTTGGAGAGGGGTGGGGTGGGGTGTGGGATGGAGAGAACGGAGGGAAAGAGCGGGGAGTGGGAGAAATACACACAAAACATGAACAGTCGTGGAGACGGAGGTGTAAAACAAACTGGAAGAGATACCACAACTTTTGATTACAATAAAGAATCTCATGTAACTATCTATTTACAAAGTCCACACTGGTTTTTGCATATGCAATTTTTTTTTAAAAGTCAGTGCTAAGCCAAGGATCTCCGTGGAAGAGAAATGGGGTGAGGGGCGTCCCACATCTAAGTGCCTGGGACCATCTTCAACTTTCTTTGAATGGGCTGGGTGGAGGGAGTAGAAAGGTCAAAAAGGACCAGGCCTTGCGACATTTCGTCAAACAAATTCATTGATTTCGTTACGGCTGCCGCAGTAAGGTATCTTTGCCCCAAAGTCCCTCCTGCCCGCAAGGAAATTGTTTCCGGCTCTCAAAATAATAATAAGTAACTTTTATTTGGGGGAATCTCTGCCACCTCCCCCCAGTTCCTTTTTGCCCGCGGGGAAATGTCACGGTGCTGTTTGGGGGTCTCAGAAGAATAATTAATAAACTTAAAAACAAAACGGCCAATGGAACCGGTGGCTGGAAGTGAAACGGGGGCTACGCTTTTCTCAAAAGCTCGGTTGGTTTTCAATTTTGCGTTTCTGGTGACGGAAGAGCGGATTTGCACCGCGGCCCCTGTGGGGAGGTGGCATTTCCCATTGCACAGTGTCAAAAGGGGTCAGGAGGAAAGCCAACGCAACCAGAACGTCCCCCGGGAAATAATTTTGCTCAACGTAGAGGTGATACACCTCGGGCAGAAGGCGAAAGGAAACCGAGGCCTTAGCTAGACCTAAGGTTTATCCCGGGATCGTCCCGGGGTCGTCCCTGCCTGCTCCCGGGATATCCTGTGTGTCATTTACATGAACAGGGGTGACCCCGGGACGATCCCGGGATAAACTTTAGGTCTAGCTAAGGCCCGAGTTTCCCTAAAATGAAGGTGGTCCCAGGACTAAAGTGGAGCTTTGATGATGGGAAAACCAATTAGAAAACACACAGGTCAGCACTGGCTATAAAAGACATGAAGAAGAAAAAAACAGAGAACAAAGAAATGTAGGGGAGAAGAACCATACACAAAATAACCCCATGATTCCTGCTTAAAAATTCAAGCTTCCTTTTTTTTATATTTTATATTTTTCGAAGTGCAAATCACTTCCGAGGGATTTTTTTCTTTCTTTCTTTCTTTCCTTTCAAAATTTTGTTGTGTCACAGAATCTAATTAACATCGATCCTCCGATTTTATTTTATTTGTGTTTCCGCAGCAATCTGCGAACCAAAATGGCGGATCCCATTTAAGGTTTTCTCTCTCTCTCTCTCTCTCTCTCTCTCTCTCCCGCTCTCAAATATATAGATATATATATACATATTTGTTTTGTTTTTCTCTTACAAAAATAAATTCAATTTTAGGAATCATTTTAATAAAAACAATAAACAACAATAAATTTCTTTCCGTAGAAGATGGTTTCAACGTGTAAACATATGCGTTTCTTTCTTTTTTAATATATATATATATATTTCTTTTTTAAATTAAGATAAAGTGATTTCAAAGTACCCGTTCCATTTCAAAGTGCTAAGACTTCTCTTGTTTCTAATCTTAATTTTTTTTTGTGGTTTTTTTATTGCTTTTTTCTGTATTAAATAAAACATCCACCTCGTCCCACCCAACCCTGTGATTTTCTCTCCCCGCACACTAGTTCCACAGACACACGCACACTCCCTGTTCAATTACATTCGGCCAAACGGTTCACCTTTTTTTTTTTAATATTTAAATTAAAAAGAAATCTAAAAAGTGCTTGCAAAAACAAAAGATAAACAACACTAAATCTCTCTCTCTCTCTCTCTCTCTCTCTTTTTACCATTTTTTAAACTGTGCATTTATAAAATTCGGAAATGGCTAAAAGGTGTCCTTGGTTTTTAGCTTCGGAGGGAGTTGTGCCCTTCTAATAAACCTGATACAGCTGTTTTACCTAAACTGCTACTTCTATATAGAGGTGGTGGGGGGGAAGGGGTTCACTGGGTCAGCACAAAAGACAATTTGGACCAGAACCTTGCTAAGGTCCAGATCAATACCCTTTAACACGGGATGGGTTATGGCAAAACCTCGAGGACATGGGGGCGTTACTTTCAAAAACAAAAACCACATTTAGCTTGGTGGGTCAAGCTAGGTTTAGCTTATTTTGTGCTAGGAGTTCAGCGTCTTTCAAACGCGGTCTGACTCCGTCTATATCAGCCTCCCTCAACCTGGGGCGCTCCAGATGTGTTGGACTACAACTCTGGCTGGGGCATTCTGGGAGATGCAGTCTAACACATCTGGAGCGCCCCAGGTTGAGGAAGGCTGGTCTATATGGACTACAAAAAGGGCTCACTGGGTTCTTGTGGGGTGGGGAAGGCCGGGTGATGGAGGAGGAGGGGGAACCACATTTCACCGCAGAAGGGAGAGAGTGTGAATATGGAGGCCATTTGGGGTTCAAAGAATATCTCTTAAACCCCGCCGCTGCCAACCTCCCTGTTTTCTCAGAGTATCTGCCCTCCTACAAATACACGTTACCTTTCCATGGTTGATAAACCTGCCACAACCCCCCCCCTTTGGGGTGAAGCACGATTCCCCCAGCCTGAATTGCTCACGAGGTTCAAATCCTGCACCTAAGGCAGTTCAGAGGCGTCACATGCCCCAACCCCCCAAAAGCTCGCTCCGAAAAGCTTTCCTTTTCTCGGGATTATGTCTAAAACACAGGCTTTGCCGTGAGCCGTAGCTAGTGGACACGGTCGATGGTGTCCCGGAGCCCTACCGAGCTGAAATAAATCATTCTAAAGTCAGATTGAGTGCTTGGATGAGTTGGGCCAATTTCCAGTTACTGGAACGTCGGTTTCAACAAAGTCTATTGGTTGGGGGCTAAATCTTCATCTCTAGGGTGAAAAATGGTTAACAGCCTTGTACGGGCCGCTTTCTTAACACGTCTCCGAATTTGGTTTCATTTTGTAGCCCCCGACCCCCTCAGATCGGGAACAGGACGAACCATTTGAAATCCCTGTCTGCAGGGGAAAGGGCTGAGACACCCCCCCACACACACTCAAAAGAGGGGCGTCTGCTTCGAAGAAACTGCTTTAAGCTTCGAAGACTGATGGGCCCTTCTTCCAATTCATTATTATTTCATTTGATTTAGAGCAAGGGTAGACCAAAAGGCGCTCTCGAAATGTTTCGGACTCTAATTCCCATAATCCACAACCATTGGCCATGCTGGCTTGGATTTATGGGAGTTGTAGTCCAAAACATCTGGAAGGTACCCTTGATTGATTGATTGATTACATTTATATACCGCCCCGTAGCCGAAGCTCTCTGGGCGGTTTACAAAAGTAAATCCTCTCCCAGTAATCCTCCCCCAATCCCGTGGTTTTGACGTTAACAAGGGTACCCTTGCCGTCCCTGTTCTCGTACGGCAAGTCCGCAGCCCAAATCGTTTGGGTAATGGGGAGCCATCCTGGGACCCCTCCCAAAACCTGGGACGGCCTTCCGATCAGCTAGGATGAAGGGCATTTTTAAAAACAGGCCGAGAATGCTCTCCCGGCAGCCTTAGGAAAATATTCAATTTAAAAGCAAGGAAAGGAGAGGTTTTTGGGGAAATGAAATGAGTACTTCAGGCTGGGGGAGGGAGGCGGGATTTGGAAGCGGAAGGAAGAATAATTCCCCGCAAAACTTCCTTTATTCCCTCAGCCAGCCAACACACGCACCACCCTGGTTTTGTCCCGTCAGAACAGACTGCTTTGCTAAAATAGATAAAATCTCCATTATATATGTGTATATATATATATATAGCTTTAAAACTTTTAAGGAACTAAAAAGCTGGCAGCGTCATTTTCTGTTTTATCGGCACCCTTCGCCCTACCTTCCCTCACTGGCTCGTCTCGTTCCAAGGTTAGGAGGAACCTGAACATTAATCCATGGCTACAGGAGGATATAATAAACTGGTTATTAGGGTGAAGATCACAAATAGCAATATATTATAGACCTATAAGGCTATTATTATTGATATTATTATTATTTTTCTCCAAAAGAAAAAAAAAGGGGGGGGGTGAGGAAACCATATTTTTTTCAAAAGGAACTGGAGGAAAGTTCTAACTAGATTTTGTGACACCTTTTTTTCAGGGTTTTTTTTTTTTGGTTTAGGAGAGTTCTTGCGTTTTACCCTCAGACGAACCCCCTGCTACATTCAAACTTCCTGACGCCGCTTCGGCAGCGTTAGAGCTATCTTCAAAGTGCTGTTCTAGGCCGTCGTGCGGTGCAGCGACCTCGGGCGTCTCTTGACCCTCCTCGCCGTCCGCAACGCTCCCGTCTTCGGGGTGAGGGGCCGGAGCGGGCGCGATGGCCACCTCCCGGACCCTGGGTTTGCGCCCCCGCCGGGAAGGGATGCCATTGCAGCCATCTTTTTTAAGGTGACGGTGCAAATGGTCGGATCGGACAAAAGTCTTGAAGCAGCTCTCGCACTGGTAGGGGCGGAGGCCCGTGTGGACCCGCATGTGGTTCTTCAGGTCGTAGTTGTGGGCGAAGGCCGCCCCGCACTGCTGACACAGGTAGGGCTTCTCGCCGGTGTGTTTTCTCATGTGGACTTTCAGCTTGTCCTGCCTGCAGGAGGAAGGAAGGCAAGAAACGAGATTAGCCCACTGGTTAGCAACAGGGCCTAGCTGTACAGACACCTTTCTCCGGGTACCCACCCCCCACCCAACGGGGTGAGGCATAGAATCATAGAATAGTAGAGTTGGACCACAATACCTCACGGAACGCCTCTCCCGACATGAACCTACCCATTCACTACGCTCAACATCTAAGGTCCTCCTCCGAGTGCCTACTCCGAGGGAAGCTCGGAGGATGGCAACCAGAGAGAGGGCCTTTTCAGTGGTGGCCCCTCAATTATGGAACGATCTCCCCGACGAGACTCGCCTGGCACCAACATTGTTATCTTTTCGGCGCCAGGTCAAGGCTTTTCTCTTCTCCCAGGCATTTAACAGCATTTAACAACGCTAAGTTTGTGTTTTTTAACAGACCCCAGAACCGTTGTTTTTAAATGGATGCCGTTGTTTTTATACTGTTTACGTTTTTGATGGTTTAGAATTTTGTATACTTTTGAATGCTCTCTGTTTTTAACTTTTGTGAACCACCCAGAGAGCTTCGGCTATGGGGCATACCGCCATTTATTACATATTTAGTTATTACATTTATTAATTATATTACATAATAAATTACATTACATTATAAATTACATTTATTACATAAATGTAATAAATCAAATCAAATCAAATCAAAACAATCAAGTCCAACCCCCTGCTCAATGCAGGAATCCACCCTTAACCCATCCCTGACAGATGGTTATCCAGCTGCCTCTTGAAGACCTCTATGGTGGGACAGCCTACCACCTCCCTAGGTCACGGGTTCCATTGCCGTACTGCTCTAACAGTCAGGAAGTTTTTCCTGATGTCCAGCCGGAATCTGGCTTCCTGTAACTTGAGCCCGTTATTCCGTATCCTGCACTCTGGGAGGATCGAGAAGAGATCCTGGCCCTCCTCTGTGTGGCAACCTTTTAAGTATTTGAAGAGTGCTGGCATTCACAGGCCCTGAATCTATTTCTAGCAGCCCCGGAACTGTTCCCCAGAGCCCGGAGCGCCCATTGGTGCCAATAGAAAGGATCCATTGCTGTTTAGTTGCAAAACATGGGGGTGATTTTTAAAGGGGGGTGCAGCTGGGGAGGGAAAGTTCCACCCTCCGCTCACCACATAATAGTATACACCGGAACCCCCGCAAAAACCAAATCCAAAACCCTTCTGCACGGCCGTTAAGCTTAAAAAGAAACAGCCAGTGGTGTTAATGGAATCGTAGGGGCAGTTTACTTCCCGGAAGGAAAGAAGGAAGGAAGCCGGGAGGTTGTGGGGAAGGGAAAGCGTGAGATTGCGGATCAATTGAAACCGAAGACCGTCTGATTCGGGGTGAGTTGGGCTGGGGTGCAAATTAACCTAAGAAGTTATTTCATTCGAGGAGACTTTGGAGGGGAAATTTATTGATGGGCTTTGTCTTTCGGCGAAACGTGCATGAAGCCGAGGAATCCTTTCCAAATCTGCATTTACGGACATCAATTAGCATGTGCAGATTTCTGCCAGACGGGCCTGGGCCCCGAATCTTTTCAACTCTGTGAACCCCTGCCAAAGGAAGTGAGGCAGGTGGCTCCCAGGAGGAGGGTCTTCTCTGCTCCTGGTAGCCACCTGTCAGGGATGCTTTAAGGTGGATTCCTGCATTGCGCAGGGGGTTGGACTAGATGGCCTTAGAGGCCCCTTCCAGCTCTACTATTCTATGATTCTATGCTGTGGCACCCGGGCTGTGGAATGAGCTCCCTAAGGAGGTTCGCCTGGCACCTACACTATATTCTTTCAGACGCCAGGTGAAGACCTTTTCATTCTCTCAGCGTTTTAACAGTCCATAAATTTAGTTTTTAACTTTGCTCTTTAAAATTTGTACTTCTGCACTGCTGCTGATTTTATCCTGGTTGTGCTTTTATATTGCATTTCATATCATGTGTTTTTAGACTGTTTGTTTTATACTTTGAACGGTTTTAATTTTTGTGAACCGCCCAGGGAGCGTTGGCTATTGGGCGGTATAAAAACGCAGTAAATAAATAAATAAATCTCCAAGGCCCGCTACACTCGACTCCATTCCGTGACTGCACGGAGTAGCGTCGCGAGAGGCCGGCTTTTCGTGCAAGGAGACCGTCCCTTCCGGGAGCGAGAGAATCAGAAGGATGGACCCATGAAGGATGAAAGGGGGAAACATAGCCGTGTGCTCTCTGGTGTCACGAGGGACCCGTTGAACGTCCGCTTCCTGGAAGATTACCCACGGGGGAATCCTAGCTCCATTTTGGGAATGAGATATTATATATAATGGGTTTATATTATATTATGCGTGCAGCTCTGAAAATCAATGCTCCCTCTCTTTCTCGGCGAAACGAGACACACAGTGCCCTCTTCCGGCTCACCACCTCACTCTAAGCTGGGTAACCATCAACCCATCTTCCAATTGCAGAAAACGCCTAACCCAACCCCCTCCTAGGGATGGTGGAGAAATCTTCAATGGAATTAAAGGAGTTTCGATTTCTAGGAGTGTGACCCGCAGGTTCAACAGAAGGCCGGCTTTTCCCGAGGAGCACGGACCCCGCGGAAGTGCGGACCGGGTTTTTTACTTTCCAGAATTTTGCGCAAATATAGTCAGAGAAAAATACGCAAAATAATAACAACAACAACAATAATTATAATACCCTGGCCAAAAATGTGCATCGAACCCACAGGCTAAAGCATGAAAATGCATATTTTGGAGGAATTTGCGCATTCCAGAGAGGATTTGCGCATTCACGCAAGCGCGAATTCGCACAAATGTGGGATTGGGGGGGGTAGAATCTGATTCCGCCAATGAGCAGACAATCGAACGAAAAGCACCTGACAATCTGGAAAAAAGCAAGGGAAACAGATTTACTGAAATTTGTTCATCCTTACCCCTTTCCCTGAATTCTGGCATTTGGGGACGGAACCGGAGGTTGTGCGGCCCAGCCTAAGGGGAGGGGAAATATCCACCCTTCTCGAACCCAGTGTCACCTTGATCCAGGTGGGGCTGGGATCCTTTTTGCAAGCTGCTGTCCTGCCTCGGCCAGCCTGGGAGGCTGGCACCTCGGCCATCCCTGACAACCTCTTGACATAGAATTATTATTATTAATAATAATATTTATTTATATAGTGCCATCAACGTTCATGGTGCTGTACAGAAATCATAGAATAGTAGAGTTGGAAGGGACCTATGAGGCCATCCAGTCCAACCCCCTGCTCAATGCAGGAATCCACCTTCAACCATACCTGACAGAGGGCTGTCCTGCTGCCTCTTGAAGGCCTCTAGGGTGGGAGAGCCCACAACCTCCCTAGGTAACTGGTTCCTTTGTCATACTGCTCTAACAGTCAGGACGTTTTTCCTGATGTCCAGCCGGAATCTGGCTTCCTGTCACTTGAGCCCGTTATTCCGTGTCCTGCACTCTGGGAGGATGGAGAAGAGATCCTGGCCCTCCTCTGTGTGACAACCTTTTAAGCATTTGAAGAGTGCTCTCATGTCTCCCCTCCATCTTCTCTTCTCCAGGCTAAACAGGCCCAGTTCTTTCAGTCTCTCTTCATAGGGCTTTGTTTCCAGTCTGAAACCCCGGGGAGCCAGGACCTGTCAGGCCTCTTCCAACTCTACAATTCGATGGTTCTATGACTGCAGGCCAGGGAGAGGCAACCTGGAACCTTCCAAGGGATTTTGGACTACCTAAGGGATTGTGACAGTGAGCTGCCATCCCAAACATCTGGAGTGCACCAGCTCATTAAAGCTGTCCGAGAACGGACCTCCGCGACTCTAATACGGCCCGGTGCGTACTTTTCGTTTAGTTTTAACGTCTACTTTATAAATGACAGAAACAGCATATTTCGTTTTGCACAAATTCTACTCCTTCACTTATTATGTTTTTACCGGCCACGGGTGAAGGAAAGGTTATGCTGTGCCTCTAAGTTTCTGCCCAGACCCAAAGGTCATCCTCAGGGCTCCTTCTCCGTGAGCCCCTGCCAAAGGAAGTGAGGCGGGGGGCTACCAGGAGCAGGGCCTTCTCAGCTGTGGCACCCTGGCTGCGGAATGAGCTCCCTAAAGAGATTCGTCTGGCACCTACCCTTTTAGACGCCAGCTGAAGACCTTTTTTACCCCCTCAGCATTTTAACAGTCTAGCAAATCCATTTTAACTTTTGCCGTTTAAAATTTGCATTTTAAATCGGAATTAATTTCTGCACTACTGCTCGGTTTTACCCTGGCCGTGTCTTTATAGTCTGCTTTTATACTTTTTTTTTTAATATTCGGGATGGTTTCTACGGCTTTAATATTTGCAAACCGCCCAGAGCGCTTCGGCTATTGGGCGGTATAAAAAGGCAATCAATCAATCATCGTTTCTCAGGTCTCATTCGCAGTTGCCCAGACACCTTTCGAACGTATCTTACCTGCCACAATCATAGGGACCAGAAACCTGTTTTTAAAAATAAAAAAAACGTAATGCCGAGATTCTTGGGCAACCGAAATGCCTAAGTACCACGTTCTGTGCTTCCCCCCCCTGCAGTTGTACACAACGACCCCCCCCGTCTTGGTTTCCCGCCCCCCCCTTACCTCGTAAACCGAACTTTGCAAATGTTACATTCGTAGGGCTTCTCGCCCGTGTGGGTCCGGATGTGACGCGGGAGCTTCCCGGCCCCCTGAATCACTTTCTCGCAGATGGGACACTTCTGGAATGCTTTCGCTCGTATCTTCTTCTCCACCTTCTGGGACCAGGACGGATAATCGCTACCCTCTTGGGAAGTGCTAAAATATTTCAAGTAATAATCCATGACCCCGTCGTCGTCCCTGCGGTCCTCGTCCGCCAGCTGCTGCCGCCCCACGGAATTGATCATTTGCTGCAGGAGGGCGCTGGCCGCCAGACCCTCCACCTCGCGGCCGTCCGCCTCTTCGCCCTCCCCTCCCCCAGGGACGAAGGCGGGCGAGTCGCCGGCCTCCGGCTGGTCCAGTTGAGCCGACGCCTCGTCCTCCCCTGCCGCCGTCGGCAAGTGGCGCCCGCCAAATTGTCCGTTCTGGGAGGGCGGGAACAAAGGTCCCTGGCCCCCCTCGTCCTCTTCCCGGTCCAGCCACATGGCATGGTTGCTGTCGGCGTCGGCGTCGCTCGCCTTTGGTCTGTCGTTGAGGCCGGCCTGCGAGGAGTAGAAGTCCATGCCGTTGCACTCGGGTTCTGCCTCGTCTTCCCGGCCCCGGAAGTTGAGCCTCTGGAAGTCTTGGTTGGTCCACGGAATGGCGCCCGGTTGGCCGTTGATAGGGTTGCTTTGGAAGAACTCCAGATATTCTTTTGCTCGGAGATGGTTCCTTTGATCAATTTGATCTACTGTATCCATCTGGTCGTTTTTGGCCAGAATCTTCCGGTCCAGGAGATCCGTGCAAACGTCCCGCACCGCCTGGATCTCTAGCAGCGTGGCGGCGTTGAGGATCTCGCCCACGTTCGAAGTGCTGACGGTAAGCGTGGCGGTGTACGCAAACTCCAACAGAGCCGCCAGGGGTTCAGCGCTCACAAAGTCAATCTCGTAGACGTTCTGCTGGTCCACCACCAGCCCTGAGGTGAAGAGCTTCTTGAAGTATTGGCTGCAGGCCGCCAAGACGGAGCGGTGGGTGGGGAACTCCTGCCCGTCCACCAGGATGACCACGTCGCAGAGCAAGCCGTGGTTCCGCTGCTCATTCAGGCTGCTCAAGATGTCGCTGCTGTGGTCCGGAAAAGGGATGCCAATCGGGCCATCCACACCGCCCTCCATGCTGACACCAGAGGGCTGCCGAGAGAGAGACACACACACACATTATTATTATTATTATTATTATTATTATTATTATTATTATTGGTATCCCGCCTTTTGGGCCTCAAGGCGGCCTTACAAAGTTTCAAACAGACGTTGTAAAACCTAGGAAAAGAAATGTACAAAATAAATAAATAAATTAAAACATAAAACGTTTAAAATGCACGACAAAATTATAAGTCCTTAACATAGACGGAGGGCCGGATTATTCTCCAAAGGCCTGCCGGAACAAAGAAGTTTTTGCCTGCTTCCGAAAGCCCATCAAGGAGGGAGCCAGGGAAGAGAGTTCCAGAGCACCGGAGCAGCCACCAAGAAGGCCCTACCCCATGTTCCCACCAAGCGCCCCTGTGAAGATGGCGGGACTGAAAGAAGGGCTTCCCCAGAAGATCTCACAGCACGGGCAAGCTCATAAGGGAGAAAAAGGCCTTTCAAATAACCTGGACCAGAGCCGTAGAGGGCTTTGAATTGTGCCCGGAAACAGACTGGAAGCCAGTGAAGCTGTTTTAACAGGGGAGTTGTCTGCTCCCTGTAACAAACACACATATAAAAGGTCAGCCAATGGGTTACGGGTCCGTCCCCTACCCTGTTTGCCACGGAACGGCCTGGCCAATAAAGCCAACGAAAGATCTGACGGGACGGTTTCCTGTTGGACATTTGGAGCAGGGTGGCCAATTGCCATTAGGGATTTCTTCACGGTACACCTATGCCCCCCCCCCAGCGGCCCCCAGGATCCCCCCCTCCAAAATGTAAATAACAACAACATTTTTTTTAATGGACCATTCCAGCACACCCAAAGCTATGTAGAAAAGGACAGAGCGTACATTTAGCTATTAAAAAGACAAGCAGTCATGGAGGATCGAACAGAAATGGCCACGTTCAAAAATCTGGCCACGTGCTCTGAGTTCCGAAGCAATAAGGCCGTTAGGAATTCAGGAGGGTGGACAGGAAGAGATTGTAAAACAGGGTTCAGAAGAGCATCTCTAGCCCTTTGATTAAATCTACAGAATTTTAAAAAATGGTGTCCCCTGGAGCATTACGGAGTAAAAAATATCAAATCTAGCTTGTTTGCAAGGGCCGAATTGATCTAAATTTGATTTTTTGGGAGGCTCTGTAGGGCTCCAGATGTCATTTTGGGGGTGGGGGTATTTATTTTTAAATATTCGAGAAACTGCATCCCATGGGGCAGGGGGAAACGGCTTACATGCTAAAAGGCACGACACGAAAGGAAAAGGGACAGGGAGGGAGGAGGGGGAAAAAAGCAAGCATAGCTCAGGCAGCCATTTTTAGTTTCGAAGTTTTTATAGGTGTTTTTTTCCAGCACGGAAAATCAAAAGCAAACTCCCTGCATAATACCATGAATGCAAATGCAAGGAACTCAGCCCATGCAGCCCTGGCGGGGTTGTAAAATTTCAGGGCTGGACCGGGCCGGGTGAGAAAAAGGTTGATGGTGTCCCAGTACATAGCTGCTTTCTCAATCCCCCAGTAACCAGCCTATAAATTCTCAGTGTGTCCGTTGTTGTTGTTTTAACTCCCCAAACACAGCACTTGGAAGCTGAAAATCCCCGATACGAATCCACAACGTGCATTAGCACACCTGAAGGTGTTTGGTGCAGCTGACTCCGTTTTCTCTGAAAGGTTGGCCAAGGAGGGATGGACTCGAACCCCTGACACTGGAAATCCCATTTTGTCACCCCTCAGACCTTCAAGCCTATCTTCACAAACATGAGGACTAGGAACTTCTTTTTTTAAAAAAACAAACAAACGTGGAATGAACCCCCACTTCTTAGAATATATGCTATTTACATACATCTTCCTCGCACAAAAGCACTCTGGGCTTTATTAGCACATAACCTAGCGCCACCCTGATAATGACCAAGCAATACCCAGACAGGAAAGACAGGCTCCCCCACCCACCTTGCGCTCACACAGGAGGTAATTCCGGTTTGCCCAACCACACACAGCTTGTGGGACACTTTGGCAAAGGGTTCTGCGAGGGCCTGTCAGGCAACTTCCAGGGGAGTTATCCCACTACTGACACCCATAAAATTTCCATTTAAGTGATCCACCAAACGTCCCATGCTGCTGCTAGTCCTCATTAGCCATCTTCGTTGTTATGAAGGGACACTTACCTATTTGCATGTAGAAAAGCTAGATTCCAAATAATTAATTTGGAGGGCAACCAGGATGAACAGGGGTCTGGAAACAAGGCCCTATGAAGAGAGACTGAAAGACCTGGGCCTGTTTAGCCTGGAGAAGAGAAGATTGAGGGGAGACATGAGAGCACTCTTCAAATACTTGAAAGGTTGTCACACAGAAGAGGGCCAGGATCTCTTCTCGATCCTCCCAGAGTGCAGGACACGGAATAAGGGGCTCAAGTTAAAGGAAGCCAGATTCCGGCTGGACATCAGGAAAAACTTCCTGACTGTTAGAGCAGTACGACAATAGTGACCTAGGGAGGTGGTGGGCTCTCCCACACTAGAGGCCTTCAAGAGGCAGCTAGACAACCATCTGTCAGGGATGCTTTAGGGTGGATTCCTGCATTGAGCAGGGGGTTGGACTTGATGGCCTTGTAGGCCCCTTCCAACTCTGCTATTCTATGATTCTATGAATTTGTTTCTTACCCGCCTCTCCATTTTGATCGAGGCAAGGAACAACACGTAGTATACATTTTTTAAACTTCCTAAAAGACATCCTAAAAGCATCCTAAAATAAATGATGCTACGTTAGTACATTAGCACGAGTTGACTCGCTTTTGTACGGAATTGATTCAGCAAGTGGGGATACCCCGCAAACTTTATTCTGGTTCTGATAGCCATGGCTTCAGGATATCCACGGGGCCTTGCAGCCCAGCCTCAGGCGCTTTGAAATTTCGGCAAATATTGCTTCAAACCTACCTTTGCAGCCTGAAGGACTAGCACAGCCTTCCTCAACCTGGGGCACTCCAGATGTGTTGGACTACAACTCCCAGAATGCCTAGGAGGTGCAGTCCAACACGTCTGGAGCGCTCCAAGTTGAGGAAGGCTGGCTAGCACCTGGTTTTCAATTTTATTTTATTTTTAAAAAGAACAAAACAAATTAAGAGAATTTGAATCCTGCGGCCAACGCCGCAGTTAGAGCCAGCAAGTGGAATCGTGTCCTGCACATAGCCCTGACCTTCTGTGATATTTGGCCTCTCAAACATCTCAAGCTGCTAGTTCTCATTGTTAAGAGAGCCATTCTTATACCATTTACTGGAGAGAGGGTGCAAATGAATACTGGTTTACTCCAGGAACTAAATTCTAGAGATGCCCCCTTCCGTAGGTCATCCTATTACACACTTGGAGGGCAAATCTAGGGTTGTGTATTGTTTCGCTTGATGCTGTGATCACTTGGTGCCACTATCACCCAGAATCTTTGAAAGCAACAGAGATAGCTCAGAGATCCTCCATACCAGAAGCGTGTACCAAATCTAGCTACTTGGCATTCTCCAGGATGCCCAAACCCCTTCGGACACAATTCCCTTTCATGTCTGAAGAGGGCGATAAAGGCAGAGCACACACAGTCCTGGACGGCGTAAGCCCCAGCCTCCAAGAACCTCAAGTTCTGGGTTCGAATCCCGGAAAGTCAAACTTTTCCCCCACGGCGCATCAGCACTGTGCTGGAAATGGGAAGAGCAAGAAGGGACATTCCACCATGCATGGTGGACCTGCAAAAAAGCAAAGGCTTTCTGGATGCAAATCCATTCTGTAATCCAAAAAATCCTAAACATTAATATCCAACTGAAACCGGAATACTTCCTCTTGGGATTAATGGATAAGCAGATGAAAAAGAACCATATATAGTCTTATATATGACAACAGCTGCAAGACTGTTATAGCCACAAAGATGGAAGGGCAAAATAGTACCCACAACAGAGGAACGGCTACTGAAGATGTTTGAGCTAGCGGAAATGGCGAAACTCACGGCAATCATGAGAGAAATATCAACGCTAAGATTTATAACTGAATGGGAACCTTTTGCAAACTTTACGAAGGGACGAGAAAAAGGTGACTTGTACATCTGCGGATTCAACCAATAGTGTAGAAAACGCTGAGAGAGAAATTAGAGATTTGGGTTTGACCGTGATACAGTAAGAAAAATAATGATAATAACAACAACACTGTTATATATTTTTGCTGGGGAGAACATCGGAAGAACATTTTATTTTGTAGTGTTTTTTTATTTATTGGTGTTTGGAAATAATAAAAAAGATTAAAACACGGTGAACTTTTTCCCATGGCGATGCCACAGCTAAATTAATGCATTCAGGAGAGGCCTCCAAGAGGCAGCTGGACAGCCGTCTGTCAGGGATGCTTTAGGGTGGATTCCTTGCATTGAGCAGGGGGTTGGACTGGATGGCCTCGTAGGCCCCTTCCAGCTCTGCTATTCTATGATATTTACCTACCCTCTGCGGCCCTCGTCCAAGTGCTGCTGCCGAATCAGGCAAGAGGGGCTTTTCAGTGGTGGCTCCCGATTGTGGTACGCTGTCACTAGAAAGGGTTGCCTGGAGTGTGTGTTATTTTAATTATTATTTATTTGTGGCTTTTATATACCACCGAGTTTAGCAAAATCACATCTTAAAGACCTATCTAATGGTTTTTTGGGTATCGGGCAAAGACTTTTTTATTATTATAATTCTCCCAGATGTTTTTAAGAACTGCTTTTAGTGATAATATTCCTCTGCTGGTTTTAAATGGGATTTATGTGCTCAGGTGGTTTCGCACTTTGCCACTGGTTTTATCTTGGTTTTATTCTGGGCTCTTCCTATTTCGTGTTTCACAGAATCCTAGAGCTGGAAGGGGCCTCTAAGGCCATCCAGTCCAACCCCCTGCTCAATGCAGGAGTCCACCTTAAAGAATCCCTGACAGATGGCTGTCCAGCTGCCTCTTGAAGGCCTCTAGTGTGGGATAGAGCCCACCACCTCCCTAGGTCACTGGTTCCATTGTCATACCGCTCTAACAGTCAGGAAGTTTTTCCTGATCATAGAATCATAGAATAGCAGAGTTGGAAGGGGCCTCTAAGGCCATCGAGTCCAACCCCCTGCTCAATGCAGGAATCCACCCTAAAACATCCCTGACAGATGGCTGTCCAGCTGCCTCTTGAAGGCCTCTAGTGTGGGATAGAGCCCACCACCTCCCTAGGTCACTGGTTCCATTGTCGTACTGCTCTAACAGTCAGGATGTTTTTCCTGATGTCCAGCCGGAATCTGGCTTCCTTTAACTTGAGCCCGTTATTCCGTGTCCTGCACTCTGGGAGGATCGAGAAGAGATCCTGGCCCTCCTCTGTGTGACAACCTTTCAAGTATTTGAAGCGTGCTCTCATGTCTCCCCTCAATCTTATCTTCTCCAGGCTTTCAGTATGTTACATTTTTAGCATACTGTACCCCACCTTCCAGCAAACTTTGGGTTGTTTCTAAAGGCAGTTTACAAATAAATAAAACATGCAGGATTTTTTTCCTAAAAAAACCTCATCATGCCTCTGAGGCCTCAAGTGTGGCGGGAATAACTCCTCCCATTACATAGAATCATCGAATAGCAGAGTTGGAAGGGGCCTAAAAGGCCATCGAGTCCACCCCCCTGCTCAATGCAGAAATCCATCCTAAAGCATTCCAAGTTTTGACCCACACAGCAAGCCTGTGAGGTAGTCCAGGCTAAAAAAGAGGAGGATATGATTTTGGCCCATAGATGCTCAAAAGCTGCTAAGGAGGGATTCTCCAAAATCTCACCTGCGATTCATGCTAATATCTGACACTCTTGATGCACAATCCCATGGCCATCGAGACAGAAAAAAGTCCTATTTTTCCCAGTTTCCCTCAGCCAGGAACGCTGGGAGTTGGGAGACTTTTTCCTGTCTCCACAGACATGGGATTGCACCCTTGAAAGCTGATCATATTGTCATTGTCTTGATAGGGCGTGGAGGGGAAGGTGACTTTAAGGAGAACGCAGGGAAGGGTTAATCCCACGTGATTTGGGAGGAGAGAATCTCCGACACCCGGCGGCGTGGGAAAAACAGCACGGATCATGGGATTCGCACACCCTCAGCACAAGGGGTCCCTTGTGCAGCGTGGCGAATGCGCGGCCACCGGATAACGCACAAACTGCAGAGACATCAAAGCATCCACTTCGCCAACCCCGTTGGGGCACCCAAGCTGACAAAAACAAAGGTCCGAGTCGTGGTTATCTTTTTTTAAAAAGTAACACACACCCGCGCGCCCGCTCCCGTTTAAAAGCAGATCAATCCAGACACCCCGTTAATTGTGGCAGCCCCCCCCCCAAAACAAAACATGGCCACAGCACATTGGAGACAGAAAGGCGTCAGAAAGTGCCTCTCGCAACTAACGTCTGCTTGGCCAGAGTGAATCCCTTTGAACTCAGGCCAGAGCTCGGAGGGTGTGCCGAAAAGGAGGTCCCACTACAGAGAAGGCCCTGCTCTGCGTTTCCATAAATGAAGGCCCTTGTCGTGCCGTTTAGGGGAAAAACAGGCAGTGAGGCAGCAGGCTCACAGTCCACATCGACAACTGTATAAAGATTTTTACGCCTTGATAAATGCCATAGAAAAACTCGGGTCGTAATTTCCACCGGACGCTTTGTTGCGATGGAGAAATTTCCCTAATTTAAGTATGCGATGTCTTTCGGCCAGTGCCGGGTCGTCATCAAGAAACGGAATTATTTATTTATCTAAGGGGAAGTAGGCTACTGGGTCCCATCTTGGCTCACGAGTAACTGAGCAGTAGGGGACAAGCCGGGAAACCCCCCCGTTCAAAACTCGCCTCGGTCGCACGAGAACTTCCACCCTATCCATGCAGAATAATATGACCGGCCTACCTTACCGGACTGTTGTACATAAATAGCTGAGATACTACAGGCAAGGTGCTCTGATGGCTCTAAATGTGCCCAGGAAATCCTTATCAAGCTCTAGCTTTTGTTTAGACCACTTTCTCATGCACATGGCTCCTGAATCAGTTGTCCCCCATTTTGGCATCCATTGACTGTTTAAACAGAACAACCCCCCACCATGAACACTGGCATTTCAAACCGGGGAGAAGCAATGAGTGGGGTACCGCAGGGCTCAGTCCTGGGCCCAGGGCTCTTCAACATTTTTATTAATGATTTGGACGAGGAGGTGCAGGGAACGCTGATCCAATTTGCAGATGACACAAAATTGGGTGGGATAGCGAATACCCTGGAAGACAGAAACAAACTTCAAAGGGATCTTGATAGGCTGGAGTGCTGGGCTGAAAACTTCAGAATGGAATTTAAGAGGGATAAATGCCAAGTTCTACATTTAGGAAATAGAAACCAAATGCACAGTTACAAGATGGGGGATACTTGGCTCAGCAATACTACAAACGAGAAGGATCTTGGAATTGTTGTAGATCGCAAGCTGAGTATGAGCCAATAGTGCGATGTGGCTGCAAGAAAGGCAAATGCTGTTTTGGGCTGCTTTCATGTGAGAAATTTGATGTGAGAAGAAGGTTGCAGTAGTCCAACCGAGAAATAACCAGTGCATGAACAAGAGTCTTGGCAGAAGAGACAGACAAAAATGATCGAATCCTGGCAATATTATACAGGAAAAAATGACAGGATTTCGCTACTGTCTCAATACGAGGAATAAAGGAGAACGAGGAGTCAAATATAAAGCCAAGACTATGAGCTTCCTTGACCGGAGTCAGCGTAACATCATTGACAGTACGAGCCGTGTCTGGAAATGCAGTTGTCTGGAAATGCAGAGGCAGGCCTGAGTAGGCACCCTCGTGCCTGTGGACCGTCCTCAGGCTCTACAGAGATCTTGGGTAGTGCACGAACCACAAGGGAAGGAACTAGCAGCGTTAAAAAGCAAAAGAGAAGCCAAACGGAGCCCTCTGTGTGTGTGTGTCAGTGTGAGTGAGTGTGTGTCTTTCTCTGTGTTGTTTAATTTAAAAGACGAGTGGGAGCCGGCCAGTTTGACAGAGACCGCTCTATCCGACTCCGTTCCCTCATTGAAATTCAAACACCTTCTTCCGCCCAGGAATGCGGCGGAAGGCGTCAGTTATCCGAATTATGCAGCCCCGCAAAGCCGTCGCACCCTCTCCGGCGCTCGGGGGGGCCTCCCGAGGGGAGCTCCGTGCTGACGGCTGTGCTGAAATCCAAAGCCGTCGCTGTAACACAGGGCTGGGGAACGTCAGGCCCAGGGCCAAATCCGTCCTGCTCGCGGGATGGGGGGATACGGCCCGCTGAGATTCCCCAAATCCCTTTTCCGCAATCACCAACTACTGGGTTATTTCGCGGCTTTTGTGCCGTCGAAAGGGTTAGTGGCAGTAAACTCCGATACGCTGGTACTCTGGGTCATTTGGGGCCGCCCCCTTTTCGGCTTTGGCCCCGCCCACCGCTGGACACCTGAGAGCTCCTCCAAAATTGAATTCAGCTCTCGGGACGAAAAATGTTCAACACACTTGACCCTTATCCCTGGGCAATTTAGGAGGGATACGAAAGAGTCCCATCAAGCAGGGCAGCACATGCTACTACTCTGCGGCTGCCATTGTGGACGCCTTGAGAAGAAACCCAAATACTCACAGATATGTTGCTATTTATATAGCATTAAGGCACTAGCACACCTTACGACAGCCCTGTAAGGTACAGGAAAGTACGGATTTAGTAGAATCCATGCTGTCTGTGCCTCTAGGATCATCAGAGGCCTTTTCTTCCATCATCTTCTCAGAGGTAGAATCGGAGTTTTTCCGATTTCCCAAATGTGCGCAAAGTCCTTACAATTTATTTATTTATTTATTTATTTGTTACATTTTTATACCGCCCAATAGCCGAAGCTCTCTGGGCGGTTCACAAAAGGCTGTCTTTGCACCACAAGGACTAGAAACTTGAAATGAACGCTGCGATCCTCACGAATCCGGATTCAGCCCCAACTCCACCAGCACCGGAATCTGGTGCAACCAGAATCTGCAGATTTATTTATTATTGCATTTATATCCCGCCTTTTTTCCTCCAAGGAAGCCAAGGCAAAGTACATAATCCTCCTCCTCTCCATTTTATCCTCACAACAACAACCCTGTGAGGTAGGTTGGGCTGGGAGTCTGTGATTGGCCCAGAGTCACCCAGTGGGTTTCCATGGCTGAGTGGGGACTCGAAACCGGATCTCCCGACTCCCAGTCTGACACTCTAACCACTACACCACACTGTCTCTCACAGGTTCAGGGCGCATGTTCAGTACTGATGAGGCCAAGGCTCTGGTGCACTGTAAGTGCTTTGGACTACAGCTCCCATCATCCCCAACTAGCAAGGAGGGGCTGGGAGTTGAAGTCCAAAACATCTGGAGGTTGGGGAAGGCGGAGGTTTCATAATACGGATAAGAATGACAGATTAATAAGCGTCTGGGGCTAGAGTCGTTCTTGGCACAACACCCTAATTCCAGGGCCAGTCCTACCATGAGGCAGAGTGAGGCAATCACCTCAGGCGGCAGAGAGTAAAGAGGGGGCAGCAAGGCGGAGGAGAGATCTTGGCCTGGCTCTGCACATCCTCAGCTAAACCCCTGCCTAGATGAAGCACTTTGAACACTTGATAGCACCAGGCTGCTATTATTATTATTATTATTATTATTATTATTATTATTATTGATAGGACTGTGAGAAGAAAACAAGCTGAATATGAGCCAACAGTGTGATGTGGCTGCAAGAAAGGCAAATGCTATTTTGGGCTGCATTCATAGAAGTATAGCTTCCAAATCGCGTGAGGTCCTGGTTCCTCTCTATTCGGCCCTGGTTAGGCCTCATCTAGAGTATGGCGTCCGGTTCTGGGCTCCACAATTCAAGAAGGACGCAGACAAGCTGGAGCGTGTTCAGAGGAGGGCAACCAGGATGATCAGGGGTCTGGAAACAAAGCCCCATGAAGAGAGGCTGAAAGAACTGGGCAGGTTTAGCCTGGGGAAGAGAAGATTGTGGGGAGACATGACAGCACTCTTCAAATACCTGAAAGGTTGCCAGGATCTCTTCTCAATCCTCCCAGAGTGCAGGACACGGAATAACGGGACAGGAAGCCAGATTCCAGCTGGACATCAGGAAAAACTTCCTGACTGTTAGAGCAGTACGACAATGGAATCAGTGACCTAGGGAGGTTGTGAGCTCTCCCATACTAGAGGCCTTCGAGAAGCAGCTGGACAACCCTCTGTCAGGGATGCTGTAGGGTGGATTCCTGCATTGAGCAGGGGGTTGGACTTGATGGCCTTATAGGCCCCTTCCAACTCTACGATTCTATGATCTTTTAGCCTCCCAAATGCAGCCCGCCCTGTATCCAGTGGGGAAACTCTTCTCTTCCAATTTGTTTTTTTTTAAATAATAATAATCATAATCTACCCTACAATCCCTCTCCGTCAAGGAACTCCAAAGCCAAGCCCATGAACCGTCGCCCACCCGAGCACCAGCCAAGCCCAGACCTGCTTCGCTTTGGCACCGTCGCTGCCTGCTAAGCACGGGGCGAAGGCAGGACTCGGAGAACCAGTAGGGCAACTCTTTGCTGAGAAAGGCCCACGAGAGTTTCCACGAATCTGCATCCGCCAACATTACCAGGCTGGCAAGCGCCAAGCGAAATCCGGCCGAGCCGGCTGATCCACTCGGAGGGCATCGGGGCGGCTCGCTTCGTCCCTGAGCCAAAAGGTAGGCAACTTTTGCCACCGAGGTTTCAAAACTAGGGCACGTCACCCTGGGATGTTGCCTTAAACAGGTTACTCCACCCAGGAGCCTCCCTTGCCAATTCTCTCTCCCGTGTCAAACGGCCAACAGCGCAATTCAAGGGCCTGCTCCTCCGTTCCCCAACCTGTCTTTCTCTCCTTACTTCCCTAGCTGTGCTGCGGGCACGGCAGGCCAAAGCCGGCTCGACTCTGCACTGCTGCACTCGTACGCGTTCCCGGACCGTGCGACGTGGGAATTCTCACGGCCAAGAGGTCAAGAACGGGAGGATCTAACACACCGCTCCAGTTTCAAGCACTGCCGTGGCTTCGGCGGGTCTTGAACCGGCAACCTTGGGGATATGGAATCATAGAATAGCAGAGTTGGAAGGGGCCTACAAGGCCATCCAGTCCAACCCCCTGCTCAATGCAGGAATCCACCCTAAAGCATCCCTGACAGAGGGTTGTCCAGCTGCCTCTTGAAGGCCTCTAGAGTGGGAGAGCCCACCACCTCCCTAGGTCACTGGTTCCATTGTCGTACTGCTCTAACAGTCAGGACGTTTTTCCTGATGTCCAGCCAGAATCTGGCTTCCTTTAACTTGAGCCCGTTCTTCCGTGTCCTGCACTCTGGGAGGATCGAGAAGAGATCCTGGCCCTCCTCTGTGTGACAACCTTTTAAGTATTTGAAGAGTGCGCTCATGTCTCCTCTCAATCTTCTATTTGCCTGTAGGCCGCCATGACCTTGCATTGGCAAATGGGCGACTTAAATTAGTTAATGTTGAGTTGTTCCGCCCAGGAAGATCACCCAAGATGTCTCTTGGAGGAAAAGAGCATTCTGGGAACGGACTTTCTTTTCCGGGAAGACTTGTACGAGCACAAACTTATTCCGGGTTAGCCGCACACGCGTGCTTACTGCGATGTAGCGGAAAACTTCGACCAGCTTCACACAACCAAGGGCGGCTTACCCCGGTTGGTTTCAGGGTAGCTTGTCGGGACGCACGAACCCGGCGTGACGGCTGGAAAGAGCGTGAAAAACCTGACCATTCCTTGTTGTGCCAGTTTAATGTTTATTTGACAGCGACGCCTTTATCCCCTTGCATAGAATCATAGAATAGCAGAGTTGGAAGGGGCCTACAAGGCCATCGAGTCCAACCCCCTGCTCAATGCAGGAATCCACCCTAAAGCATCCCTGACAGAGGGTTGTCCAGCTGCCTCTTGAAGGCCTCTAGTGTGGGAGAGCCCACAACCTCCCTAGGACACTGGTTCCATTGCCGTACTGCTCTAACACCTCAGTCCTTTTCCAGCTTCACTGGCTGCCAGTCCAGGTCCGGGCCCGATTCAAAGTGCTGGTATTAACATTTAAAGCCCTAAACAGCTTGGGGCCAGGCTATCTGAAGGAACACCTCCTCCTGTATGTACCTGCCCAGACCCTAAGGTCATCCTCAGGGGTCCTTCTCCGTGAACCCCTGCCAAAGGAAGTGAGGCAGGTGGCCACCAGGAGCAGGGCCTTCTCTGCTGTGGCACCCCGGCTGTGGAATGAGCTCCCTAAAGAGGTTCACCTGGCACCTACATTATATGCTTTTAGACACCCAGGTGAAGACCTTCTTTATTCTCCCAGCATTTTAACAGTCTATAAATACATTTTAAATTTGTAATTTTGCATTGCTGCTGTTTTTTATCCGGTTGAGCTTTTATATTGCATTTTATATTATGGTTTCATACTGTTGTTTTATACTTTGAATGTTTTTAATTTCTGTGAACCACCCAGAGAGCTCCGGCTATTTATTTATTTATTTAATTACATTTATATACCGCCCCACAGCCAAAGCTCTCTGGGCGGTTTACAGAAATTAAAAATTGGGCGGTATGGAAATGTAATAAATAAATAAATAAATAACAGTCAGGAAGTTTTTCCTGATGTCCAGCCGGAATCTGGCTTCCTTTAACTTGAGCCTGTTATTCCGTGTCCTGCACTCTGGGAGAATCGAGAAGAGATCCTGGCCCTCCTCTGTGTGACAACCTTTTAAGTATTTGAAGAGTGCTCTCATGTCTCCCCTCAATCTTCTCTTCTCCAGGCTGGGGCATTCTGGGAGTTGTAGTCCAATACATCTGGAGCGCCCCAGGTTGAGGAAGGCTGTTCTAAATGGATATTGTCTGTTTTTGTTTGTATTTTATGCTTTTTATGGTTTTAAATTTTGTATATTTGTTTTTTAATGTTCCCTCGTTTTAACTTTTGTAAACCGTCCAGAGATCTTTGGCTATGGGGCGGTATATAAATGATGATGATGATGATGATGATAATAATAATAATAATAATAATAATAATAATAATAATAATAATGGCAACCACACAGAGACAGTGTGGTGCAGTGGTTAGAGCACTGGACTCAAGAGACCTGGATTCAAGTCCCCACTCAGTCATGAAGCTCACTAGGTGACTTTGAGTCAGTCACCGACTCTCAGCCTAACCTACCTCGCAGGGTTGTTGTTGTGAGGGTAAAATGGGGAGGAAGAGGAGAATCACGTAAGGCTCAGTGGAGGGGGGAGGAAAGGTGGGATATAAATATATTAAATAGAATAAACACACCCATTTGTCTCCAGAAGAGCCTTCAGCGTGGTGGCCCCCTTCCTTTGGGACTCCCTGCCCCTGGAATCGAGGCAACCAGTGACACTGTGTGTCTCCCTGAAAACAGCTGCATTGCAGGAAGCCTTCCTTGACGGCTTTTCCTCGCATTGTTTCCAAAAAGTATAATTTTCACACGCTGTTTCAATCTTTTTATCTATTCACCGCTCCGGAATCAGTTTTAGATACGGAGCAGTATACAAACTTCGCAAGCGAGTAAATAAACATTTGTCACTTTCGGAGGCAGACTACTCCTGCAGATGGAGGTTCTACTGGGCAGCTACAATTAAATAGCCACGCAGGGCGATCGATTCGCCTGTGAACCGGCTCAGTCTTTAAGGGCTGGGGTGGGTGCGATGCCGGGATTGGTAGAACTTTTTTCCCTGTCTAAACACGCATAGGATTGCACCCGTAGCCACCTTCAGACAGAAAGTTGGGAGGCAGAGATACAGATCCCGGCTCGGCTGGACCCACTTTGCTTGTTTCGAAGAAGCCAGAAGTCCATCCACTAGCGCCAAAAACCCAACAACCCGCACACGTCAGGATTTCCCAGCCATGCAAATATCCGCTCCTGGTTGCTCCACGCTTCTTGTATTTCGGCAGTGCAATTCAGGACGGCACGTGTGCGCTTTTGCGCGGCGGCACAACACTCCGAAAACTTTCCCCGCCTGCTGCGAAACAGCCAGAAACCTCGGAGCGGACGCACAGCTCCCGCCTGGGCTCTATTTTATTCGGCAAGGTAAGAACCAGCCCCTCCGCTGGATGAGTCCAAAGGCTTCGCCTCGGCAACCTGACAGCCACCCCACGGGGCTTCGCAGCGCCTCCGTCCCAGACTAGGATTTTTTTTTAAAAAAAAAAAAGGAAAGGAGAATTTTACCAACCCAAGCAGAGCGCGGAACATCTGGGACGAAGCCTGATGCAATTCCTGGCGCGGGGCGACACGGCGCGGCGACGCTGGGACGGATTTGCCCCCCCTCCCTGCTCCGGAACGTGACGCGGGGCGTAAAAAATGCAACCCTGAAGGAAGTGAGGCTGTCAGAAATTCCTAGGAACTCTGCCCTGTTATTAGGCGTCCCACCCAACCGCCCACCCCCACCCCCCTTTCTCCTTCCTGCGAGACAAGATTGGAGAGAGAGAGAGAGAGAGAGAGAGAGAGCTTTCCTGCTGCTTGTTGGGGCAGGAGGAAAACCGAAATAGAGAATATATGAATATGACCTGTAACTACAGGCCTGAGACACACACTTCCCCTGTTGTGGGGTTCAACAGGAAATCAGAGCGCCCCTCCATGCTTTAAAGGCCAGCAGGTTTAGGGGGGGGCTTGTGTTCCCAGGCGAGGGGCGCCCCGAGCCCCCCGAGGAAACAGAAATAGCCCGGGTGAGGCCAAGGGGCCATCAAACCCAGAGGCGGTGGGCTTGGCTGCTGTGGGGAAGGGGAGGCTGGGCTGTTGGGCCGACCCTGGGCGGAAAGCTGAGGCACAGATGTGTGGGATTCCCAAGTCCCGGGTGACGCCGAAGGGCTAGGATGTCCTGTTTTCACTAGAACAGTGGTGGGGAATTTTTCTTTTTCTGTTGTGGGCCATGTTCCCTGGGGGATAATTTCTTAGGGGCAACATACCAGTGGTAGGAAGAACCACCCCTTTTCCTCTCTCTCTCTCCCCCTCCTTCTGCCACCCCCTTTCCCCCTCTCTCCTTCTGCCACCCAGATTCCAGCTGGACATCAGGAAAAACTTCCTGCCTGTTAGAGCAGTACGACAATGGAACCAGTGACCTAGGGAGGTGGTGGGCTCTCCCACACTAGAGGCCTTCAAGAGGCAGCTGGACAACCGTCTGTCAGGGATGCTTTAGGGTGGATTCCTGCATTGAGCAGGGGGTTGGACTAGATGGCCTTGTAGGCCCCTTCCAACTCTGCTATTCTATGATTCTATAAGAGCATCACTGTCTACACTGTTTAATAAATAAATGAATAAAAATAATGTCCTTTATGACTGAGTATTCAATAAATGTTCGCCTTTTAAAATAAAATAAATAAATCCCTGGGTCTGCGCCCAAATTAAATGTGCTGCTCGCACGCCTATGTCAAAGAGAGACCCAAACTTAGACATTATACACAATGTGCCCTCTCACGGAATGGGTCGCTGTTGGAAAGTGATGGAAATGATAAAACATAGCGTTAAGCAAAGAATGACCCCCAAAACGGTGCCCTCCACATTAGATGGAATGAATTTTAACGATGGATCCAGTGGCCCGGTTCACACGCAGCACTAAGCCAGGGTTTAGCACTCCCAACCACAATCCCAATCAAGCCCCTCCCACCCCTCCGGTGACCACGCCCCCCACCACTGGAATGCACTCCCCCCCCCAAAAAAAAGTCTCTGAAATTGGAATTCGGCCCACAAGTTGAAAGAGGCGCTGCCTCCCTGCGTTAGTGGGTCGGCGCAAAGCGAGACCAGACAGCCTGCGTTAGTATGCAAATTTGTATATAAATGTAATAAATAACAATAGATTATAATCCAGAGGGCACCAGGTTGCAGGAGGCTAGTTTAGAGCACTGGACCAAGGAATCCGAAGCCTTTACACCAGCCTTCCTCAACCTGGGGCGCTCCAGATGTGTTGGACTGCATCTCCCAGAATGCCCCAGCCAGCTGGCTGGGGCATTCTGGGAGATGCAGTCCAACACATCTGGAGCGCCCCAGGTTGAGGAAGGCTGGTTTAGACAGTTAAGCGATCACGACAAGCAATCGCAGATTGAAACTTGGTTGACCTTCATGTGGGGTCCCAGGATTGTCACCTCTTCCGGAAGTGAAGCGAAGCCACGCTCCAAGAGAGACGGTCCACGAAAGCCGTAGGGGCCACAAGGAACCCGTCAGCGGTGCCGCGAGACGCGTTTGAGCATCTTCACAGCCTCTATTTTCAGGAAGGTTTTTCTTTGTAAACTCCTCGCGAAGTCAAGATCATGGGGCGTCAGTGCAATCCAAGGTCACACGGAGCTCAGCTAAGACAAATAATTAGACCTCTCGAGATACAGGCCAAATTCTGAACTAGAGAAGCCCCATTAAGTCGCAAGGGGTTTTCATCCCAGTTGGAGGTGGCAATCCTTTACCCAACGAACACTTTTCTGAAGGAAAGGGAGCCACGGAGCAAGGCCTGCATCCTTTTTCTAGCCCTCGGAATCGACAGAACTGTGTCTTCTAGTGCCGCACAGCAAAATCCACTACATCCCTAAGTGCAACGCTCAGCCGAGAGAGAGAGAGAGAGAGGGAGAACGAACCACACACACATCCCACCATCTCAAGTTCATTTGGGTGGTGCCTCTTCACTCCCACTTTTCCCAGAACAAGCTTGAACAGCAGCCAAAGCGATTATTAAAACAGGAATACTCCACTCCTTCGGGTCCTCGGTTTTGTTTGCAAGCCTTCTCCAGAAGAGCCGCCATTCCAAGTCAAAATAATGGTACACCTAAGCCCGCCGTTACATCTTCTCCGACAGCCGGTGCCTCCCAACACCCCACTGATATTCCAGGAGGAAGTAAACAAAGAATTAAGGCAGGCTACACTCCATCAAAACCTCACAACCGAACGCTTGGGCTTCTGCATTTCCGTTCTGAGGTTTAGCAACTCCCCGAAGCAGCCTTCCAGGTGTTTGGGACTCCAACTCCCAGCATTCCTATTGGCCATGCCAGCTGGGGTTGCTGGCAGCTGAGGTCCAAAACATCTGAAGGGGTTCAGGCTGGGGAAAGGCTGCTTTGAAGAGAAAACTTGAACGCGTTCGGTGAAGGTCTTCTCTTTCCTTGGGCATAACGACCAAACCTACAAAATTGCCGGAGCAATGTGTATGAGGATTATTTATTTACTGACTTACATTTATATCCCACTTTTTTCCCTTCAAAGAACCCAAGGCGCTCCGTTTTAAATGGATATCGGTGTGTTTTTAATATACTTTTGGTGGCTTTAAATTTTGTATATCTGCTTTTAATGTTCATTGTTTTAAATGTTTGTAAACCGCCCAGAGAGCTTCAGCTATGGGGCGGTATATAAATGTAATAAATAAATAAATAAATAAATAAAGCAGCATACATTAACCTCCTCCTCTCCATGTTATCCTCACAACAACTACCCTGTGAGGTAGGGCTGGCTGAGAGTCTGTGACTGGCACAAAGTCACCCAGTGGGTTTCCATAGCTGAGTGGGGGAGTCGAACCCGGATCTTCTGACTCCCAGTCCGACGCTTTAGCCACTACACCACATTATCCCCACAGTGTCCCTCTCGTCCCATGCTGAGCATTGCAATCTTCCAGAAGGTTCCGCCTAAATAAAGACTTCCTTCTGCCACGTGCTTGTAGATTTCTAGAGATCCTTTCCTTCGGTTGTTGCCAGGGTACCATCGTAGGCAAAGAGTTGTCCGTCGTCTGACGGATCTAGAGCACCACGTCCTGTGGCACGTGCAAACAACTGAGCCCAATGCATTTACTCAGGGCTGCCGATCTGAGGCGGATCAGGCCTTCACGCAGCTCGGAATATGTTTTTGCGACGCTGAAGGTGGAGGACCACGCGGCCAAGAGGAACGCGGCCAACGTCGCCGCACGGGGGCAAGCAGCCATCCAGCAAATCGCAAAGGCCTCTCTCTCTCTCTCTCTCTCGGATCTTGGAACTTTGGAGTCCGTGCTGGAGGGCCGTCAGAGCGCCAGACGAGCTGTGCTGGATCAGAACGCACAGCTTAGCATCCTGTTCCATTGTGGCTAACCAGACGCCTCTGGCAAGCCTGCAAGTAGGACACGAACACAACAGCACCCTGACACTCACGTTCCCCGGCAACTGGTATACAGAGGTGCGTTGCCTCCGGAACTGGAGGCAATTAACAGAGAAGACGAAGCCACCATTGATAGCCTTGGCCTCCATGATTCCGCAGCCACAAAAATCGGGAAAGCCCGTTCCCTTCCTGAGCATGCACGCCGGCTGAGCGTTCGCTCTTCCGCCAAGCCAGGAAAGATCTCCGTGGACGTGGCTCAGAACAGCTTTCCTCAGCCTGGTGCCTTCCAGATGTTCAGGATCTCAACACCAATTCTGGCCCACTTGCATTGGTTACCTATATGCTTCCGAGCCCAATTCAAGGTGCTGGTTTTAACCTATAAAGCCCTACATGGCTTGGGACCGCAATACCTGAAGGAAGGCCTCTCCTGACATGAACCTCCCCGTACACTGCGCTCAACATCTAAGGTCCTCTTCCGAGTGCCTACTCCGATGGAAGCTCGGAAGATGGCAACAAGGGACAGGGCCTTTTCAGTGGTGGCCCCCCAATTCTGGAATGATCTCCCTGACGAGGCTCGCCTGGCACCAACATTGTTATCTTTTCGGCGCCAGGTCAAGACTTTTCTCTTCTCCCAGGCATTTAATAGCATTTAACAACGCTAAGTTCTTTTCGGCACCAGGTCAAGACTTTCCTCTTCTCCCAGGCATTTAATAGCATTTAACAACGCTAAGTTCGTTTGCTTTTTAACGCACCCCAGAACTGTTGTTTTTAAATGGTTTCCGTTGTTTTTATATTAAGTTTTTGATGGTTTTAAATTTTGTATAGTTTTTAATGTTCCCTGTTTTTAACTTTTGTAAACCGCCCAGAGAGCTTCGGCTATGGAGCAGGATATAAATGTAATCAATCAATCAATCAACTCCCATCAGCCTAAAGTCACCCTGGCCAATGGTCAGAAACCCTGGGAGTTGTAGTCCCAAAGATCTGGAAGACACCAGATTGGAGAAGACTGACTTAGCGTGTATGTTTAGCATCGGCTAATAGGAACCTAAAAGGCTAGGAGGATGTTGGTCTCGCTAACTTAGGATGGTGTTTACACTGACCGACATGGGTGGGAGCAACCCCCTAGGGTTTCAGACTGGGGTCTCCTTCCCCGGTCCGACCTGGAGACACTGGGGATTGAACCCCAGACCTCAGCCACCAAGTGAAGTCGTGAGGGAAAGCACCCAGAGCGACCTTCAGAGTTGGCACTTGATCTAGGTGGAAAGTTATGCACGAATTACAAAATTCTGCATGCCGTGGAGAAAGTGGATAGAGAGGCATTTCTCTCCTTCTCAATGGGAACATGCCCTGAAGCTGATGGGTGGGAGATTCAGGGCAGATCAAAGGAAGGACTTCTTCACACAGAGCAGAGTTAAGCTATGGAACTCACTACCACAAGACATGGTGATGGCCACCCATTTGGAGGGCTTTCAAAGGAGGTTGGATAAATTCCTGGAGGCGACGGCTATCCATGGCTACCAGTCCTGATGGCTATGTTTTATCTCCAGGAGAGGGAGCATCCGAGGCAGTAAGCCTGTGTGGGGAACATGGGTGGGAGGGTGCTGTTGCACCGTGTCCTGCTTTGTTGGTCCCTGGTCGAGTGCTGGACTAGATGGACCCTTGGTCTGATCCAGAACGGCCCTTCTGATGTTCATAGGAGTGGCGGTGGCATGATAGGATGCGTCATCGAGAGGTTTGTGGGATGGCCAACTAGCTAGTCTGGATAGTCTGATCCAACAGGACTCTTCTTTTCTTATGAAAATGCACCCGCTTGGGGCCCTGAGAATTGCCGCAGACACATGGGATGGGATTCCCAAGTCGGCGGGTTCAAGGAGAGGGAGCCGACAGAAGACCACATGATCTCTAGCGCATTAAGCAAAACACACACCCACAGTGTGTTCCTTGTCAACGAGAGAACTGCCCCCCACACACCCCGAGAGCGTCCTGGCTCTGTGGGCCCCAGTAGACTCTGCAATTCAGCCCCACAGGTTCCGCCCGGGCGGTGGAGACACGGGCACGAAGAAAAGGGAAGGGTGGAGATTGGGGGAGCATTTACAATCAGGCTTTGAGCAACAGACTCCTCCACTCCCGGCCTCGGTGCCAAAGCAACGCAAAGAGGAGGAAAACAGAGCCAGGACAAATTTGCATGGCTCCCCACCCTCCCTGCCAGAAGCCGTTGCACGGCTAAGATCCACCGAGTGGGCAACACGTACCTTGTCTTGCCCAATAACCATCTCTGCAGGGCTCCAGGTGGAACCCCACCCTACCCTACTCCCCCTCCCTCCTGGGCCCTGGGCGGCAGACAAGACCGGGCACATCTCCGCCCCCGGTGGCTCACCGGCCCCTTCCCAAATCAGCTTCCGCCTTCCAAGAGACACAGAGAGAAAGAGAGGGCCCCGTTTCCGCGCCTCAGTTTCTCTCAGCGGCCTGTGTGAGAGCGTTGGACTACAGCTCCCATCGTCCCAGGCGCTGGGGCTACTGGGAGTCAGGAGTCCAGAACTACCTTTAGGGCCCCAAAAAGGAAAATCTCTCTGTCAATCGCGCAAAAGTTTAAGGGAAAAGGGGAGGCAAACCGCTTCACGCCTTCCCCCCCCCCCCCCCGTTCAACTACGGAACATTTGGAGATTTACTGGCTTTAATGCAGTTTCCTCGGCTTCTCTCTGCCGTTCCCCCTACCCATATTTTAAAAGGTTGCATTGCCTACCAAAGGCATATTTCCTGGTAGATAAATCGATTACATTTATCTCTGGGCGGTTGACAAAGATTAAAAAGATTGGATTAAAAAGACTGAACATTGAAAATCACCGTACAACATTTCAAAACATAAAAGATTTTTTTTTAAAAAAAAAAACTCAGCCAAGCCAAAGCTATTGGGAGTCTGTTAAAACTCAGCACGTGCTGTTGAATCCCTGGGAGAAAAGGAAAGTCTTGACCTGGCGCTGAAAAGATAACAATATTGGCACCAGGCGGGCCTTGTCGGGGAGATGGTTCCATAACTGCGGGGGCCACCACAGAAAAGGCCGTCTTCCTTGCTGCCATCGTCCGAGCTTAAGAGCTTTAAGCTAAAATAAGCTGGCATGTTTAGGGTTTGGGGGGCTTGCCCCATTGGCCTTCGGCCCCGTCCATCACCGGGAGGCGGCCCACCGAGAGCGTCTCTGAAATAGGAACACGCCTTCGGGCCGAAAGAGGTTCAGTGCACTTCTGGTTTGTGGAAGCGACGGTTTGGGTTTCTACTCCTGACGGGAGCAGCAGGGATTTGCCCTTCAAGACCCCACATGTAACTCGTTCAAGGACGTGAGGGGCTTTTTATGAGCACACTCATGAGAAGAGCCGTGCTGGATCAGACCGAGGGTCCGTCTAGTCCAGCGCTCTGTTCACACAGCGGCCGAGCAGCTGTCAACCAGGAACTCACAAGCAGAACACGGTGCAACAGCACCCTCCCACCCATGCTCCCCAGCAACTGCTGCACACAGGCTGACTGCCTTTAATACTGGACATAGCACATAACCATCAGGATTAGTAGCCAACCATTGCCTTCTCCTCCTCCAGGAATTTCTCCAGCCATCCAAGTTGGTGGCCATCACCACATCTTGTGGTAGTGAGTTCCATAGTTTAACTCTGCGCTGTGTGAAGAAGTCCTTCCTTTCATCTGTCCTGAATCTCTCACCCTTCAACTTCATGGGGTTCGGGTATTATGGGATAAGGAGAAAAATGTCTCCCTCTCCACGTTCTCCACACCAGGCATCATTTTGTCCACCTCCGTCAGGTCTCTCCTCAGCCTCCTTTTTCCTAAGATAAACAATCCCAGCTGTTGTAACCTTCCCTCCTAGGGGAGATGCTACAACTCCCAGCACAGCCAAGAGTCATGGAGGATGGGATTTGTAGGCCGGGGACCCAAGCTGCTCATCCCTGGGCTACGTCCAATATGACCCGCTACACACACACACACACAGCCCAGCACATCTCACTGGGGTTACACAAGGTGCACAACGCTCAACCCGGAGCAGTGACAAACCATCAGGACAGCTGCATCAACCAAGCACCGCGGCAGGATTGTTCCAGCAATATGAAAAGCCTAAACTAAACCGAATGCTCGTTCCAAGGCCCAAAAGCTATTCTCTTACGGGTGACCTGGTCCCAATGAGAGCCGGCTTTATGCTCAGATAAGAACTGTCCTTTGGGGCATTTTTTTCACCAGCACCAAGCGATAAAGCGTCCCCCACCCTAGTAAGGGCTATAGCTCTCCACCTTCCCCCCAAAAAAGGCATTTCCTGATGGGAAATAAAAAAATATAGGACTTGATGCAAACCGAGGACCGTTGGGTCCAGACCTGAAAACAAGTTACTGGTTTTACCAACCTAAACTACAATATGGCATCTCTGGTGCAGCAAGAACCGTGTACTTTTCTGACTTACAGATGTTCCCTGCTGCCCACAGGGGATTATTACTTCCCTACAAGAAAGTGGCAAGTGGCTATTTGCAACCCAAGGCCATTTATTCTCCCTTATGAGCCTGCCCGTGCTGTGAGATCTTCTGGGGAAGCCCTTCTTTCAGTCCCACCATCTTCACAGGCTCGCTTGGTGGGAACATGGGACAGGGCCTTCTCGGTGGCTGCTCCGGTGCTCTGGAACCCTCTTCCCGGGGAAGCTAGAATGCCTCCCTCCTTGATGGGCTTAAGCTCGGCCTCCGTCTCTGCTAAGGACTTTTAAAAATGTCATGTACTTTAAATGTTTAAATATTGGAATATATTTTAAACTTTTGTATATTTCTATTCATAGGTTTTAAAATGTATATGCTTTAAATTTTGTAAGGCCGCCTTGAGGCCCGGTATTGGGCAAAAGGCGGGATACAAATAAATATAATAATAGTAATTTATTTACGTCTTCCACCCAGGTCAGCGTTTAGAACGGTCACAGCCTCAGAAACAAACCAATTTCACGGCTTCCTCCATTCGCCAAATACTCTACCAGAAACCTTCCAGATGTTGCTAAGATGCAGACAACGTTGAGCTAAATGAACCCGGCAGCTTCTTCTGTTCCTATTTCCATCAGTCTTTTTCATTCAGAGGCATGAGGACTGGAATCTTAATTCATCTTAAGGAGCACTTTCTTCACATGTAGAAGGTCCCAGGTTCAATTCCAGAACCCAACTGTCATCCTTCGCCAGTCAGTTCTAGACTGTATATAATGCAGTATACAGTGCTTTTTAAGTGTTCCTCTTTTTTCATGCATCCTTCCAAAAATCATAGAATCATAAAATAGGAGAGTTGGAAGGGGCCTACAAGGCCATCTAGTCCAACCCCCTGCTCAATGCAGGAATCCACCCTAAAGCATCCCTGACAGAGGCTTGTCCAGCTGCCTCTTGAAGGCCTCTAGTGTGGGAGAGCCCACAACCTCCCTAGGTCACTGATTCCATTGTCGTACTGCTCTAACAGTCAGGAAGTTTTTCCTGATGTCCAGCCGGAATCGGGCTTCCTGTAACTGGAGCCCATTAATCCTGCAATGTAGGCCGGAATTATCATCCTCATCTTTCTCTTCATATTGCAAACATGGAGACTGACCATGGCATGCTGGAAGTCAATTTAACAAGGTTATAGCACGTTCTGAACTTGCAATAACTGAGCTGTGCCTCCCCAGTACACAGCCACCGAGGCTAATACCAGCATTATAGCGCATGCAAAAGGCTTCGTAGACATTCTCCCAGCAATCCTGACAACAGCTCTGTAAGGTAGCCCAGTGTTACTCTCACTGTATTGCAGAGGATGAAGCAAACGCGGAGAAACGACCACCAACTGAGAGAGGCAAGATTCAAACCCGGGGCTTCCTGGTTAACAAATCAGCACAGGTAGATCTTCAGAGCCCTTATGACAGCTAAAAGACTTATACTATCATACTGGGAGGACAAATCCGCACCTCCCATAATGCAATGGATCGAGGACCTGATAATATTATCAACTTTTGAACAGGTGTTCAAAAGTGGATAAATACATGGATATCTGGTCTGCTTTTCTTGAAACCTTCTCCTCTCTTTCTTTTTGAATGGTACATATGATGGGAAATGACGATAATCTTATATACACAACGTATGTTTCCCCCCCCCCCTTGTTTTCATGATGTATTTTCTGTTCTGTTTTGTTGATAATCGCAATAAAAATGTTAAAAAACAAATCACCCTTTCGGCCGCTACGCTATATGTTAGGTTAGTCTACGCCAGAGTTAGGTTAGTCATTTGCGGACCTAAAACACAAATGGGAAGAGGAGAGACCCAACTTTTAAGATTTTTAAAAGCTTAACAGTAATCACAGGTTGCAAATATGGTTGTCGTCCCCCCCCCCCCCCCCATCATGGCCAACAATCTTTATTTCTGTCACCACATCCTTCCTCTTGTTTTGGGGTCTCTCCCCTTACTTAAAAGTGGAATCAGTTACCTAGGGAGGTTGTGGGCTCTCCCACACTAGAGGCCTTCAAGAGGCAGCTGGACAACCACCTGTCAGGGATGCTTTAGGGTAGATTCCTGCATTGAGCAGGGGGTTGGACTTGATGGCCTTGTAAGCCCCTTCCAACTCTACTATTCTATGATTCTATGATCAGGAAAAACTTCCTGCCTATTAGAACAGTACGACAATGGAACCAGTGACCTAGGGAGGTTGTGGGCTCTCCCACACTGGAGGCCTTCAAGAGGCAGCTGGACAACCCTCTGTCAGGGATGCTTTAGGGTGGATTCCTGCATTGAGCAGGGGGTTGGACTTGATGGCCTTGCAGGCCCCTTCCAACTCTGCTATTCTATGATTCTATGATAAAAGCAGTTTCTAGGTTATCTGACCAGGAAAACCCAAACACAGAAGCTCACTGGCTGACCTTGGACAGGAACTCTCTCTTGCTCAGCCTAACCCACCTTGCAGGGACGTTGTGAGAACCCTGAACACCTGAACCAGAAATCCATAATAGCAAGCGTGTTTCAAACTAGGGGACTTCCTGGTTCACAACCTGAATCCCTCACCTGTTACGGTTACATCTACAGGCGTGCAAACGGGCCATCCAAAGTTACTAGCCCTCAACGCTAACCAACCTGGCCGTGCCAAAAGTTATCTGCGGTCTCAAAAGCCAGAGAAGGAGCAAGGAGAAGAAAAGCCAGGTTTCCTAAAAAACCCATCAGCTGTCAGCGTCAAGCAGGCTTAGCCCAAAAGGGCCGTTTCCCCTGTTTAGGAATCTTACTTATTCGCAGGACGTACCCTAAGTGCAAAAGCAACTTCGAAGAGTCAGATACCGTATTTCTTTAATTCTAAGACGTCATCTCACACTATTGCCCCGCTCGTGCTCTTCGCTCCTCTGATGCCATGTTTCTCGCCTGCCCAAGGGTCTCTACTTCCCTTGCTCGGCTTCGTCCATTTTCTTCCGCTGCCCCTTACGCCTGGAACGCTCTTCCAGAACATTTGAGAACTACAAGTTCAACCGCAGCTTTTAAAGCTCAACTAAAAACTTTTCTTTTTCCTAAAGCTTTTAAAACTTGATTTTGCTCTGACTTTTATACTGTTAGTTTTACCCTACCCTGTGCCTGTTTGCATTCTCTTCCCCTCCTTATTGTTTTACTATGATTTTATTAGATTGTAAGCCTATGCGGCAGGGTCTTGCTATTTACTGTTTTACTCTGTACAGCACCATGTACATTGATGGTGCTATATAAATAAATAAATAATAATAATAATAATAAGACGCACACTCATTTCAGTACCACCAACAGAAAAAAAGCTTTGATGCTAAGAATAATAATCACACCCGCAATTCTAAGACGCGCCCCGTTTTTAAAGATGTTTATATGGGGGGAAAAGTGCGTTTTAGAATCGAAGAAATACGGGATATTGCAACGGGACGGCATGTATTTTAATAAAAGTAGCAGCAATAGCGTCAATACGCCGCTCCTTATTTTTTTGGGGGGGGGTTATTTTGGGACGGGGAGACGCGGGCAAAAGACCCGCTTAGCGAGGAATTCGAACTCAGGACCTGCCTGACGCACAAATCCGGCCTCTGAACCAGCTGTCAAATATTTCGTGTCTCCCCCCCACCCCCCCACCCCAATACACACATCAAGGCCTCCTCTGCCCCCCACCCAAATTGGAACCCCAAAGCCCCCCACCCCATTTTCTGACCCCCCCCAAAATGAAGATTTGCCCCCCAAAAAACACACACAAACAGAGAAAGCAAACCACAGACAGTTTTTAGGACCCCCCCCAAAAAATAAATATATATATTCTGCCTCCAGACGAGCCCCCTCCCCAAATTAGGCGCCCCCCCCCCGCAAAATGAGTCAGGAGGGCGAGAAGGGCCTCAAGCCGGCCTTCCCTGCCCTTTACAGCCCCCACTAGCGAAGCTGGGAGGAAAGGTAAACCCAGGTTCAGCCCCGCCCGAGCCTTGGACTAGGCCTCACATCCCCGGCCTTTCCTGGCCGCCGCGCCCGGGGACCCCACCTCTCCCCCGGGGGAGGGCCCCCGCTCGAGCCCTTGGCCGCTTTCCCTTCCCTACCCCCACCCAGGTCCGCCATTGGCCAAAGCGGAGGCCAGAGGGGAAAAAGCCGCCATTGGCCCGCGCGGCCGCCCGTCAACACGCCTCCCGGGGAAGGACGGGGCGGGCCTCGTCGCGGGGCACCTCGGGAGGCGTAGTCCCCGCCTCCATTGCACCTGCAGGCCGAAGCGCGGAGGGGGAACTACAACTCCCAGGAAGCCGGGCAACATTTCCTCTCTTTCCCCCTCCCCGCTCCTTGGGATGCAAGCCCCCTCCCTTAAAATAAAAAAAAAACCCACATATCCTGCCCTCCCCCACCCAACCACCCACCCTAGCAATGCTCAGTACAACGTATGCACGCAGCACAGAAATAATTTGGGCAGGAAGGGAGGGGAGGGGAGGCGAGGAGGGGGCGGAAAGTTATTCCCCCCTTTGCACTTCCTTGCAATCCTCCAGCCCTTCCTTGCACCCAACGCAAAGGAGCATGCATTGCAAAAGCCTCCCCCAAAATAATCAGAATTATTGCCCCTATTATTAAAAATTGCATTACAGGGATCCAAGTGCAAAACGTCCCCCCCTTCTCTCTCTCTCTCTCTCTCTCTCTCTCTCTCTATTTCTCTCTCTGCTCTCCCCCCCCCCCACCCCTTTCACCTTCACCCTCTTGCATCAGCACCCCAAAAACACACACACACACCCTGGGACTTGAGAGAGGAGTTCAAAGTCAAGTGACTCCGCTCCAGCCCTGCAATAAGACCCAGCCCATGACCCCCCACCCCCCTGTGCTTTGACACACGACACCAGGCAAGCCAGGCTGTGCAACGCAGGTTGCTGCCCCGGGGATGCCCCCCTTGGGGAAACAAGGAAGAGGGGGGGGGGGTTAAAAAAAAGTTCGGATTGAAAGCATCGAGGAGGCTGATCAGAAAGTCACAGGAACAGTTGGGGAAAGGGAAGGGGAGGCAGAAAAGGAAACCTCCAAATCCCCTCCCAAATGCTTTTTAAAAAGAGAGAGAAAGGGGGGGGTCAGATCCTTTGCAAAGCAACCCCCCCCCCCAAATAAAGAGGCACCTGGCCCTGATCCTGTGACCTTACCTTGTTGGTGCTGATGGTGTGGGAGCCAGGAGGAGGAGGAGGAGGAGGAAGCAGCGCCTGGAGTTTGCCTTGTCCTCCTTTCTCTCTCTCTCTCCCTCCCTCCCTCTCTCTCTGCTGTTCCTGCCCCTACTGTAACAGTAGTTGCAAAGCCCCGTATGATGCCGTGAACTCCCTTCCTGGTTCCTCTCAGGGTAAAAGAGGGGTCCCTCCCTTCTCTTAAAGGTGCAGCGGCTGGGGGCCGGGTGAAATCGACAGAGCGCTGCCCAGTGAAATTGACATGGCGAAGTGGCCTGTTTGCAAAAAGGGAGAGAGGGGTGGGCAGGGGGTGGACAGGGCAAAGCAAGCAAGCATGCAAAAAAAAAAAAGGGGGGGTGGAAGGAGGATGGATGGATGGAGGGGGGGGGTGGGCAGAGAGCCTTCAAGGCACCCCCCTTGCTCTGCTTGCTGCTGCCACGTTTCACCCTCGGTGCCAAGGGCACACGCGCCCGGCTGGCAGGGGCTGATTTGGCGCGGAGGGGGTGGCTTCCCCCTCGCCCAGCCCCACCCCACCCTGCCAGGAAAGGACCCTGCTGCTGCTGCTGCCGCCGCCCCAGCCCTCCCCTCTAAGCCGTGGCTGGAGTCCATGTTATCTAACCCAGAACATGCAGAGCAGCAGGGCTGCTGTGCCTAGTGGAGGTTTGCAAACCGATTGGGTGGGGGGGAGAAGGGGGGGAGAAGGGGGAGCAAGCTCACACTCACACACTCACACACACACACACACACAAAATCGAAAGTCAGGCACATGGCTCAGGAAAGAGAGAGAGAAAGGAGGGAGAGGAGGCAGGTGGGTCGCTTGCAGGAGCCCAGCTGAGAGAGGTGGGAAAGCAAAAAAAGGAAAATGCAAAATAAAAACTTTCTTCTTTTACTTGCTTTGCAATCATGGGAAGTTGTGGGGCAGCATCGCCCAACAGCCTGGCCCAGGAGAAGAAGGGCTGCTCTTTCTGCAAACGTCCTGTTTTTATTAAGTTAGGGTGACCCTATGGAAAGGAGGACAGGGCTGCTGTATCTTTAACAGTTGTATAGAAAAGGGGATTTCAGCAGGTGTCGTTTGTATATATATGGAGAACCTGCTGAAATTCCCTCTTCATCACAACAGTTAAAGGTGCAGGGGCTATACTAGAGTGACCAGATTTAAAAGAGGGCAGCTTATTATTATTATTATTATTTATTTATTTATATAGCACCATCTATGTACATGGTGCTGTACAGAGTAAAACAGTAAATAGCAAGACCCTGCCGCATAGGCTTACATTCTAATAAAATCATAATAAAACAATAAGGAGGGGAAGAGAATGCAAACAGGCAGCTTTAACTGGTGTGATGCAGAGAGAATTTCACCAGGTTCTCCATATATACAAATGACACCTGCTGAAATTCCCTTTTCTATGCAACAGTGAAAGCTGCAGGAGCTATACTAGAGTGACCAGATTTAAAGGAGGGCCGGGCTCCTGCAGCTTTCACTGTGGTGATGAGGGAATTTCACCAGATGCTGCATGCTGAAATTCCCTTTTCAATTCAGCTGTTAAAGATACAGGAGCCCTGTCCTCCTTTTCATAGGGTCACCCTAATTAAGTGCTTGTGTGTATGTGAATGTGCGTTCATTCTGGCATTTTAATTTGATTAAAGGCATCTGAATTACTGTGGGGTGTTTGTGCACACACACACACACAGAGAAAAGATATATTCATTTTAAGTTTTAATATTTGGGTGTCACAAACCACACGTTCAATACAAATGGCTATCACTTATTATTTTAAATTGATAGAATCCTGCGTTTCCACCAAACATTGCTCAAGGTAGCGAACAGCAATAATAGTAATAATAATAATAATAATAATAATAATAGAAATATAATGAAACAGCAATAGAACTAAATGTTTTAAAAGAATATCAGCTTGAAAAAGGGACAGGTAAAACTTCAATCCAGCCAAGTAAAACCTACCCTGTAAGGTAAGCCTTTGAACAACAGCGCCACCGCATGCAGGTAGAAAGGGTCGCTTAAGGCTGCCTCTAGACCAGGTGTGGTCAACTTCTGATGGTTAGAGGACGAATCCGCTGGGGGATGCATTCACCACCCTGCCGAAATTGCCACTGTGGTGGCAGCAAAAAAGAAAAAGAAGAAAAAGCAGCAATTTTGCAGGGAAACAAATTTGCAAGCCGAATCGGGGCTGGATTCTGCGCTGTCCCGGTGGGACTTTTTTCCTTGCAAAGCTTCTGCCTTTTGGGCCGTCAGAGCGGCAAATTCATCGGCGGCAGGGAAATTGCAAGAACGGTCATGGAAAGCTAATAATAATAATAGAAGAGAGTCTATGGCCAGGATTAGAACCCAGGACTCGCAGATCAGTTATACAGTCTGTTACTCCCCCAAGCAAACTAAATAATTTGACTTGGACCACTCTCCTATAAAATGCAATTACTCTTAGTACCAGTTACTAGTACTACTAACTACTAATTGGCAATGTTTATGCAGTTATAGCAAGCCTGGTCAACTAATTAAATTGATCCCTGATTTCTTAACTCCATTAAACTGAACAATAACGGAATTTGTTCTCATCCAGTGTTAGTCCTACACAGAGTCATGGAAATGAATGGGACTGGAGTTGTGACTAACTGGAGTCCCATTCATTTCAATGGGTCTACTCTCCATAGGGCTGACGTTGGATACGACCAGGGGTGTAGGCACTCCCAATCCAGCCAAAGTTAATGCCGCTTGCGCTACTGAGCCAAGGAGCCGTCCTCTTGTCCAGAAATGATTTATCGATTCCGATTCCATACCGCCAATAGCTTGCAGCTCAGAAGGCGGAGCTTGGCAAGGAAGAGGCGGAGCCTGGTAGGGGCAGAGCCTCAGGACTGGACTCAGGGCAGGAAAATCCCTGTCCCCACGATCTGGTCACTCGTCCTGGGATTTTAACTCCGCCCCCGTGGAGATCTAAATGAGGCAGCTTAAACACCAAAAATGCTTTCTACCCCCTTAGGCTGGCTTAGCAGGTGTGGCCGTATCTAGAGAAGGCTGACCTAGTGGCACAGACACACTCCCTGGTTAAACAGGTTAGACTACTGCCATGCACTCTACGTGGGGCCGCCCTTGAAGACTGTTCCGAAACAGCAACTGGCAGAGAACGCGGCAGCTGGAACGCTTGTGGAAACGAGGCATTCGGATCACGTTACTCCTGTTCCGTATTATCTACATCAGGGGTCCCCAACCGGTCCGTGGCCTGTTAGGAACCAGGCCGCGCAGGTGAGCTGCTTTCACCCACCCACCCCAGCGTACCTGGGCGTGGGGCGCCATCTCGTCCACCCAGCTGAAGCAAAGCCAGGACAGGACGCTGGAGTGGGGTGGGTGGGCGTGGCTTCCCAAAAACATCCCCTCAACCACTACTATCACCCCGGTCCGTGGAAAAATTGTCTCCCACGAAACCGGTCCCTGGTGCCAAAAAGGTTGGGGACCGCTGATCTACATTGATTTGTTGGATAGCTTCCGGGCTCAGATCAAGGTGCTGGTTTTGACTTTTAAATGCCTAAATGGTTTGGGAACGTGGTTATCTGAAAGACCACCACACATGCTTCCCTGAGCGCTAAGATTAGCACCTGTCAAGCTTTTCTCCAGGGTGGCCTCACACCTTTGGAACTCCCTGCCCAGGGAGATACTTAAAAAGCAAACAAGACACAATTATTCCAGTCTGTTTTTACTGTATATTATTGTCGCCCCCCCCCCCTTGTGAGGACAGTGCAGCCTGGAAGGTGGATTTAAAAATAAAAATGAAGTGAAAGGAATGAAATAAGATATTTTAAAAATTAATTTTTTAAAAAAATAATAAAATTAAACATTAAATTTTTTTAAAAAATTGAAAATTAAAAAATGAAATAATGATAAATGCAGGTTACTCCTTGAGATCTACCTGAGAGAGTGTCTTCTCGCCTACCAACCTGGCAGGTCACAGAAGTCATCCAAGGGCTTGCTCCTGGTGGTTCTGCATGGACCTATGGCCCAATCGGAGTTCACCTTCCTACGGAACTCCCTGCCACTGGAGGTCAGGCAGGTGCCAACTCTATGTTGTTTCCAGACCCTACTTGAAAACAGGTCTTTTCAAGGAAGCCTTCCTCGGATGACCAGCCATGGTTTTATTGGCACTCCGTTTTTAAAATGAATTATATCATATTTTATCTTGGGGGCATTTTATCTCTCGTCGCTCGCCACTCCGGAATCTGCTTAGATATGGAGCTGTATAAAATGTTGTAAATAAATGAATCCAGCCATCTCCAATTGGTTTAAGAAGTGGGTGACACCTTTGGTCACCAGAATCATAGAATCATAGAACAGCAGAGTTGGAAGGGGCCTACAAGGCCATCGAGTCCAACCCCCTGCTCAGTGCAGGAATCCACCCTAAAGCATCCCTGACAGAGGGTTGTCCAGCTGCCTCTTGAAGGCCTCTAGTGTGGGAGAGCCCACCACCTCCCAAGCTAACTGGTTCCATTGTCGCACTGCTCTAACAGTCAGGAAGTTTTTCCTGATGTCCAGCTGGAATCTGGCTTCCTTTAACTTGAGCCTGTTATTCCGTGTCCTGCACTCTGGGAGGATCGAGAAGAGATCCTGGCCCTCCTCTGTGGGACAACCTTTCAAGTATTTGAAGAGTGCTATTACGTCTCCCCTCAATCTTCTCTTCTCCAGGCTAAACATGCTCAGTTCTTTCAGTCTCTCTTCACAGGGCTTTGTAAAAACATGAACATAAACAGGGATATAAGCCAGTGTGTTGTGGTGGCTAAAGTGTTGGGGTGGGAGTTGGGAGATCCGGGTTCTAGTCCCCACTCGGCCATGGAAAACCCACTGGGTGACTTTGGGCCAGTCACAGACTCTCAGCCCAACCTCCCTCACAGGGTTGTTGTTGTGAGGATAAAATGGAGAGGATTATGTACGCCGCTTTGGGTTCCTTGGAGGAAAAAAGTCAGGATATAAAATAATTTGAGGTAGGGTGGTGGAACAGCAGAGATATTTTGAACCTCATCCTGTAGCTTCAAGGAGTAAAAAGGCACCTGGTCTCTAGCCTCCAGAAAATGGTCACTGTTCTACAATTACTTCTCATACGGCGACATCGACGAGGCGAAATAAGCAACGAAGTCCTTGCCCCAAGGAGTTTACAATGCTCAGGTTTTGGTTCCGGGGTTGGGTACGAGATACTTGGGTGGTGGAACAAAACGTAGGGCCATGAAAGACTCCTGCAAGTCAGCGCAGAAGCTCCTACGTGAGACTTGGTCTGATGCCGAGGAAGGAAGCTTCCTCTATTTCTATTCACATCTTGTACTCAGGACTATGAGGACTGGAACCTTATTTTAATTTTAAAGAGAAGGCCTATCGCTTGGTCGCAGCCTCCCCCTCAGTGGTGATCTGTCAGGGCCCTAGCCCAAAAGGGGTGAAGCCACTCTTCTGTCTGCCCCCCCCCCCCGGCCCCAAACTCATCCCACGGCCAGGCATCCCTCTTGCAAAAGGTCTGAACCCATCCCTTGCCAAGGGCTTTCGAAATCCGGGCGACGGTTGCATTAGGATAATTTTTACAGATAGTCCTGACTCCTGACCTGATCTCAGTTTACGGCCTGGATAACCTCGGCTTCCCCACCTTCGTTTCGAGAGCCACTTTGGGGATCAACCAGTTTATTCCTCCATCTTCCTCCCATTTTTCCCCCCTTCTCCAAAGCCCAGCTGTTCCATGCTTGTCCTGCAGACATTGTTTGGTGCGCGTGTGTTTAAAGCTTTGCAATTAATTGCAGGCTTCACGATTTCTTCACCCATTTCCCGTCTTCGCCCTCTTCTCTTTCAGTTCCTGTTCTTTGGAATTCTCTCCCCCATGACATCTGGCCTCCGTTCTCCCACCCATGGCGCCCAGGGCCTCTTCTCTACTTTTTCTTTTGCCATATTTGGCCCCATCTTTACGGCGCCATTCTACGTGGATGTACTCCAAAGTCGTCTTAGTTCAGTGGGGCTTACTTCCAGGAAAGCGTGCACAGGATCGCGGCCTTGATTATTAGACAGGCGGGCTGTGGCTTCCCCCGTCCCCCCCAAACTGTAACAGAGATGAGATAAACATGGAAAGGACCTATCCAAACAGGCAGTGATGGAAAAACACCTTGCTTACTAGGCAAAAACATTTGAAGGTTTCGAACACGGCTGAGGCTGCAGAACACGGAAGAAGTTTATGCAAGGGTGCTGTAGAAGATTTCCTGCATTTATTTATTTATTTATTTATTACATTTCTATACCGCCCAATAGCCGGAGCTCTCTGGGCGGTTCACAAAAATTACAAACATTCAGAGTATAAAACAACAGTATAAAACCATAATATAAAATACAATATAAAAGCTCAACCAGATAAAAACAGCAGCAATGCAAAATTACAGATTTAAAACACCAAGTTAAAATGTATTTATAGATTGTTAAAATGTTGGGAGAATAAAAAGGTCTTCACCTGGCGTCTAAAAGCATATAATGTAGGTGCCAAGTGAACCTCCTTAGGGAGCTCATTCCACAGCCGGGGTGCCACAGCGGAGAAGGCCCTGCTCCTGGTAGCCACCTGCCTCACTTCCTTTGGCAGGGGCTCACGGAGAAGGACCCCTGAGGATGACCTTAGGGCGCGGGCAGGTACATACGGGAGGAGGCGTTCCTTCAGATAACCTGGCCCCAAACCGTTTAGGGCTTTAAATGTTAATACCAGCACTTTGAATTGGGCCCGGACCTGGACTGGAAGCCAATGAAGCTGGAAAAGCCCAGAGAGCTCTGGTTATTGGGCGGTATAGAAATGTAATAAATAAATAAATAAATAAATGTACCCCAAGCGAATCTGTTATGTACTCAGAAAGCCACAAATTTGCCCCCATGAGCTGGGATGAGAGTTTGCCTTTAAGAAGACATCTCATTCTGTGTTTCGAAGCCTTTGCATATGCCCAGATCGAGGTGCAGCTTCGGAGCTCCTGTCTGGGAGCACGTGGTGGCCACGTTCTGGGTTTCTGATCAGTTGCTTCCACGTGGCTTGTCTGTGAGATGAGGTCATGCGAGGTTTACTCCTCGTCGCCTAGCGCCAGTTTACTGCACACGTTCCAAAGCGTGCCATCAATTCAGGGGTGGCCTGTTCACCTAGATCAGCCTTCCTCAACCTGGGGCGCTCCAGATGTGTTGGACTGCATCTCCCAGAATGCCCCAGCCAGCTGGCTGGGGCATTCTGGGAGTTGTAGTCCAACACATCTGGAGCGCCCCAGGTTGAGGAAGGCTGATCTAGGTGAACAAGCTGGTCGCCTAGGGCGTGCCTTGGTTAAGTTAGGTGACAAATTTAAGGGGGGGATGTACAATTTTTTAAAAACACACACACACACACACAAAAACTTAGTTGTCATTATTTCAGTTCCTGTGCGCATACAGAGGGCATATGACTGAGCCTGTGCAGGTGAGCAAGGGACCCACCTGCTCCTCTGGCAGGTGGTGGGATACCCTCTGCTTCGCTGCTGCTCCCAGTGGGAGGCAGAGAGTGGGAGCCCCCCAGCAAAAAAAGCTGCTTTCTTTGCCCTTGGGGGCCTGAGCCAAAGAGACTCTTCTGGACTGTGTCCGTCTCTTTTATTGTTTCTGTCAGCCCTTCTCTGCTGATATAGTTTAGTTTTTTTAAAAAAATAATAATTGGGGTGCGTTATCATGAAAGATAACGTTTCTGCTACTTGCGGGAGGGGAGAGCCTCTTCATCAAATGGAAAAGAGGGGCAAAATGTTTCCCCGTTTCCCAAAAATCATAGAATCATAGAATAGCAGAGTTGGAAGGGGCCTACAAGCCATCTAGTCCAACCCCCTGCTCAATGCAGGAATCCACCCTAAAGCATCCCTGACGGATGGTTGTCCAGCTGCCTCTTGAAGGCCTCGAGTGTGGGAGAGCCCACAACCTCCCTAGGTAACTGCTTCCATTGTCGTACTGCTCTAACAGTCAGGAAGTTTTTCCTGATGTCCCGCCGGAATCTGGCTTCCTGTCACTTGAGTCCGTTATTCCGTGTGCTGCACTCTGGGAAGATCGAGAAGAGATCCTGGCCTTCCTCTGTGTGACAACATTTCAAGTATTTGAAGAGTGCTCTCATGTCTCCCCTCCATCTTCTCTTCTCCAGGCTAAACATGCCCGGTTCTTTCAGTCTCTCTTCATAGGGCTTTGTTTCCATACCCCTGATCATCCTGGTTGCCCTCCTCTGAACCCCCTCCAGCTTGTCTGCGTCCTTCTTGAATTGTGGACCCCAGAATCTCAGCCTAGATCTGCCCTTGGGGTACACGAATGTGGTGGTGAATATGTCACGGATTGCATGGTTCGCCCCATGCGCCAATTGCTGGTAGCTAATCTAGGTCCACCCTTGCCTCAGTTCAAAACCTCACAGCAAATTTGCAATGCATTCATCCCGGCTTGCTACAAAGCTGAGCGTTACGGATGGGTTTCGGCTCACGAAATCCCAAAATTCAGTAGCATCACTACATTCAATCAGATTTCTTTGCCAGGTTGTTATATTGTCCTAACTCCAATCTGTTTCTCACTCAAGCAGATTCTTTTAAAGAATCGCATTTTAGTCTGAACTGTATTGAGATGGTTCCAACTGAATTGTGGATCGTGCTTCTAGACGGCTTCTATTGCTGTACCGTGCACTGCTTTGTGAAGGGTTTGGATCTTGGAAAAGCAAAATATAAATACCGGACGCTTATCAACTTTGCAGATGACACAAAATTGGGTGGGATAGCTGGGAGACAGAAGCAAACTTCAAAGTGATCTTGATAGGCCGGGGGTTGGACTCGATGGCCTTATAGGCCCCTTCCAACTCTACTATTCTGATTCTATGTATGTCCACCAAAAGCAGCTCAGGAGAAATGTAGGTTTGCCTGGGAGAAAGCGGGTCTTTTGTGTAACCCGGCCCCAAGCTGTAGATTTACTCAAGGGTCGCACACTAATCTTTTAAAGAGAGCAGGGGGGGAAACCTAACAGAAGTATGAGGCACACTCTTCCTTGGTTCGGCCTTCCAACTCCACAAACTTCACATGAGTCAAAAGAAGCAGCACAGACTTTTAATGTAAAGTGCCATTTATTTTATCTCCCCATGATGAAAATATTGAGTTTCTTAAAAAAAAAAAAAAATGCACCATCAAAATGCTCACATTCTCTATAAACACTCCCCAGATAACCAAGGCAAAAAAAAAGAAAGGGGAAAAAAAGCAAAACATATCCAAAAAAACTTTTAACTGTAGAACATCTTACTATTTTTAAAAAAAAATTAAATAAGAGGCAGAGAAACATAAAATACACCCGGGCACGCGCACGCGCACACACACGCACACCAGCAAAAGCCTCACTGTTCAGATACGCAAGCGTGTCAAAATCAAAAGGTACAGTAATTCGATCTCATGATCCCACCGGTTCATTGACAACTTCTTTTTCCCTTCCTTTTTTTATTTTTAAACTCAAAACACTGAATATTATACATTCAAATCTTCAGGGGTCACCCCATGTGAGAAAATACAGTTGCACTGATAATTGAATTAGCTGTTCGGAAGCCAGACCGTGCAACGTGCGGCAGGCCGGGCTGCAACCACGTGTTTCAAATTCCTAGAAAACTACTGCTACCTCTTTACGGGCCACCTCTATTTTCCCGTCCGCCCCCTCGCCCAAAGAATGCTGCCTATAGATTTTCCTCTGGCCGTTATGAGGATCGGAAAATATTTCTCAATATTCCCCCCCCCCCCCCGGTTGCCTGGGGAAGAGAAACACACAGCGAAGGCCAGCCACCCACCCACGTCTGCCGTTGATTCAGACTCTGCCAAAAAAACCAGGTCCCTTTGCAAGCGCATCCGGTGGAGTAACTCCAGGTTGAGAACCAAGGCCTTCAAATGATTAAAAATAATAATAATCCACGGTTGAGCCACCTTTTTCTTGAAAGAAAGCACAATTACATTTTATTTCCTTCCGACATCCAGTACATCTGGACTCCGATCAGCAGCACAAAATGGACCAGTAGACCCCCTCCACCACCCTTTTCTTTCTCTGACCACCTGCACCAGAAGCAAATTCTTTCCTTTTAAGTCCAGCCAGAAAGCGAGCCATCTGGGGCAACCAGAAAAGATCTAGAGGCCACCTCCCCAAGTCTGGCAACTTGGGGTTGGAGCAGAACTTGCAGGAAGGCTGGGGACTTATGGGTTTATCTAGGGCAGGGATGGGTAACCCTGTGGCCCAGCCCCATCTTGGGGGGCATTTGAAGAGGAGGCAACCATGCTACCTACTTGAAGTAGGGCATAAAAGAAAAGCGGAGCCATTAATGAGACATGGGGCCTGGTGTCTCCCCGAAGTTTCAGTACTGGGAGCTGGCTTTCTGCCTGCTCTATGACCAGGGACACACAGCAGTCATCCACACACAGGAGCCTTCCGCGGTGAGATGTCACGAGGACGTCAGGCCTCGCCGAGAGGGATTTTGCGCTGCCGTTAAAGATGTTTCGCGCGGTAAGAAAAGGGCTGCCCCACGTGGCTTGAATCCATATACGCTGTCAGCCCGCGCCGTCGAGACACAAATTGCATGGCTGAAGGCGGCGCTGGGAATACACCCGTCCCCGGGAATATGGTCAAACCCTAAGGCAAGGGCCTTCGTGATGAGCAGCCTCCAAACCTCTGAAAGATCTGGGCAGGCGCTCTGCAAGGTGGTGTTTCTTTGGGGAGAAGGTAGAAGGAAAGGGCCCCTGAGAGCCACGCGCCTGGGAACGCCGCAGGGCAGAAGCCACACATCCTCGTCCCCCGCGAGGTACTTGCGGCCTGCCAACCCGTTCTTTCCTGCCTGGTGCTTGTGTGGTTGTGGATAGCCACGGGCGAAGGTGTGGTGACCTCCGATGAGAACGTGGCTAGGGGCCTTGCTTTGGACTCCCATTTGGTTCTTCCACCGGAGCAGTGCTCTGCAGAGAGTCCAGTACCTCAAAGCACCTCACTCGTTTTGGGAGTCACTTAAAACAAAAACAACGGACCGAGGGAAAGCCTTCGCTTGTCCGCACTCCCGAAACGGGCTGCTGGAAACCACCCTGCTTTTGAAATCGGCGAACCAACGCCGGTCAAGAAAACGAACGTGAGGCCCGTTGGAAGCGGACAGGCCTGAGCAGGGGAGACCGGTTTAAAGGAGGGCCTGGGTGGGATTGGAGGTGGGGTAGAGCGGAGGCGTTGGGAGAGAATTTCTGGCACCCTTCTCTCCCAACGCCTCCGCTCTACCCCACCTCCAATCCCACCCAGGCCCTCCTTTAAACCGGTCTCCCCTGCCCAGGCCTGTCCGCTTCCAACGGGCCTCACGTTCGTTTTCTTGACCGGCGCCGATTTCAAAAGCAGGGGGGTTTCCAGCAGCCCGTTTCGGGCGTGCGAACAAGCGAAGGCTTTCCTTTCCGCAGACTTCACTTCTGCTTCAGCCTTCTTTGAGCAGTGGAGGCCGGCTGCTCGAACACGACGCGGAAGGGGCGTCAGGTGCGGAGTGAGAACGCCACTCGTTGCATCGCACTCTCTCGGGAAAGAGAGACGGTCGTCTCGCTGCCGAAGGAAATGCAGAGGGGAGAAGGCTCATCGGGATGGAGATATGGCTGCAAGGCAGGGCACCTGAGGAATAGCACACGTCGAGCTAACGTCGGAGAGAGGGAAGGGGAGGAAGGGGCCCTCGGCGTCCGCTTCCCCGCCCCCCCTGCCAGACCAACCAGGTATGATTCCGCCCCGCCTCCAAGCAACCCTCCCTAAAGGGCCACGGTCCTGCCTCTCCTCTCCACTCCCGCCTAAGGAATACGCAGCGCACGTGAGCCGAGAAACGCAGCACTCCGTAAAACGGATTTTGCCGGGGAGGAATCGCGCTTCGAAACGCACACCGTCCCGTCGGATGCTGGGCTCAGAACCGCCCAATTCCTCCCGTGGCGCATAGCAGTGTGCGTGTGCGTGCCTATTAATTGTGTGTGTCCACCGAGAGTTGCCCCCTTTCACCCTCGAGGAGTACCTAGCCCCCAAACGCAGAGAGGACAAGTGGAACTGAAGATAAAAACGTCCTCGTCAGAAACCAAATGCACAAAAAAAACGGGGCGAGAGAAAGGGGCACGGGAAGGAATTTACTGCTGGCTTTCGGCCCGAGCGAAGAACGTCTGTAATCTCACAGCCCTCTCGCTATCTCCTCCAGGCAGGCTCCAGGAAGCACACGGGGCCTCCGTCGACTCCGAGGAAACGAAGCCGCCGTCCAATCTGGTCACCCGCCCACCTCTGCCCTGGTCGGCCACACGGTGAGCTCTGCGCTAACTCTGCAGCATCCTCGGGTCTGCCCGAAAAGGGCAGCACACACCCCCCACCCGGGGGAAAAAGGTGCAACCGTTCTGCCTTCCCCACCCCTGCAGCAGCTTTCCCTTCCTCCCTCCCCCCCCCCACAAAAAAAGACCCCAACGAAGCAAACAAGAAAGCAGCAGCACTGTTGTACACCCGCCCCGCCCCGAGTCAGAAGCTCCAGAGAGCGAGCCACGCTCCGTTGCGGGAGGAGAAACGAAACCGAGCGACGAAACAGGAAGGTAAGGAAGCCAGCCGATTTCTGCTCTTGCCGTTGGGATGATTGGGCAGTTTCCAAACCGTTCCGGAGCAAAGAGAGGAGGAGGAGGAGGAGGAGGAGAGTCAGGCCAAGAAAGGCGGTTCTTTCTTCTGCTGCAGGGAGAGCGAACGGCAGCAGACAAGCAGGTGCACAAAAGAAGGAGAAGAAGAAGGGGGGAAAAGAAGGCTGTTTGCTTGGCGGTCACATGGCGGTGCGAGTGGGAGTGCTGGGTTGATTCAGCCGCAGCGTCTTACACAGCCAGCCGGCGAAATCCACCTCTTCCACCTCGGAGCGCTTGATAAAGGCGTGATTCTGGAAGCAGAGGAGGAGGAGGAGGAGAGAAAAGGTGAGCGTAGCTGGCGACGGGTAGGGAGACGGGCGATCCAAACGGTGCAAGGACAGGGAATGAGGGTGGCAAGGAAGTGGGGGAAAGGGCCCACTCAAGTGATCCAGGGGCTGGAGCGTCCCCCGAGGAGGGGAGGTGGCAACAGCTGGGATCGTTCAGCTTGGGGAAACGGAGGCTGAGGGGAGACACGACAGACGGGTATAAAATCGTGCAGGGTGTGGAGAAGGTGGAGAGGGAGGCATTTGGGGGCTGCTGCATTTCAAGACGTTCAATTAACGGTTTTGGGGACCGCATTGTTGCTGCTTTTAGGAAAACCGTTTCCAAAGAGCGGCCTGCTTTTAGAAACCGATAAACGGATCTAAAAAGAACATCAGAACTGCCCTGCTGGATCAGACCAAGGGTCCACTAGTTCAGCACTCTATTCACACAGTGGCCAACCAGCCATCGGCCAGGGATGAACCAGCAGGACATGGTGCAACAGCACCCTCCCACCCATGTTCCCCAGCAACTGGTGCACACAGGCTTACTGGAGGTAGCATACAACCATCAGGGCTAGAAGCCCTTCATAGCCTTCTCCTCCAGGAATTCCTCCAACCCCCTTTTAAAGCCGTCCAGATTGATGGACATCACTACATCTTGTGGCAGTGAGTTCCACAATTCAACTACGCACTGTGGGAAGAAGTCCTTCTTTTTATTTGTCCTGGATTTCCCAACAATCAGCTTCGTGGAATGACCCCAGGTTCTAGTATTTTGAGAGAGGGAGAAAAATGTCTCCCCACCCATGTTCTCCACACCATGCACGTATTTTTAACAACCTTCTATCATGTCTCCCCTTAGCCTCCTTTTCCCCAAGATAAACAATCCCAGGTGTTGCAACCTTCCCTCCTAGGGGAGACGCTCCAGCCCCTTCATCATTTGAGTTGCTCTTTTCTGCACTTTTTCCAGCTCCATAATATCCTTTCTTAGGTGCTGTGACCAGAACTGTACACGATATTCTAAGTGTGGTCACACCATAGATTTGTATAAGGGCAGTACGATACGGGCCGTTTAATTCTCAATTCCTTTTCTTATCATGCCTAACATGGGAGTTTGCCTTCTTTATAGCGGCCACACACTGGGTGGACATTTTCATCGAGCTTTTCCACCACAACCCCAAGATCTCTCTCTTGTTCAGTCACCGCCAGCTCAGATCCCATTAGGTTATACTTGGAAGTTGGGGTTTTTTTGCCCCAACGTGCTACACTTGCTTACACTGAACCGCGTCTGCCATTTGGACGCTCGCCCTCCCAGCTGGGAGAGATCCCTTCGGAGTTCTTCACAATTTGGTTTTAACACCCTTAAATAATTTGGTGTCGTTGGCAAACTTGGCCACTTCACTGCTCACTCGTAATTCCAGATCATTTATGAACATGCTGGAAAAAAATTGGTCCCAATACTAATCCCTGTGGGACCCCACTATTTACTTCCCTCCATCGGGAGAATTGACCGTTTATTTCTACTCTCTGCTTTCTGTTCTGTAACCAGTTACTGATCCATAAGAGGACCTCTCCTCTTACTCCATGTCTACTAAGTTTATTCAGGAGTCTTTGGTGGGGAACTTTATCCAAAGCCTTTTGGAAATCCAAGTCAACAGTGTCCACCGGATCATCCCTGTCTACATGTTTGTTGACACTCTCAAAGAATTCTAGAAGATTAGTGAGACAGGACTTGCCTTTGCGGAAGCCATGCTGGTTCTTCTTCAGCAGGACCTGCCCTTCTAAACGCTGACTAATTTTGTCTTTTATAATGCTATCAATCAATCTTCCTGGAAGAGATGTCAAGCTACCCGGCCTGTAATTTCCCAGAAACCCCCTGGATCCCGGTTTGAAAATTGGTGTTACACTGGCCATCTTCCAGTCCTTTGGTACAGAGGCTGAGCTTAGGGACACGTTGCATATTTTTTTGTGAGGAGGTCCGCAATTTCATAATTGAGTTCTTTGAGAACTCTAGGACGGACGCCATAAAAAGAAGATTCCTCGGACCTCTTTCTGCTGTCCCTGGCCGGGGGCGGGGAAACAAAACCGAAGAGCGCTACCCAGAACAGACTGGTTCTACCAGCACGGAGCAGTACAGAACGCTCTCAGCAAGAAGCAGTTCCTGCCCTGACGACGTCTGTCCGAGCAATCTGTTGGCAATTCAGAGCCAACGGCGAGAACAAGACGCCGGGGCAACGTCCACTCGTGCTCAAATGGGTGGAGCAGGGCTCTGTAACAGATTCGCGGCCTCTTCCCTGACAAGCTGTGGAATTGTACAGAAGTGGACAAACCAGATACAGAAGTATCGGGAGGTGGGACAGGTGGAAGGAAGGGTATTTGCCAAAAAAGCTCAGTGGGTTTGCAAGGAGGGAGAAGTTGAGATGCTGTAGGTGTCAGAACTGCTTATACCTGGGCCATAAGGCAAGATTGTTTTGCTGATCCAAAACTTCCTCTCTCTCTCTCTCCCCCCCTTTCCAATGGAAGCAAATGCTCAAGACGGAGTTCCCTGTATGAAGGGAGCCACTCACAGCTTTGATAGGGATATGAATCACACGGCAAGTTGTCTACCAGAAATAAGGGGTTGGAGCATTCTCCCCTACGAGGGAAGGTTACAACAGCTGGGATTGTTCAGCGTGGAAAAAAGGAGGCTGATGGGAGACCTGATAGAGGTGTTCAAAATGATGCCTGGCGTGGAGAACACCGAGAGGGAGACATTTTTCTCCCTCTCTCAAAATACTAGAACCCATTGGGGTGATCCCATGAAGCTGGTGTGTGGGGGAGATTCAGGACAAAGAAAAGGAAATACTTCTTCACACAGCGTAGAGTTACTGTGAACTTTGCTCCCGCAAGATGTGGTATGGCCACTAATTTGGATGGCTCTAAAAGGGGGTTGGATAAAATCCTGGACACGAAGGGTATCCGTGGCTAGTAGCCCTGATGGATGTGTGGTTTCTCCAGTATTCCAGGCAGTGAGCCTGTGTGCAGCAGTTGCTGGGGAACATGGGTAGGAGGGTGCTGTTGCACCATGTCCGGCCTTGTGGGTCCATGGCTGATGGGTTGGCCAATGTGTGAACTGAGTGCTGGACTAGAATCATAGAATAGCAGAGTTGGAAGGGGCCTACAAGGCCATCGAGTCCAACCCCCTGCTCAATGCAGGAATCCGCCCTAAAGCATCCCTGACAGATAGTTGTCCAGCTGCCTCTTGAAGGCCTCTAGTGTGGGAGAGCCCACCACCTCCCTAGGTAACTGATTCAATTGTCGTACTGCTCTAACAGTCAGGAAGTTTTTCCTGATGTCCAGCTGGAATCTGGCTTCCTTTAACTTGAGCCCGTTATTCCGTGTCCTGCACTCTGGGAGGATCGAGAAGAGATCCTGGCCCTCCTCTGTGGGACAACCTTTCAAGTATTTGAAGAGTGGTCTCATGTCTCCCCTCAATCTTCTCTTCTCCAGGCTAAACATGCCCAGTTCTTTCAGTCTCTCTTCACAGGGCTTTGTTTCTAGACCTCTGATCATCCTGGTTGCCCTCTTCTGAACACGCTCCAGCTTGTCTGCGTCCTTCTTGAATTGTGGAGCCCAGAACTGGACGCAATACTCTAGATGAGGCCTAACCAGGGCTGAATAGAGAGGAACCAGTACCTCACATGATTTGGAAGCTATCCTTCTATTAATGCAGCCCAAAATAGCATTTGCCTTTCTTGCAGCCCTATCGCACTGTTGGCTCCTATTCAGCTTGCGATCTACAACAATTCCAAGATCCTTCTCGTTTGTAGTGTTGCTGAGCCTAGATGGACCATTGGTCTGATCCAGCCTCAGGACTCTTCTGATGCTCTCACCATGGGACAGGTGCAATGCAAAAGAGCCTTCCGAGTATACTCTGGAGTAGGGAGCTATTCTGTGCTTTTCATGGGCAAGGGAGGGAATGGGTATGAAATGCGGGCCGAGGGTCCATCTAGTCCAGCACTCTGATCGCACAGTGGCCGACCAGCCGTCGGCCAGGGATGAACAAGCAAGACATGGTGCAACAGCACCCTCCCGCCCATGTTCCCCAGCAACTGGTACACACAGGCTTACTGCCTCGGATACTGGAAGTAGCACCCAACCATCAGGGCTAGTAGCCACTCATAGCCTTCTCCTCCTCCAGGAATTTATCCAACCCCCCTTTTAAAGCCATCCCAATGGGTGGCCCTCACCACATCTTGTGGTAGTGAATTCTTCTTGTGAACGGAAGTGAGCTTTTCGTTTTATTTTTTGCCTGTAGGATATATGCGGGCCTGGCGCCCTTATCTACTTACCATCAGCATCTTTAGATCTGCTCGTTCAGCAGGGTTTTTAATTAAGCTGGGGAGGAAAAATATACATTGGTTGTTTAAAAACAAAAAGAGGCACAAAAGCTGGTCAATGGTCGCAAGGGGAAAGCTAGACTCTTTGGCCAGGCAGATGAGAGCGTTGAATGACTCAACGCGATCCCACCTGCAAAGAAGAGCCCCATACAGGGAAGAGGACAGCCCCGTCGCCTCTAGCTCAGCCCATTGATTTTATTTATTTATTACATTTTTATACCGCCCAATAGCTGAAGCTCTCTGGGCGGGTCACAAAAATTAAAACCACAATAAAACAACCAACAAGTTAAAAACACAAATACGAAATGCAGTATAAAAAGCACAACCAGGATAAAAACCACGCAGCAAAATTGATATAAGATTAAAAATACAGAGTTAGAACAGTCAAATTTAAAGTTAAAATTAAGTGTTAAAATACTGAGTGAATAAAAAGGTCTTCAGCTGGCGATGAAAGCAGTACAGTGTAGGCGCCAGGCGGACCACTCTGGGGAGCTCGTTCCACAACCGGGGTGCCACAGCGGAGAAGGCCCTGCTCCTGGTAGCCACCTGCCTCACTTCCTTTGGCAGGGGCTCACGGAGAAGGGCCCCTGTAGATGACCTTAGGGTCCGGGCAGGCACATATGGGAGGAGGCGTTCCTTCAAATAACCCGGCCCCAAACCGTTTAGGGCTTTAAATGTCAATACCAGCACTTTGAATCGGGCCCAGACCTGGACTGGCAGCCAATGAAGCTGGAAAAGGACTGTCCTAAAGGAAGACTCGGACTTACAGCCAGGAAATTGCTGGCCCACCTGTCCCCGTATACCCATAAAAAGGGAGAGTTCCAGCTGAGGACTCAGAGGTGGTTCTTTTGGAAGCTATACTTGCGATCTACAGCTTGCGATCTACAACAATTCCAAGATCCTTCTCGTTTGTAGTATTGCTGAGCCTAGTTGGACCCTTGGTCTGATCCAGCCTCAGAGCTCTTCTGGAGGGGGGCCGTTTACAGACACCTTCTCCCCTGCCATCCCAGGGCCTGATAACCCCCGTGGATAACGGCAATCACTTACCATTTATTTACAAACTCCTGGAAGTCTTGCGTGAAAACCCCAGTTGGCAGCTTTGGAGGCGGCTGGGGAAACAGGGGAGAAAAGGCACAGAGGTTAGATTTTGGGGGAAGCAGAATCAATTGAGGAAAGCGGCCGGGGAAGAACGCGACGGGCAGAGAGAACACCTGAGTCTCTGAGATGGAACAAAAAGTGGAATGCAAAGGGGGACGGGTACTGCGTCATTTAATTTCATTTAGAAATACCCGACTGCACTGAAAAATTCTACTACGCTTCCGAGCCCGATTCGAGATGGTTTAAACCTATGAAGCTCTACACGGCTTGGAACCACAATACCTGACGGAACGCCTCTCCCAACATGAACCTCCCCGTACCCTGCGCTCAACATCTAAGGTCCTCCTCCGGGTGCCTACTCCGAGGGAAGCTCAGAGGGTGGCAACAAGGGAGGGGGCCTTTTCGGTGGTGGCCCCCCGACTGTGGAACGATCTCCCCTACGAGGCCCGCCTGGCGCCAACGCTGATATCTTTTTGGCGCCAGGTCAAGGCTTTTCTCTTCTCCCAGGCATTTAATAGCATTTAACAACGCTAAGTTTGTTTGTTAACGGACCCCAGAACTGTTGTTTTTAAATGGATACCGTTGTTTTTATATTACGTTTTTGATGGTTTTAAATTCTGTATAGTTTTTAACGTTCCCTGTTTTTAACTTTTGTAAACCGCCCAGAGAGCTTCGGCTATGGGGCGGGATATAAATGTAATCAATCAATCAATCAATTTTATTATGTATTTTACGGTTTTAAATGTTGTATATTTGTTTTTGATGTTCACTGGTTTTACTCTTTTTAAACCGCCCAGAGAGCTTCCGCTATGGGGCAGTATATGGGGCAGTATTTTATGGTTTTAAATGTTGTATATTTGTTTTTGATGTTCACTGGTTTTAATCTTTTTAAACCGCCCAGAGAGCTTCCGCTATGGGGCAGTATATGGGGCAGTATTTTATGGTTTTAAATGTTGTATATTTGTTTTTGATGTTCACTGGTTTTAATCTTTTTAAACCGCCCAGAGAGCTTCCGCTATGGGGCAGTATATGGGGCAGTATTTTACGGTTTTAAATGTTGTATATTTGTTTTTGATGTTCACTGGTTTTAATCTTTTTAAACCGCCCAGAGAGCTTCCGCTATGGGGCAGTATATGGGGCAGTATTTTATGGTTTTAAATGTTGTATATTTGTTTTTGATGTTCACTGGTTTTAATCTTTTTAAACCGCCCAGAGAGCTTCCGCTATGGGGCAGTATATGGGGCAGTATTTTATGGTTTTAAATGTTGTATATTTGTTTTTGATGTTCACTGGTTTTAATCTTTTTAAACCGCCCAGAGAGCTTCCGCTATGGGGCAGTATATGGGGCAGTATTTTATGGTTTTAAATGTTGTATATTTGTTTTTGATGTTCACTGGTTTTAATCTTTTTAAACCGCCCAGAGAGCTTCCGCTATGGGGCAGTATATGGGGCAGTATTTTACGGTTTTAAATGTTGTATATTTGTTTTTGATGTTCACTGGTTTTAATCTTTTTAAACCGCCCAGAGAGCTTCCGCTATGGGGCAGTATATGGGGCAGTATTTTATGGTTTTAAATGTTGTATATTTGTTTTTGATGTTCACTGGTTTTAATCTTTTTAAACCGCCCAGAGAGCTTCTGCTATGGGGCAGTATATGGGGCAGTATTTTATGGTTTTAAATGTTGTATATTTGTTTTTGATGTTCACTGGTTTTAATCTTTTTAAACCGCCCAGAGAGCTTCCGCTATGGGGCAGTATATGGGGCAGTATTTTACGGTTTTAAATGTTGTATATTTGTTTTTGATGTTCACTGGTTTTAATCTTTTTAAACCGCCCAGAGAGCTTCCGCTATGGGGCAGTATATGGGGCAGTATTTTACGGTTTTAAATGTTGTATATTTGTTTTTGATGTTCACTGGTTTTAATCTTTTTAAACCGCCCAGAGAGCTTCCGCTATGGGGCAGTATATGGGGCAGTATTTTACGGTTTTAAATGTTGTATATTTGTTTTTGATGTTCACTGGTTTTAATCTTTTTAAACCGCCCAGAGAGCTTCCGCTATGGGGCAGTATTTTATGGTTTTAAATGTTGTATATTTGTTTTTGATGTTCACTGGTTTTAATCTTTTTAAACCGCCCAGAGAGCTTCCGCTATGGGGCAGTATTTTATGGTTTTAAATGTTGTATATTTGTTTTTGATGTTCACTGGTTTTAATCTTTTTAAACCGCCCAGAGAGCTTCCGCTATGGGGCAGTATATAAATTATGATGATAATGATAATGACATATCCATCTCTCTTTTGCATTTTAGTAACTGAGAAATATCAATTGATAATACATTTTAAGGACTGTCGTCTTTGTTGTAACACATTTAAATTGTTAAACTGTTAATATTACCGGCCCCAGAGCTGAGTATTAAGACACCGAGGCTTCCGACGGAAGCTCCTTCATCAGTCTTTCCCCAACACAGAGCAGCCCACAACCGCCCATACGCCAAAGAGTTACATGTCTGCAGGGACTTGTACTCAAGTGCTGATTCTTCTGTGGAACAGAAGAATCCCCCAGAATCTTTGGGTTAAAAAAAGGAAGAAAAAAGCCTCCAGCCTTCACTGGGCGTGAAGAACAGCCAGGAAAGGTAGGAGGAGAACAACAGTTTTGCCCAGTAGGAAGCAAAAGGCCCACCCATAAAAAGAGATGAAGCGTCTTAGCAGCCACCAACCTCATTAACAATGTAGTCCAGCAATTCGAAGATAGCCATTGCAGGACGACTGTCTATTCCATGCCCTGCAGAGTAAAAAGAAGAGACGCAGGATGAAACCATGCCCACAGGCCACTGAACAGGAAGCTTAAAAAGTCTGTGTTCTCTTCAAGGCGCAAGCAAAAAAAAAGAAGAATCCAGGAATGCAAGAAGCCAAGAAAGGGGAACATAAATGAATCCAGACATCAACCCTGTCCGCACAACATGGGTAGCCCATCCTGGGTTATTTAACCCAGGGTGAGCTGCAGTGCGCGTTGTGGCCGGGTTGATAGTTCAACCCCCTGATCAGGCCAATTTGGAATCTCACCGTGTCGTCCGAACCCGGTCACTGTGGGTTATTCAAGGGTTAAACCACCCTTGCTTAACCCACAATTTGCAGCAGAGGTTAAGAGAAGGGTTCAGACAACACAACTCACACACACACACCCAATTGGGGGCTGCACAATTAAAAAGGCGTTTGAAAGCTAGGCTGCTAAATGTGTGCTATGCAGCACGACTAACCCGGATTCCCACTGTTGGGATGATGAAGGTTAACGAGAGAGACTATGAGGAACGGTGCGGTTGTAGGTTAAGCAATTTGGAGGGCACAGGGCTGCGGTTGGCCAGGACAGCACAACTTGTGATCCGCCAAGCCTGGTGCATCTCGCCAGCCTTCAGAAGATACGAGGAGCCCTTCTGGATCAGACAAAATGGCTCCATCCAGCCCAGCAACCGTACACACAGTGGCTGGCCAGGTGCCGGGGGGAGACCCAAAAAACCCGGGCACAATTTGCAAATCCAGCATTATCTAAAGCAGCCTTCCTCAACCTGGGGCGCTCCAGATGTGTTGGACTGCATCTCCCAGAATGCCCCAGCCAGGGAGTTGTAGTCCAACACATCTGGAGCGCCCCAGGTTGAGGAAGGCTGGCTTAGCGTGTTGTCTGAATAGGGCCGTAGTGAATGTCCCACGGTCACCCCAGAAAGGACTTCATCGCTGAGTGAGTGGAGATTTGAAGGTGGGTCTCTCCAGACCTCGCCCAGCTCTAACCGCCAAGTCACGTTGGTTCACACCTTACTTGGGAGTGTTCCCAGAGGCCCCTGGGAGGTCGGTCGTGGGAGACAGGAGGGGGACGAGAGAGACCAGCTATCACCTTGGCACGAAATTTCAAGTTGCCAGACTCAAAGTAAGTGGTGGAGCCGTTACGTTAAACGTCAAATCCAGAGGCATGCAGTTCCAACGGGATTCATCCCGCCTCCTCCAGACAACCACCGCTTGGCCTTAATGTGGCACGGTGACCAATGGGGGTGCTGACAGACCACTGATCAACGTGACCGGAGTCCCTGGTCTTTCCCTGGATTTGCTCACGTAACACCAACGATCAGTCCCAGGGAAGTCCAGCTTTGCTTCTGCAAAACAAAACCTAGAGACGGCAACGGGGTTGCCAGCACGGCTCCTGACACAGCTCCTACCGCTAATGGGGCGTCCCGGAGGCCTCGGCCGTGGTGAGACGCTGTGGGACTCCCCTTCGGCCCCGTCGACTATGGGGCGGCCGAAGATCGCTTCCAGTTCCTTGGCATCCGGCGGGGGAATGGGGTACCTTCCGATGGACAGCTCCACCAGGGAGAGGCCCATGCTCCAGATGTCCGACTGAACCGAGTAGTGGGTGCCTTGTAAACGCTCGGGCTGCAAGCAGTCAAGAGAAAGGGGGTGGGATGAGGGGGGCCGGGCGCGGCCTTGCGAAAAGCAGCCGTCCGCAACAGTCGCCGGCTCGTCCAACGTTTCGAAATAGACTGACCCCCGCCCCCCACGCCGCCTGAGGTCAGCCGTTTGTGGCACAAGGACTGGAAGAGTAAGAGGAGCGACTTCTCTGTTTACAAGAACAAGCGCCCCTCTCCAGCCAGCTGGAGACTGAGTCGCCAGGGGCGAACGGCTCTTTACACACTGGGTTCCGGGTTACTATAAACTGCCCAAGCGAACCTTCGCTATCGGGCGGCATGCGAATATTACAAAAATAAATAAGCAACAGAACTTGCCATTCCTGTAAAAAGACAAAACTGGGCAGCCAGAGACGCCTTCCCTGTTCCCCAAAGGAAAGAAGGAACCTATGACGGCATGTAGTTACTGAAAAGCCACTTTTATGTTGACTTCGCAGAGGCCAAGTCTTGCGAATGGGAACAGTGCTGGAGGTATGGACCAGGAAGTTTGATTCCATGAATTAGATGACCGACATTGTCAACGTAGCAGACCCAGTTGTAAAGCCTCCTCCACGAACTACAGTGGTGCTATGCTGGGGGGTGCGGGAGGAGAGCGGAGGAGGGCAGCCAGGATGATCAGGGGTCTGGAAACAAAGCCCTATGAGAAGCTGAAAGAACTGGGCCTGTTTAGCCTGGAGAAGAGAAGGCTGAGGGGAGACCTGATAGCACTCTTCAAAGACTTGAACAGTTGTCACACAGAGGAGGGCCAGGATCTCTTCTCGATCCTCCCAGAGTGCAGGACATGGAATCATGGGCTCAAGTTACAGGAAGCCAGATTCCAGCTGGACATCAGGAAAAAACGTCCTGACTGTTAGAGCAGTGCGACCATGGAACCCATGACCTAGGGAGGTGGGCTCTCCCACCCTAGAGGCCTTCAAGAGGCAGCTGGACAACCCTCTGTCAGGGATGCGTTAGGGTGGATTCCTGCATTGAGCAGGGGGTTGGACTCGATGGCCTTGTAGGCCCCTTCCAACTCTACTATTCTATGATTCTATGATCTCTGACAGATGGTTGTCCAGCTGCCTCTTGAAGGCAGCTCCAGCTGAGAGCCCCCTCCCTCCTGCTGTCAACTGTCTCTGCAGAGGCCACCAGTGAGGGAGGAAGCAGCAGCCAGGCACCTCTCCATCGTGCCTGGGTCCAGCTCCAGCTGAGAGCCCCCTCCCTCCTGCTGTCAACTGTAACTGCTGAACTTTCCAACTAAAATTGTAGTGCCTGAATTTGCTTTCCTTTCCCCCCTCCTCCTCCTCCCTCCCAATCCCCTTTCCTTTTGTGTCATGTCTTTTAGATTGTAAGCCTGTGGGCAGGGACTGTCAAGAAACACTTTTGTAAGCCGCCGTGAGAGCCTTTTTTGGCTGAACGGCGGCATAAAAATCCTTAAATAAATAAATAAATAAATATTAGCTGTCCTCGAGTATCCGGGACAAGCTGTCCCCTACTCTCGATGCAGAAATATTACCAAAGAGAACAAAGGAACGTACAGACATATAGGATCGCGTGCCCACAAAAGAATTCGCCATGGAGTCGATGAGCTGTCCGCTGACCCCAAAATCACAAAGCTTGATCTCTCCCCGAGAATTCACCAAGATATTAGAAGGCTTCACATCTGCAAGTGGATTTTTAAAAAAAAAAAAAAAAAAAAGGGAAGGAAAAACAGGGAAGAAGACAAAGCAGGGGAAATATTGAAGAGCAACAGCGAAGTAAACAATTTAAGCTAGCACCCCAAGTGAAGGGTTCACATACAACGTTCATTAAGGATGTGGATCTGATTCAGTCAAAGCCTCGGCGGAATTAACCAGACGACCAGCTCCGGCTTCTTGGAAGTTCTGGGCTGTGACTTCGGTTTCTCTGACAAAAGCCACGCGTGCAAAAGGCCCAGGCTGTGTAGGGCTGTTGCTGTACTGTGATGATGCGACGGTTAAAAATGGATAAAAATCAACTTTTTTTAAATGAGTTTTTTTTTAAAAAAAAACAAAAACACAAGATTTGTAATGTGTGTGTGTGTGTGTTTGTTTAAATCATGCAGCCTTCCTCAACCTGGGGCGCTCCAGATGTGTTGGACTACAACTCCCAGAATGCCCCAGCCAGCTGGCTGGGGCATTCTGGGAGATGCAGTCCAACACATCTGGAGCGCCCCAGGTTGAGGAAGGCTGGTTTAAATGTAAACACTACGTTTATGCTTTCCCCCGACACTTATTTATTTATTTATTATTTATTTAATTACATTTATATACCGCCCCACAGCCGAAGCTCTCTGGGTGGTTTACAACTTCCGGTTGTGTGTGTCTTAGGCAGGAAAGCAGTTGATCCTACCAAATTCTTTCCCCGTTATGAACCGCCAATCTCCTTTGGGCCTATTTCCAAAGCGCCGAATTGGGGGGGGGGGGGGAGAGAGAGGGGGGTCAGAGTCAAATCTTGCAATCGGTGCCCATGTCTAGGGCTCACAACGCGGGGGCACAGTCTGGTGTCAGCTGCAGACTTGGCCTTCCCAAGAATCGCAGCTTTCAGAGCGATTTGCTTGCTTTCTTTTTAAAACAAGAGCAAGTTCCTAGCCCTCATGGCTGCAGAGCCGGGGAGAGGAATCTGTGGCCCTCAGCCGGTGTCCACAGAGGATTTCAGAGTCCCCTGGTGTGTTCTGGCACTCAGGGGCTGGTTTGGTCACTCCAAGCTCTATGAGAGGCTCAAGCGGCCGCCTGGAAATTCCAAGAGATGCCCGAAGTAGTTTGCTTTCCACGACTTTTTTGCTCCTACTCATTCTCTAGTCGGCGGCAGGGTGGTTTCAAGGGGAGAAATGGAACCGCTGCAAAGCCAGACCCTGGAAGCCGAGCGACGTTGAGCAAGGCCTGCACAAACCCGTCGCCGTTGTGTAATTTATTTCGACGGCGGAATCTGGGTTTTCCTCGGCAGAGCACGCACGCGCACGCACACACACACACACAGAGCCCTGGCTATCTCTCACCTCTGTGCATGATCTGGTGTTTCTCTCGAAGGTAAGCCAAGCCTCGCAGAACCTGGAGGTAGGCAAGGTGGGGGGCAGGGGTGGGGGGGGGAGAAGAGAAAGGTCAGGGCAAGGCCAGGATGTGGAAAACAGAAGGCTTTGGGGGGCAAGGAAGGGGAGGAAGAACAGGCTTCTTAAGTAACCCACGAGGCTCTGATCAAAACAAACCTTTCAAGGAAGCACAACCCTTTCAATACACTGAAAAAGGGGGGGACTCTTCTTCCTCCTCCTCCTCCTCCTCCTCCTCCTCCTCCTCCTCCTCCTCTAGGGCGTGGCTGGTTTCTTCCCACCTTATTGGCCGGGCCAGAAATAACTGGTCCCAATGACGCTTAGCTTCAAGCTCCAACCGGCCTTCTGCCAACTTGCTGCAGAGTTTCAAGTGGGCTCAGTGAGGGAGAGGTGGTCACCCGGCGAGGTTTCTGCCGCTTCCCAACCCGTTCTAAGACCGCCGTGCCCCCGTGTCGAAAAGCGGCAGAGCACACAGGCCTGCCAACGCACACGCCTGTTCCCACCCCGCGGCTTTCAGGCACGGCGTTTCTCTGAACTCCCGTTATGCACCCAAGCATGAATCCTGATCTCTTGGGTCTCTCTGTCTGCCCTTGACTTCTCCGAGAGAAAAGGGGTGGCAGTGGGCTAGACCTGACGTTTTCGTCGGTTGGTCTTGCAGAGACCTGAGGGTATTTCACGCCCCCCGTTAACATGATCGGAGAAGCTCTCTTTCATGTGAAAGGAGAAGCCAAACCTCAGGACCACACGTTCGGGTATTTTAATTGTTATCACCTGCCTAGTTCCAACGAATGAAGCCAGGCAAGAGCAGACAATAACCCTATGGGTCCTTGTCACTAAAGAGTTCAAATTTAAATCTATTATTTTTCAGACACCCCTTCTGGCAAGCAGTTTATAAGAAGCGGAGGAGGGAGAGGAGTTTTCAGAGGCATAAAAAACAGACAACTCAATATTCAAACTTCCTGTAAAAGGATTTAAGTGACACAGAGCCTCTTTTCTGGAAGGCCTGGAATCAACCTTCACAAACTTTTTTTTTTTAAAAAAGGAAGGTGGAAATACACTCACCGCAATGCTGACTTTCCCCAAGATTTCCTCGGGAATTCTCTTGGCTTCTTTCAGGACTTGATCTAGGGATCCTCCATCCTAAATCCAGAGGAAAGACTAGCTGATACAGAGATAAAAATATCAGCCTCAATGCACACCCAACACAACCCCAGACGGGCCGTGTGGATTTAACCTCGCTTCCGCTCAACCTAGCAACCTTCAGATAGGTTGGACTTCAACTCCCATCAGCCCCGAGGACACTCAGCTGACTCATCTCTTTCCCAGTCATACACAAGGGGGGTTATGTGCCACCTCTGCTCCCCGCATTTTACGGATGAAGGCTAGGGGAAGACAACCTAAGCAGGCGACCTCTATTTTTGTGACGCTTTTATTATCAATTATATTCATTGCACGTTGGGGTTTCCCCCCTTCTTTGACATCTCTGTGTTTATAACCCTCAGAGCATGTTACAGTGCGTGTGCACATGTGCGTTTCAAAAACATGAGGTTAGGATTCGGCCTGAGGATCGCCACCACAGCCCTCTCAACAGAGCCTGAATAAATAAAAGTCTCGAAACGTTAGGGAAAGCATTTAGGTTCAGGGTGGATAGAGACTTCCACAGGTACGTGTTTGTGTATTATATTTCTAGGCCGCCCAATAGCCGGAACACTCCGAGCAGTTCACAAGACAAGCCTTCGAACCGTAAAATAAAACAGGCACAATAAAAAATGGTATAAAAACCTTTTAAAAAAGAAGAAGAAGAGGCTTAAGGAAACCTTAAGGGCTGTAATCGAAACAGACATTTGGTGGACAGCTGGTTGGTCACTGTAAGAACAGAATGTTGGACCCTTGGACTGATCCAGCAGGGCTCTTTTGATGTTCTTCTGCTATGGGCTAGAACTTGCGCCGGAGAAAGCGCGTGGCCGCGTGAGAATCTGAACACAGGCTCCCAGGAGAAGTTCCAACTGTTCACCCGCCCACCACCCCCAAGAGCTCTGCACACGCTAGCCGTCCTTCGCGTATCCGCCAGAATTTTCTCTCCCACGTCTTAAGGACGCTCACTAGGAAAACATTCCACCATCGCCGGCGTAATGTGTCTGGACTGCTTTGTTTTTCAGAGACAGAATTCACAGGGCTCTACGAAATGGCTGAATGAGGCACCAGACGGCAGCAGCTCTGGTACCAAACCAAAGGGCCACCATGTCTTGTGCTAGAATCATAGAACAGCAGAGTTGGAAGGGGCCTACAAGGCCATCGAGTCCAACCCCCTGCTCAATGCAGGAATCCTCCCTAAAGCATCCCTGACAGAGGGTTGTCCAGCTGCCTCTTGAAGGCCTCTAGTGTGGGAGAGCCCACAACCTCACCAGGCAACTGATCCCATTGTTGTACTGCTCTAACAGTCAGGAAGTTTTTCCTGATGTCCAGCCGGAATCTGGCTTCCTTTAACGTGAGCCCGTTATTCCGTGTCCTGCACTCTGGGAGGATCGAGAAGAGATCCCGACCCCGCTCTGTGGGACAACCTTTCAAGTATTTGAAGAGTGCTATCAGGTCTCCCCTCCATCTTCTCTTCTCCAGGCTAAACATGCCCACTTCTTTCAGTCTCTCTTCATAGGGCTTTGTTTCCAGACCCCTGATCATCCTCATTGCCCTTCTCTGAACCCGCTCCAGCTTGTCTGCGTCCTTCTTGAATTGTGGAGCCCAGAACTGGACGCAATGCTCTAGATGAGGCCTAACTAGGGCCGAATAGAGAGGAACCAGTACTTCACATGATCTGGAAGCTATACTTCTATTAATGCAGCCCAAAATAGCATTTGCCTTTCCTGCAGCCCTATCGCACTGTTGGCTCCTATTCAGCTTGTGATCTACAACAATTCCAAGATCCTTCTCGTTTGTAGTATTGCTGAGCCAAGTATCCCCCGTCTTGTAACTGTGCCTTGGGTTTCTATTTCCTAAATGTAGAACTTGGCATTTATCCCTATTAAAGTTCATTCTAGATGTGTTGGACTGCAAATCCCGGAGATGACGTGAGTCGCAGTCTATCGCATCTAGACAGCACGTGGTTGGGGGAAGCTGAGCAATGGCCGAGGCGTGGCGCTCTCCCCCCAAAGCCGTGGGCACCGAACAAGCCACCGGTGGGAACGTGGGCCTCACCATATGCTCCATGCAGATGCTGATCTCTCCGTCACTGTAGAAGGCGCCGTAGAAACCCACAATGTAGGGGGAGTTGCACTCATGAAGCACCTGGAGTTCGCGGATGATCTGGTTTCGAATGGCGGGCTTGATCTCCAAGTGAATCAGCTGCAGAGAGGAAATGGGGGGGAGGGGGAGTGGAGGACGCCCAGAGGAGTCCCCAAATCTGTCTCACTATTGCTCCCCATGGTTTGTTATTGGGTTAACTGCTGGGATGTTTCGCCCCCTAAACAACCCAGGGCCCCGGGTTCGCATGTCACGTTCAATAACGTACAAACGGGGCCGGCTGTAGGCCGTTGGTTAAAAGCGCAAGGGACTGGTGAAGCGTGCCCGCCCTCCCCTGCTGGTCCCGGTGCAAACCGACCCAGTAAGATGCCAACTCTCATCACTTCGAGTGCGGCTCTGCTATTGCTGCTTGCCATCTCTGGACACCCCAAAACCTTTGGCCGTACCGGAAGAGACGGCCCCCCTCCTTCCCTCCCTCTGACTCACCTTCCGTGCCATGATTAGCCCTGAGGGTTTGTGCTGCACTTTGGTGACCACTCCGCCGTTGCCGGCTCCCAGTTCCGAAATCCTCTCGAAGTCATCGTCTTTCAGCTCCCCGACTTTGGCCTTCTGCGTGAGGAAAGCCTCCAGCCGCTTCTTTTGCTGCTCGTCCAGCTCTAGCTCTTCCAGTTTCTTCTGGAGGTCAACGAGATGCGCTCTGAGGGGAAAACGGGGGGGGGGGGGGGAACATCGCACCGGCTCAGAGCTCCGCTGCGCCCGCCCAAACTGGAGGGAAAACGGCTGTTTGCAGACTACAGAGCAAACCAAGGTGACCTGCGCATGAATGACCAAGGGAACCCGCTCCCAATCCTAGTGGAGACTTTAAATGCTTTCTCAGTTCTGGACAAGGCTGGCTTCTGAATTGCTAGTGTTGGCTTGTAGGAGTTCGAAGCTTTTTTCCAGCCTGTTTAAGGGTATTCTTGTAGGGGTGTCACCAGCGGGGAGATACGTAAGGAATACCGGCGTTCTCTTTATTCCCTTCAGTTGCATCAGAGTTGCACTCTACGCCCTAATGAGCATACAAAGGCCTTAAAGGTGATCTGGTGTTATATTCTTGGCGCGTTTTAGGGTGCGTCTCGACATCCCCGTAGGAGCACCTCTTGCGCACAGATTGAATTTCCTCTTCCCAAAAATCAGCCCTCAACTCCACTTCACATCCTCTACATCTCGCTTCCCTCCACCATCACGGTATACATGAGCACACACACACACACATATACACACGGCCAAGTTCTGCTCCTCCAAAGCAAAAACCCAGAGCCAAGTGGGGCTCCTTTTCCTAACAGAAGTGTGAAAAAAAAAAGCGTTATCTTTAACCAAAACCAAACCTGAAAGCAAAATAAGTTTCAGGAAACTGATAAAAAACAATGTACCAAATATTGGTATAACTGTGCTTATTAAAATAAAATCATATTGTTAGTAGAAAATACTTTTAATCTTAAAACAAATACGTATGCAGTCCATCACATCTGGAGCGCCCCAGGTTGAGGAAGGCTGGACTAGAGGGTGGAAAGGCAGGGTATCAGTTGAAAATCAAAATAAAGCCTTTCTCCTAAAAGAATATAAGGGAAAGTAACGGAATGAAGGAGAAGGTGGAAAGTCAGTTCCAAACAATTCTCCCAGTGGATCCGTCTGCTGCTTAATTACTGTTTCCTATATTTTATTTATTTATTATATTTTTATACTGCCCATCAGCCAAAGCTCTCTGGGCAGTGCACCATTAAAAACCATAAAATACAAGTATAAATCTAAAACATTAAAAAGTTTAAAAGGCAATATAAAACCAGCTACATTAAAGACCAGGGAAAGCCTGCGTAAAAAGTTCAGGAGGCGTTTAAAAGATATTATGTTTTCCACCTCCTGAACCGCACGAGGGGGGATTTAACAGAGGGTGGGTGCAGCCACAGAGAAGGCTCTGCCGTAGAGGTTCTTCATTCCTCAGACTTCCCATCCAACTTCCATAAAATATTCCTCCATTTAAGTATCAAATCTGTCACATACACACACCCTTCAACTCGCACCTCTACAATTCTCAGTGGCTCGGATCCTCCTCCCAGAGGCTAAAACCCTGGGGTCCAACTCTCGCTTGCTGGGGTAGACAAACCAGAACCTCACGTTAAACAACCCAGGGGTGGAGGTGTTTCCCTGGGTTGTTTAAGCCGCTCCCGTCGGCAGCGAAAGCAATCCAGCCGTGTGAACTGGTGTGATGGCTCGTTCACAACAACCAAGGGCTGTTGATGAGGGCAAACTGCACCAATGCTCACCAAGTTTGTCAATTTCCCCTCACACTTTCAATCAATGCCATCCCTGCAAACTGTATGGCTCCCTTGTAAACAGGACTCCTCCTTCAACCTGAGCAGCCTTTCCCAGGGCTCCCAGTAACTAACCTCTTTCCCATACATTTCCACATATAAAATCCATTATATAGCCACCACTACCCTCCCCATATGTCCTCAAGAACATATACTATTGGCCACCAAACTCATCATCCTCAGACCACCCTCCCTTTTCCACACACGGATTTTGTCTAATTTCCTCCTTTCTTCAGCTACTTCATTTATTTATTGCATTTTTATACCGCCCAATGGCCAGAGCTCTCTGGTCAGATTACAAAAAATTAAAACCAAGGAAACCGCTCAAACGGTTTAAAAACACAATACAATATAAAAACACAAACGGGATAAAACTGAGCATTAGTGCAGGATTTAATACAGGTTTTAAATACAAATTTAAAACAGCAACGCTAAAATTAAGTTGCTAGACTGTTAAAATGCTGAGAAAATAAAAAAGGTCTTCACCTGGCATCTAAATGAGTATAGTGTAGATGCCAGGCGAACCTTTGGGAGCTCATCCCACAGCCGGGGTGCCACAGCAGAGAAGGCCCTGCTCCTGGGAGCCACCTGCCTCCCTTCCTTTGGCAGGGGCTCACGGAGACTTTAGTCCACCACCAGCCACACTCCCCACCTACGATTCAGTGCCCTCTTGCCTTTCCTCAACCCCATAACGCTCACGCCAGGCCAGCCCTGTTGAAAACCCCACTCTTCCTTCAACCCCCAGCCTTCTCCCTGTTTCCCATGGAACCCAATGTCCCATTCCCCTCTCCACCATATAACCCCAGATCTCCCATTCTACATATGCCCACCCCCACCTTCCTCGCAGAACTACCAGTTAGCTTCCTCTGCTCCTTCCTCATTCCCATAACAGCCTGTTAGCTTCCTTGCAGGTATCCAAGCCCCATCCAGAGCTAAAGTGCTTTTTATATTGTATTTTGTATTTGTGCTTTTAACCTGTTGGTTGTTTTATGATGGTTTTAATTTTTGTGAACCGCCCAGAGAGCTTCGGCTATGGGGCTGTATGAAAATGTAATAAATAAATAAATAAATAAATAAATGCAGCCTCCTCCACCTGCTGCCTTTCAGATGTCTTGCACTGCAACTCCAACGCCTCTCCAGACATGAACCTCCCCTTACACTATGCTCAACATCCAAGGTCCTCCTCCAGGTGACTACTCCAAGAGAAGCTCAGAGGACGTCAACAAGGGAGAGGGCCTTTTCAGTGGTGGCCCCCCTCCCATTATGAAACTATCTCCTTGACAAGGCCCGCCTGGCGCCAATGTTGCTATCTTTTCCGTGCCAGGTCAAGACTTTTCTCTTCTCCCAGGCATTTAACAGCATATGTTGAGTTTTTAACCGACCCAGAATAGTTGTTTTAAATGGGTATTGTATGCAATCTGTTTTTATGCTTTTACATTTTGTATATACATTTTTATCGTTCAGTGTTTTAATCTTTGTAAACCGCCCAGAGAGCTTCAGCTATGGGGCGGTATATAAATGTAATAAATAAAAATAGATTATAATCCGGAGGGCACCAGGTTGCAGGAGGCTAGTTTAGAGCATTGGACCAAGGAATCCGAAGCCTTTACACACACACACTCAAACCACTGTCCACACAAGTCACCATCTCTTCGCCTGATCTTACTTCAAGGTTGTTGTGAAGATAAAATTGGGGCCAAGGAAACGCAGAAGAGAGGAAAGTCATGTAGATCCTTTGAGGAAAGGTGGGATAAAAATGTGTTTACTACTCAATACTACACTTACCAGTTTTAAACAATGTACAGACACCTTTAACCGTCACCTGTCCCATCCATTTCCTTCCCGGGATCTCTCCCGGCCACTATCCTACCCGGATGCCGCCTTTAAACCCCTTACGGCACCCACACAGTTTTCACGCTTCCCACACAGCAAGATTCCTTGCTTTCCCCATTCTCCAACACTCAACCATCCTCCTACAGCCTATTACTAATGATATTATTAATCATGGCAACAGATACTGAAGTAATGCGTAATTTCAACAGCAACGATCCGTCACCGTGTTAATGTAGCACCCTTTGAGCCACTCCCCGCTTCCAGGCATGGGTCCCCACCGTGAAATGGCCTTAAAATACCAATTCTTCCCCAACCCAAACCCTCTCCTTCGTTCCCTTTCCCAAACACCCCCCCCCCCCTACACCTCCCCTCACTCAAGGCACAACATCCTTGTATGCATTCTGGGGTACCAGGAGCAAAAGGAGTAGCATTAAAAAAGAAGCAGCAAGCGTTGCTTCATTAAGTATACTGCTGGAAACTCAGCTACTAAATGATGGAAACATTATGAACCCTCTGTTCCGCCAAGCCTCCGCCTTCCCAGGCGCCTCCCCACAATCCCATACAAGGATTCCTCTTCAAATGCCTCGCGTGCGCACATGTGTGCCTCAATCTTTCTCTCAGCTGCCTTTCCCCCTCTTCATCCCCCCCCTCACATAACAATCAACACCCACACCAACCCCCTAATAATATCATTTATAATATTAGTAGTACGAGTAATAGGAGTGATAGTCCTGAACATAAGTAGTGCCCTGATGCTGGATCAGACCAAGGGCCCATCGAGGCCCGGTGCAGCTGCACCCTCCCACCCATGTTCCCCAGCAACTGGTGCATATAGGCTTACTGCTTCGTCCATTCCTTTTCCCCACTCCCATAACACCCACCCCAACAGAAAACCATCCAGTATTGTTAATTATATAAGAAAGTTGTTAATAATATTACTAAAAAAACCCTCAGCCCATGCCTCCCATCACTCATCCCCTTCCACAGACCCCTCCCTACCACAATGCACGGAGCCCCCCCATTAAATGCCTCGTGTGCGTGTCCCCCCCAAAACCACCATCTTTCTTCCAGCTGCCTCCCTCCCATTCACCACCGCCTCCCTCCCAACACATTCAGCACTCCCCCAAACACCTAATGATATCTTTACATTAACAGTATGTATAATTATCCTCAATCCTCCCCTTCTGCAGACCCCTCCTCACTCCTAATACACGGGACCCTCTTTTAAATGCTTCGGGCGTCCCCCCCCACAACAATCTCTCTTTCAGCCCGCCTCCCCTTGTGCCTCCCCACTCCTGAACCCTGCCCCACCCTAATAATATCTTTGTAATATTAATAATATGATCCTCAGCCGTCTCCTTCCTGCAGACCCCCTCCTCACTAATAGTTGGGACCCCCATTAAACACCTCATGGGTCTCCTACCCCCACCAATGTCTCTTTCAGACGCCCCCCCCATTCTGTAAGATTCAACACCTACCTCCACCACTTAATATCTTTATCATATTAATATTATGCATAACCACCCTCAGCCATCCCTTTCTGCAGACCCCCCTCCTTACTCCTAATACATGTGACCCCCCATACCTTGCGTTTCCCCCCACAACAATCTCTTTCAGCCCCCTCCCCTTGCGCTTCCCCACTCCTGAACCCCGCCCCACCCTAACAATATCTTTTGTAATATTATTATTTATTTATTATTAATTACATTTCTATACCGCCCAATAGCTGGAGCTCTCTGGGCGGTTCACAAATAGTGATCACCAACCATCCATCCTGCAGACCCCCCCTCCTCACTCCTCACACATGGGACCCCCTTTTAAATGCCTCGTGTTCCCCCCCCATACACACAACTACCTCTCTTTCAGCCCCCCTCCTGAACACCCCCATCCTAATAACATCCTTGTAATAATATGCACAGTGATCCTCGGCCATCTCCTTCCTGCAGACCCCCCCCTCACTCCTAACACATGGGACCCCCCCCATATCAAATGCCTCGTGCGTTCCCCCCCCACATACACACCAATCCCTCTTTCAGCCCCTCCCCTTGTGCTTCGCACCATTCGACCCCCTAATAATACCATTAACTCTGTATTTTAATCTTATATCAATTTTGCTGCGTGGTTTTCATCCTGGTTGTGCTTTTTTTATACTATATTTTTTGTATTTGTGCTTTTAACCTGCCTGGTTGTTTTATCGCGGTTTTTAATTTTTGTGAACCGCCCCGGAGAGCTTCGGCTATTGGGCGGCATAGAAATGTAATAAATAAATAAATAAATGGATAAATTAGGCTGTTAATGATATGCAACCTTTGCCTTCCACAGACCCTAAAGCATTCCACAGATGCTTAAGGGTAGATTCCTGCATTCCTGCATTCTATGATGCTTGAAGGTGGATTCCTGCACTGAGCAGGGGGGTTGGACTAGATGGCCTTGTAGGCCCCTTCCAACTCTGCTATTCTATGATTCTATGATGCTTGAAGGTGGATTCCTGCATTGAGCAGGGGGTTGGGCTAGATGGCCTTGTAGGCCCCTTCCAACTCTGCTATTCTATGATTCTATGATGCTTTAGGGTGGATTCCTGCACTGAGCAGGGGGGTTGGACTAGATGGCCTTGTAGGCCCCTTCCAACTCTGCTATTCTATGATTCTATGATGCTTGAAGGTGGATTCCTGCACTGAGCAGGGGGTTGGACTAGATGGCCTTGTAGACCCCTTCCAACTCTGTATTCTATAATTCTATGATGCTTGAAGGTGGATTCCTGCACTGAGCAGGGGGTTGGACTAGATGGCCTTGTAGACCCCTTCCAACTCTGTATTCTATAATTCTATGATGCTTGAAGGTGGATTCCTGCACTGAGCAGGGGGTTGGACTAGATGGCCTTGTAGGCCCCTTCCAACTCTGCTATTCTATGATTCTATGATGCTTGAAGGTGGATTCCTGCACTGAGCAGGGGGTTGGATGAGATGGCCTTGTAGACCCCTTCCAACTCTGTATTCTATAATTCTATGATGCTTGAAGGTGGATTCCTGCACTGAGCAGGGGGGTTGGACTAGATGGCCTTGTAGGCCCCTTCCAACTCTGCTATTCTATGATTCTATGATGCTTGAAGGTGGATTCCTGCACTGAACAGGGGGGTTGGACTAGATGGCCTTGTAGGCCCCTTCCAACTCTGCTATTCTATGATTCTATGACGCTTGAAGGTGGATTCCTGCACTGAGCAGGGGGGTTGGACTAGATGGCCTTGTAGGCCCCTTCCAACTCTGCTATTCTATGATTCTATGATGCTTGAAGGTGGATTCCTGCACTGAGCAGGGGGGTTGGACTAGATGGCCTTGTAGGCCCCTTCCAACTCTGCTATTCTATGATTCTATGACCCCCCCTTTAAATGCCTCGTGTGTTTCGGGGGCCCTGCGCTCCCTAACATTTCACACCCATCCCAACCTCTGTTGTTATTGTTATTATTATTTCATTATTAATAATGATTATCTCAGCCTACCCCCCCGTCTCTCACACACGCACTCCTCCTCCCCCGCTTCCAGACGTGCGCTTCTCCCTTTAAACGCCTCAGGACCTGGCTGCCCTCCCGCCCTCCCGCCCTCCGGCCCCCCACCGCCACTCACTCGGAGCCGTCGCCCTCCCCGCCGGTGGGGCTGGGTCCCTCGGCGATGGTGGGGGTGATGTTGAGGGCCGGCGGCACCAGCTTCCTCTTGGCCGGCATGACGGTGGCGGTCCGGGCGGCAGGCGGCGGCCTCTTCTTCCGCTTAGCGACGGCCCCGCCTCGGGAGGAGCCGCGGCAGCGGCGCCGTCATCGCCCGACTGGGCGCGCTACGCGAGGCCGAGGCTCGCCGTGAGGCCTACCCAACCTCCGAGCCCGGCCCTGTCGGGGGAAACGCCGAGCAGCGACTGAGGCCGAGCGAAGGCAGTTGGACAGGGGGGGCGTGGCTGGAGGCGCGCGCACGAGCCGCAGCCAGGCCTCCCGCGATTGGCTGGCGGCCCGCCCCGCGATTGGACAGCACGGGGCGGGAGGGGGTGGGGAAAGGAATGAGGCGCGCGCGCGCTCTCGATTGGTTGGTTTGGGCTCTACCCGACTTGTGGGACGGTGGGGGGGGGCGCGCCCGAACGAAGGGGGAGAGGACGAGAAAAAACGAAGGGGGAAATAGAGGGAGAAATCTCGCGATACTATACGTCCCCGCCCCTCCAACGCCTTCTCTTTCCTCCACCGCAGAGATGTTCAGGGAGGAGGGTTCGCCGGAGCGCGCCAGAGAAGGGTTGGCGCATGCGCGTAGAAATGGGCGGGGAAACTGTGGGGGCGCGCGCGCCTGAGGGAGAACTGAGGGGGGAAATTTATTATTATTATTATTATTATTATTATTATTATTATTATTATTATTATTATTAATTATTATTTACTAATGGTCTGTTGACTTGTGAATAAAGATTGATTTGTCTTGACTTTATTATTGTTATTATTATTTTATTATTATTTTATTATTATTATTTACTAATGGTCTGTTGACTTGTAAATAAAGATTGATTTGTCTTGACTTTATTATTATTATTATTATTTTATTATTATTATTTTATTATTATTATTTACTAATGGTCTGTTGACTTGTAAATAAAGATTGATTTGTCTTGACTTTATTATTATTATTATTATTATTATTATTATTATTTTATTATTATTTTATTATTATTATTTACTAATGGTCTGTTGACTTGTAAATAAAGATTGATTTGTCTTGACTTTATTATTATTATTATTATTATTTTATTATTATTTTATTATTATTATTTACTAATGGTCTGTTGACTTGTGAATAAAGATTGATTTGTCTTGACTTTATTATTATTATTATTATTATTATTATTATTTTATTATTATTTTATTATTATTATTTACTAATGGTCTGTTGACTTGTAAATAAAGATTGATTTGTCTTGACTTTATTATTATTATTATTATTATTTTATTATTATTTTATTATTATTATTTACTAATGGTCTGTTGACTTGTGAATAAAGATTGATTTGTCTTGACTTTATTATTATTATTATTATTATTTTATTATTATTTTATTATTATTATTTACTAATGGTCTTAACTTGTAAATAAAGATTGATTTGTCTTGACTTTATTATTATTATTATTATTATTTTATTATTATTATTTTATTATTATTATTTACTAATGGTCTGTTGACTTGTAAATAAAGATTGATTTGTCTTGACTTTATTATTATTATTATTATTATTATTGCCCAGCATTGGGCAAAAGGCGGGATACAAATAAATATAATAATAATAATAATAATAATAATAATAATAATAATAATAATCTTTTTAAAAGTGCTTCTGAGGGTGTGCAGAGTGTTTTCACCACCATGAGTCATCAAAGTCAGGGCTTAAGTCGAACCTGGTTTTCAGTATTTATTTATTTATTTATTACATTTTTATACCGCCCAATAGCCGAAGCTCTCTGGGCGGTTCACAAAAATTAAAACCACAATAAAACAACCCACAGGTTAAAAGCACAAATACAAAATACAGTATAAAAAACACAACCAGGATAAAAACCACGCAGCAAAATTGATATAAGATTAAAATACAGAGTTAAAACAGTAAGATTTAAATTTAAATTAAGTGTTAAATAACTTAATTTCTGGTTCTGTAAACCGCCCAGAAAGCCCTGGCTATGGGAGCGGTATATAAGTTTAATAAATAAATAAATAAAATATTGAGAGAATAAAAAGGTCTTCAGCTTTTTTAAGGCAGTGAGTCTGCCTTAAAATACGTAAAATAATAATAATATTGCTGTGGGGAAATTATTTCTAGACTGCCTGCCATGAAAAAATATTTGAGATATTTATTTATTTAAATTTTTTATTATTACATTTGTATACCACCCAATAGCCAAAGCCATTCACAACCATTAAAACCCTAAAATACACATCTGTGCATGGACAGAGAGGTGATATTCCATTTGATGGGGATGCTGGGAGTTGTAGGACTTATTTCTGCCTGAACTTGCATAAGACTGCACCCTTAATGCATTCATATATCACCTATATTTTAAGAGCCTTACAGTCCTAAATACTAAAAGATTTAAATTATGGCCTGGTCACTATCTTAAAGTAGGGAAACATTTTTCTCCCTCTCTCAAAATACTAGGACCCGGGGTCATGCCATGAAGCTGAATAGTGGGAGATTCAGGATGGATAAAAGGAAGGACTTCTTCACACAGCGCAGAGTTAAACTATGGAACTCACTGCCACAAGATAGAATCATAGAATAGCAGAGTTGGAAGGGTCCTACAAGGCCATCTAGTCCAACCCCCCACCAATTTGGTTGGCTTTCAGTGGAGGTTTGATCAATTCCTGGAGGTGAAGGCTATCTGTAGCTATTAGTCCGGATGGCTATGTGGGCAGTATGCATACATACACAAGTTGCTGGGGAACATGGGTGGGAGGGTGCTTTTGCACTCCTGGATGCTTGGTCTGAACCAGCAGGGCTTCTGTTGCCCCACCACCAGTCTGCCAGCTCAAAGCCAGTACTTGGTAGGGTGACCTTATGGAAAGGAGGACCGGGCTCCTCCATCTTTAACAGTAGTTTAGAAAAGGGGATTCCAGCAAGTCATTGTTATGCATGCAGCACCTGGGGGAATTTCCTCTTCATCACAACAATTAAAGCTGCAGGAGCCCTGCCCTCTTTTAAATCTGGTCACTCTAGTATAGCTGCTGCAGCTTTAACTGGTGTGATGAAGAGGAAATTTCACCAGTTTCTCCATATATACAAATGACACCTGCAGAAATTCCCCTTTCAATACAACTGTTAAAGATACAGGAGCCCTGTCCTCCTTTTCATAGGGTCACCCTGCACAATGCATTCCTTACAGCCATGCGCCGTAGGGAAACCACGTCCCTGTGGGCATTGTACCCACCTTTATATTACTCCGTGTTACGTAAAAAGCAAAGGTAGCTATAAGAAATGTGTGGAAAAATCTGCCTTTGGGTACTATGTTTAGCAGGTCACAAAACTCGAAGGTTGCAAAAAACGTGCCAGCTTTTGAGGTCTCCAGATCTCTTCGTCCAGCAAGATTTTGCACAAAGGCAGATCTGGGATGGAAAAAGAGGGGGAAAGCGTGACTTGATATTGAAGTCCCCGGTCAAAGTATTAAGATGAAATTTCAGGCATTGTTACCGATTATTGGGTATCCAAGTGTGCACCCCTAATGCTCCATCCGGTTGTCCTGAAACACTACAAGGCTTTCTGGAGGGCGCGGCGGTGGAGGGGGAGGCATGGAAGTGTGTACATGTGCCATGCAGAAGCGTTTCACTCGATATATTGTTCTGTTCCTCTTAATTCTCAGCACCCTATCCATCTGCCAAGCTCCTCACGTTGCTCCGCGTCCCCATGGCAGCAAAACACCTCTCAGTCACTTAAAAATAGAAAGAACAGAACATGCATCTTTCATGCTCCTGCAGGAGACGAAACTGGATTCGTTACGGGTTGGTGCACGCGTCTGCTTACACGCGCATATGCCTGAGCGTGCGAGAGACACGGACATTAGCACCCCAACACGTCTGTCTGCAGCTCTGGGTGATACGAAATCCGCCATCACCCCTATGACATTTAGCAACCAACTCCATGGAAGACACTGTATACTGAAATAGTGCGCAAATAAGCCTTGGTTTAAAACGATCTCATGTTTTCCTTTGGGAAACACATCTCTAAGACATAGACACGACATTGGAGGAGTTACAGGGCACACGTTATGCTTAAAGCCACATCACGTCCATTGGTGCAACGTAGAGGAGCATCCCATGTAATGCTCTGAGGCCTAGAATTAGGGGCACTTGGAGCACCGATTCTCTTAAAATGTTCTTGCTCTTGTTAACAAGTTGTACATGCACTGGTTACTTTTTGGGGGGGTGTCCCCCAATTATGAAAGCCATAATCTCTTTGATCCAGCTACATGTTTGATTTACAAAAGCAGGTATTCCGTACTCACATCAGAATCTGAAGGTGACAAATGAGATATTTGCAGCTGCCACCTTCTCTATGAAGCAGCAGACTGGGAGAGGAACATGTAATTTCATAGAATCGTAGAATAGCAGAGTTGGAAGGGACCTATAAGGCCATCAAGTCCAACCCCCTGCTCAATGCAGGAATCCACCCTAAAGCATCCCTGACAGTTAAAGCTGCAGGAGCTATACAGGAGTGACCAGATTTCATAGAATCATAGAATCATAGAATAGCAGAGTTGGAAGGGCCCTCTAAGGCCATCAAGTCCAACCCCCTGCTCAATGCAGGAATCCACCCTAAAGCATCCCTGACAGATGGTTGTCCAGCTGCCTCTCGAAGGCCTCCAGTGTGGGAGAAGAGTGGGTGAATTTGAAGAGTGCTCTCTTCACCCTGACAGATGGCTACTAGTCTCCTCCATGATAAGCAAGTGGAGTTTCGCTTTATAAACCAGTTTTAGTCATAGTAAAAATGAATTTCCACCAGGTGGAACTCCCTGCCTCTGGAGGTCAGCCAGGCGCCAACTCCTTCCTCTTCCCTCCCAATCCCCTTTCCTTTTGTGTCATGTCTTTTAGATTGTGAGCCTGTGGGCAGGGACTGTCAAGAAATACTTTTGTAAGCCGCCGTGAGAGCCTTTTTGGGCTGAATGGCGGCATAAAAATCCTTAAATAAATAAATAAATAAACTTTGTGCTCCTTTCGGCGCTTCATGAAAACATCATTATTCCAGGAAGCCTTTCCTTACTGTCCAGCCACGAGTCACTGCATTTGCTTCTTTTAAAACCTGTTTTAAGTGTTTAATTCTGTTTTTATTTTCGCTTTATCTTGTACACCGCTCCGAAATTTTCAATGGGGAGCGGTATATAAATATTGTCAATAAAATAAATAAATCGTGCCATCGTGGCGACAGGATGCTAAATGCGTTTACTTGGGAAATAAAGCCCTGTCTGCACGTAGAGAGAAAAGGAAAGGGAAGAATGATGGGGAAAGGGTTATTTAAAACACACACACAGAGGAAGGTTTTTAACCAGGGCCTGCAGTAATCCAGACGTAGGTTTTTCGAACGTTTGTTATTGCCGTTTCGTTAATTTTTAAGCTAAGTCAGCTCGGTGTGTTTAAAAGCCTCGCTAGAATTGCCTTTTCTGGAGAAGCAGATCTAGAGGCTGTTTATCTTTGAGGCAGCGGTGCCCAACCTCCCCCAGTTTTCTCTCCAGCTGCTTCCTCCCACTTCGCCTTGTCGCGGAGATCCAGAGTTCAAGGTGAAGGGTTCCCTGGGAGAACAGGTGAGCCCCTCGTGATTGAGGTGTGGCAAAGCAGGAGCAAAGATTGGGGAGCAAGGGACAACTTGGCGCGCCAGCCGGCGGCGTCACGGTCTGGTTATGCAACGTCCCTTGTAATTAGAAGACCGTGGACTGGGTATCTAGGGAGAGGGGCAGATTCCTTTTTTTATCAATTGATTGCCCGGGGAGTGCTGCACCAGCCCCATTGCATGGGCGCTTCTGCAGTTGATGAGGTACGTGTAGTGGAAAAGGCTGGCCATCGATCCAGGTAGAAATTGGAGGGGGAATGCGAGTGAAGGAGGCGATAATAACCTGTGCTGCCTCAGTTTTTGGAGCCTCATAGAATCATAGAATAGTAGAGCTGGAAGGGTCCTCTAAAGGCCATCAAGTCCAACCCCTGCTCAATGCAGGAATCTACCTTAAAGCATCCCTGACAGATAGGACTTGAAGAGTGCTCTCATGTCTCCCCTCAATCTTCTCTTCTCCTGGCTAAACATGCCCAGTTCTTTCAGTCTCTCCTCATAGGGCTTTGTTTCCAGACCCCTGATCCTCCTGGTTGCCCTCCTCTGAACCCCCTCCAGCTTGTCTGCGTCCTTCTTGATGTGTGATGCCCAGAACTGGACGCAATACTTCTTTCTCTTTCTCATCATGGCTGCCATGGCGTCTTCCGCTCCTCCTCCTCATCCCTGCCGTTATCTAGACTGGAGCGAAAAGATGAACATTCAGGTTGCATTGGAGAAAGGGGTCATCAGCTTTTGTCAATAGGGCCCTATGGCCTTAGCTAGACCTAAGGCAGCCTTCCTCAACCTGGGGCGCTCCAGATGTGTTGGACTACAACTCCCATTCTGGGAGATGCAGTCCAACACATCTGGAGCGCCCCAGGTTGAGGAAGGCTGACCTAAGGTTTATCCCGGGATCGTCCCGGGGTCGCCCCTGCCTGCTCCCAGGATCCCCTGTGTGTCATTTACATGAACAGGGATGATCCCGGGATAAACCTTAGGTCTAGCGAAGGTCTTTGTCTGACATTGGCAACATCACCATCTCCCAGCCTCAGTTCTTACAGCTATAAAACGGGAAGAAACAACACGTTGATGATGGCAAATTTTATTAAATTAGCCATTAATACAAGCCAACAGCCAGTTTTTGGCCGGTGTGATAGGTTTCATGAATGATTTCCCCAACAGTGTCCCGAAAACTATTTTGGGTTCACAAGTTCTCTCAATGCAAATTTACGGGGGAAAAGTATCCAATATTAGATTTTTGTGTGTGTGGATTTGCATAGAGGGGACTTGTGAACCCATAACAGTTGTCAGGGCACTGAGTGAATCATTGACAAAAGTAGTATGCATGCCCCCCCTCAAAAAAAACCCCACTAGATACTTTAAAAATATTTTGATGAACTGGTCCACAGATGCTCTTGAACCTTGGATAAATAAACAACCAGTGTTCATTGACTGGGAACACGGCAGTCCAAGTCCACGCATAGGTTAATAGCAGAATCGAGGTTTACCGGGGATGAATGGCTTCCGCGCGTTTGAGAATAGGTGTGAGGAAGGGGTAGCACCATTCTCGTCCCCCAAGTGACAATCCTGCCCCATTTCCACCCCTCCGCTGTGCAGAGTTGAGTAGCTCCCTTCAAGGCCAACAGCCCCCTCATTCAAGGACACGGCTGACCGTAACAATGTTGTACAAAGACACGGTGCAGGACCAGCCCATCACTGGGACGGCCCTATCATTAGGCAGAACAAGATGCGTGCCTCAGGCGGCAAAGGACTGGAAGCGGTGGTGGGTTTTGGGGGGGGGGAATAGAATTGTGTGTGCCATGGAGGCGTCCCTCCGTCCCCTAAGGTAGGCTGTAGTCTCAGGTATGTTGTAGGACACTGTCCTGTCAAGCTTTAGCTGTGTTTACATGGTGGTTCCATATAGACCTACCCTCCGATTGGAGTCCACCAGGGGAAGAGCCTTCAGCATGGTGGCCCCCCTCCTATGGAACTCCCTGCCTCTGGAGGCCAGGCAAGCGCCAACTTTGTATTCCTTTCGGCGCCTCCTGAAAAATGCCGTTGTTCCAGGAAGCCTTCCCTTAATAACCAGACCACGGCCCACTTCGCATTTTGCTGTTTTGTTTTTTAAAAAAATCTATTTTAATGTGTTTTATCTTGTACACCGCTCTGAAACTTTGAATGGGGAGCAGTATATAAATATTGTAAATAAATAAATAAATAAATAAATGGAGAATGCCCAAGTCTTAATACTTTGGCATCTCCAGTTCAGTTCTGCGCTTTACGATTGACCTGGCAATATAGCGATATAGAATCATAGAATGATAGAATCGCAGAGTTGGAAGGGGCCTACAAGGCCATCCAGTCCAACCCCCTGCTCAATGCAGGAATCCACCCTAAAGCATCCCCGACAGATGCTTGTCCAGCTGGTGATGGCCACCAATTTGGATGGCTTTAAAAAGGGGTTGGATAAATTCCTGGAGGAGAAGTGTATCAATGAATACTAGTTCTGATGGTTAAGTGCAACCTTCAGTATCAGAGGCAGTAAGCCTGTATACACCAGTTGCTGGGGAACATGGGTGGGAGGGTGCTGTTGCACCATGTCCTGCCTTGTTGGTCCCTGTCCAACAGCTGGTTGGCCCCTGTGTGAACAGAGTGCTGGACTAGATGGACCCTTGGTCTGATCCAGCAAGGCTCTTCTGATGTTCTTAAGTATCAGAGGTAGTAAGCCTATATACACCAGTTGCTGGGGAACATGGGTGGGAGGGTGCTGTTGTACCATGTCCTGCCTTGTTGGTCCCTGTCCAACAGCTGGTTGGCCACTGTGTGAATAGAGTGCTGGGCTAGATGGACTCTTGGTCTGCTCTAGCAGCTCTTCTGATGTTCATCTCTTGAAAGCATTGTCACAAAATAATGATGAACACGCCGTCGTGACTAATATACAATTCATCAGCCTACTGTTTGTGTTGTGTGTGTTTAAGGGAGAGGAAGCAATTCCCGAAAAGTAGGTAAAGGTTCACCGTGACACAGCCCCAGAGTGGACTTTGTATCAATGGGCCCCCTCAAATTGGAACGGAGTGGGCAGGTGGATAGCCTGGAGGGGGTGGGGTGGATTGGGGGACAAAGTTATTTAGATAATAGTTGCCCAATTTGGCCCAGCGGACGAGGGGAGGGGTTTAAAGAACCTGACGCTGCTTTTACTCAGTTGGAGTTTAAACTTTGCCCCATAGCAGAAGGAGCTTTCAGCTGGACAGAGGTATCTAAGAGCGAAGCACCCACCTTCCCTGCAAAAGATCTGTTGGAATAAAAGATTTCTCTTGGGGAAACTGTGTCAAAGGAGTCGAAGTTGCCGAAAACAGTGGTGAGTTAGTTGGTCGAAGCTGATTTCTGGTGTGGGAACCCTAGACTCCTCTCTCTCTCTCCCTTCCGCCCCTCTCATTTAGCCGGACACCATCCATGGTCCATCTTTGGGGACCGCTGCAATATCAACAACAGAATAAACTTCATAGCAAAGAGATATGTCTGCTAATCTCAGAGACTTCTCGGACGGGCAAACGAACCGTTGAGTTCTCAACAACCCGCACTTGGGTTAGAAGCGCTAATTGTACCGCTACGGACGTGTGCTTTTAATTATCGTTCTCAAAGCTGGGCAAGTCTTCAGAGATGAGAACGGTCATTTCATATGTAGGTGCGAGTTTGGGGGGGGGGCGGCGGAAAAAGCTGGAAGGAGAGTTGGAAAAATTTGCACGGGTGTCAAATTTTCTGGAGACTGTGCCAGAGCAGTGGAATACCGCAGTTCTTCAATTCTAAGACGCCATCGATTGTAACCCTCTCCAGGGTTTCAGATAAGGAGTCATTTCCTGCATTTTCCATATATACATACCTTACACATTTTAAATTTTCTTATGCTTTACGGTAGATTCCTGCATTGAGCAGGGGTTTGGACTTGATGGCCTTATAGGCCCCTTCCAACTCTGCTATTCTATGCTTCTATGATCATTATGGTATTAATTAGATATCATAGAATCATAGAATCATAGAATAGCAGAGTTGGAAGGGGCCTATAAGGCCATCGAGTCCAACCCCCTGCTCAATGCAGGAATCCACCCTAAAGCATCCCTGACAGGTGGCTGTCCAGCTGCCTCTTGAATGCCTCTAGGGTGGGAGAGCCCACAACCTCCCTAGGTAACTGATTCCACCGTCGCACTGCTCTAACAGTTAGGAAGTTTTTCCTGATGTCCAGCCGGAATCTGGCTTCCTTTAACTTGACCCTGTTATTCCGTGTCCTGCACTCTGGGAGGATCGAGAAGAGTTCCTGGCCCTCCTCTGTGTGACAACCTTTCAAGTATTTGAAGAGTGCTCTCATGTCTCCCCTCAATCTTCTCTTCTCCAGGCTAAACATGCCTAGTTCTTTCAGTCTCTCTTCATAGGGCTTTGTTTCTAGACCTCTGATCGTCCTGGTTGCCCTCTTCTGAACACGCTCCAGCTTGTCTGCGTCCTTCTTGAATTGTGGAGCCCAGAACTGGACGCAATACTCTAGATGAGGCCTAACCAGGGCCGAATAGAGAGGAACCAGGACCTCACGTGATTTGGAAGCTATACTTCTATTAATGCAGCCCAAAATAGCATTTGCCTTTCTTGCAGCCATATCGCACTGTTGACTCATATTCAGCTTGTGATCTACAACAATTCCAAGATCTTTCTCGTTTGTAGTATTGCTGATATGTACTTTTAACTTCTGTTTATGCATTGGCCTTTGGTCCACCCAGATGAATAAATTGACGTGTAAATTTGGTGTCTTTGGCAGGCTTGAATGCCAACGCCTTTCATTCTAATTTGTGATTATTTCTTACTGTAAGGATAAAAAAAGTGTGATATAGATCTTTACGATAATATAATAATAAGACTATACACACTTACCTAGAAGTAGGTAAGTGGGCACAATGGGTCTTACTTTTGAGTAGACATGTTTAGGGCTGTGCTATGTAGCTGTACTTGGGATGCAACCCTATGCCAACTGGCTTGGATGTGAAGCCCTCTTGAACTCAATGAGATTTACTTCGGAGTAGACATGCATAGGATTGTAGTGTAAGTGTTGACCAATGTGTGAGTTGTAAGCCTCTGTTGTGACACCAAGAGTATATTAAAAAAAGAAAGAAAAAAGGAACAGATGGAGAGAAATCAGGAAGAGGTACCCTAATTGTATCATGCTGTATTTACATAATAAGTTAACAGGTTGCAAAAACTATTACTACTAACGGGTGTTGGCTTTTTTGGTGAATTGTTGTAAATTAAGGAAGGAAGAATATTAATGTAAATTAGGGTGACCCTATGGAAAGGAGGACAGGGCTCCTGTACCTTTAACAGTTACATAGAAAAGGGAATTTCAGCAGCTGTCTTTGTAAGCATGGAGCACCTGCTGTAATCTCCCCCTTCATCCGAAGAATCATAGAATAGTAGAGTTGGAAGGGGTCTATAAGGCCATCAAGTCCAACCCCTTGCTCAATGCAGGAATCCACCTTAAAGCACAACAGTAGGGTAACCATATGAAAAGGAGGACAGGGCTCCTGTATCTTTAACGGTTGTATTGAAAAGGGAATTTCTGCAGGTGTCCTTTGTATGCACGCAGCACCTGGTGAAATTTCCTCTTCATCACAACAGTTAAAGCTGCCCTCTTTTAAATCTGGTCGCTCTAGTATAGCTCCTGCAGCTTTAACTGTTGTGATGAAGAGGGAATTTCACCAGGTGCTGCATGCATACACATGACACCTGCTAAAATCCCCTTTTCTATGCAACTGTTAACGATACAGGAGCCCTGTCCTCCTTTTCATCAGGTCACCCTACACAACAGTTAAAGCTGCAAAAGAGGGCAGGGCTCCTGCAGCTTTAACTGTTGTGATGAAGAGGGGATTTCACCAGGTGCATACAAATGACGCCTGCTGAAATTCCCTTTTCTATGCCACTGTTAAAAGATACAGGAGCCCGGTCCTCCTTTCTGTAGGGTCACCCTATTTAAATAGCACCTTGTAGGGAAGAAAAGCTAAAAGAAAAAAAAACAGATGTTTCTTTAAAAAGAAAGAAAGAAAGAAAGACAGAAAGACAGGAAGGAAGGCGAGGGTGAAAAACATTCCAAGCGAAAAAGAACACATTTTCCAACTGACAAGGATAAAAGCAAAACAAGAGCTGTGTGTGACCTTAAATGCTGTTTACAGTGCAGAAAAATAATCAAGTGATTGATTTTCACCAGTGCTGCTTTTTATTCTATTTTTTGCGTATCAAGCTATTGTTAAAGGTACAAGAACGTTGGCCGGGGGAAGAGTTGGCCAGCCCTAAAAAGAGAAGGCGAAGAAACGAGAGAGGAGGGAGGGAGAATGATGAAGAAACCAGAGAGAGAGAGAGAGAGAGAGAGAGAAACGTGGCTGGCGTTATTTGCCTAGTTTGGCTATTTGCCTCTGTTATGACATATCGTCAGGTCATTGTCAGAATGCTCCGTGCTGTTCTGGATGTTGTAAACATGGGAGAACTGTGGAGAAGAAGAAAAACATTTGTTTGAATGACTTTACGGGCACCCAGAGCCCTTTCTTGAACATTTAAGCCTGAAAATAAGCCTTGCAGCCCTTGCTGGTATACCTAGGGTGACCCTATGAAAAGGAGGACAGGGCTCCTGTATCTTTAATAGTTGTATTGAAAGGGGAATTTCTGCAGGTGTCATTTGTATGTCTGGGGAACCTGGTGAAATTTCCTCTTCATCACAACCGTTAAAGCTGCCCTCTTTTAAATCTGGTCACTCTAGTATAGCTCCTGCAGCTTTAACTGTTGTGATGAAGAGGGAATTTCACCAGGTTCTCCATATATAGGGTGACCCTATGAAAAGGAGGACAGGGCTCCTGTATCTTTAACAGTTGCATAGAAAAGGGAATTTCAGCAGGTGTCGTTGGTATGCATGTCGCACGTGGTGAAATTTCCTCTTCATCACAGCAGTTAAAGCTGCAGGAGCTATACTGCAGCTATACTGTGGCCAGATTTAAAAGAGGGCAGGACACCTGCAGCTTTAACTGTTGCGATGAAGAGGACATTTCACCAGGTTCCCCATATATACAAATGACACCTGCTGAAATTCCCTTTTCTATGCAACTGTTAAAGATACAGGAGCCCTGTCCTCCTTTTCATAGGGTCACCCTATCCATATATACAAATGACACCCGCTAAAATTCCCTTTTCTATGCGACTGTTAAAGATACAGGAGCCCTGTCCTCCTTTTCATAGTGTCATCCTATCCATATATAAAAATGACACCTGCTGAAATTCCCTTTTCTATGCAACTGTTAAAGATACAAGAGCCCTGTCCTCCTTTTCATAGGGTCACCCTATCCATATATACAAATGACACCTGCTGAAATTCCCTTTTCTATGCAACTGTTAAAGATACAGGAGCCCTGTCCTCCTTTTCATAGGGTCACCCTATCCATATATACAAATGACACCTGATGAAATTCCCTTTTCTATGCAACTGTTAAAGATACAGGAGCCCTGTCCTCCTTTTCATAGGGTCACCCTATCCATATATAAAAATGACACCTGCAGAAATTCCCTTTTCAATACAACTGTTAAAGATACAGGAGCCCTGTCCTCCTTTTCATATGGTCACCCTATCCATATATTGAAATGACACCTGCTGAAATTCCCTTTTCTATGCAACTGTTAAAGATACAGGAGCCCTGTCCTCCTTTTCATAGGGTCACCCTATCCATATATACAAATGACACCCGCTAAAATTACCTTTTCTATGCAACTGTTAAAGATACAGGAGCCCTGTCCTCCTTTTCATAGGGTCACCCTATCCATATATACAAATGACACCCGCTAAAATTACCTTTTCTATGCAACTGTTAAAGATACAGGAGCCCTGTCCTCCTTTTCATAGGGTCGCCCTAGGTATACCCCACTCCACAGATACTCCAGTTCTATAGGGATATCTCTACTGCTTTGCACTTCTGGTGGTGAAGCCTCTTAAAACTTATCGGCTGAGCTGCTGGGTCAACACAGAGTGTTCATGAACATTCCAACTTCTCAGTGAACAAAGGCAAAGGAATGGTTACGATCCAGCTTTTGGCCAGGGTTGAGGCATCTTGTAGGTCCCTAGCTGAAGAGATTCCAGGAGGCAGGGAATCCTATTAAAGGAGCAGAGAGTTGAGAGAATACAAAACAGATGTGGAATAGAAACATGAGGGGAGGTTATGAAGGGTCGAGAAAAAGGGCAGAGAAGTAAGAAAAGGATTTCACGTATGAAGTGGAATTAACTAGCCATTTTTGTTTGTTTGTCTGTTTGTTTGTCTGTGGGCTGCTAGTTCTACTAGAAAACAGTACGAAATATATCCAGATTTTGAAATGAGGACGTTGCCCACGCAAGAGAACAAATGTTCCATCTCTTCCATCTGGATTGATAAGGGTTGTCACAACTAGACAGACAGAAGGGCCTGCATGACTTCTTGAGCTGGAACTTGGAGGATTTGGATCGTGAATCTGTTCCTTGCATCTCCCACAATCTAGGGTGACCATGTGAAAAGGAGGACCGGGCTCCTGCATCTTTAACAGTTGCATCGAAAAGGGAATTTCAGCAGGCGTCATTTGTACGCAGGCAGCCCCCGGTGAAATCCCCTCTTTGTCATAACCGTTAAAGCTGCAGGAGCCCGGCCTAGCGTGACCAGATACAAAAGCGGGCAGAGTTCCTGCGGCTTTAATGGTTATGACGAAGAGGGAATTTCACCAGGTGCTGCACGCATGCAAATGACCCTTGCTGAAATTCCCTTTTCTATACAACTGTTAAAGATGCAGGAGCCCTGTCCTCCTTTCCACGTGGTCACCTTAGCCTCCTTTGAAAGCCATCTAAATTGGCGTCCATCGTGACGTCTGCCGCTCTTGAACCTTCCATGCTTCCATGGGGATGGCCCCGTTGGGTTCTAGTATTTCGAGAGGGGCAGAAAAATCTCTCCCTCCTACAAAAGAAATGCCAGGCGGTGTCCCCAGGAGTCCTGGTTCCACTGCGGACGGATAATTGGGGCGTGAGCGGCTGTAGCAAAGCCCAGAGGAGACACCTTGCCGTCGTCCTGGGCCTTTGGCCATGCTGTTCCTCTTTCTCTTGCAGCCATGGCCTCTTCCAACCTCAACGGTATGGAGCTTCTAGATCTCTTGTTTGACCGGCAGGATGGTGTCCTTCGCAACGTGGAGCTCGGCCCCCCCGGGACAAATTGGCTGGTACCGGAAGACAGTGTGAGCAATGTTGTGTATCGATATAGGAGGGGGAAAGGAGGAGAAGGCGTTGACTTGGGGCGGGGTGAGAGGTATCGGGGCAGCAGGGTGCTGAGAGTTCCTGCAACAGCCAAGACAATTAACAATATTGGTGTTGGGACTAGGCCGGTTCCCCTTGGGCTGGGGGAAGGCGTTTCTGGCGATCAATCGGAATCAGATTCTGAAGCAGAAGAGACGGCGCCAGAAACGTGCCAGCCTACACAGGAAGTGGTGGTGTTGGGAGGTGACTCTCACGGGCTCGTCACCAGCTGGGGATGAACCTTCGCCAGACCTTATCACTGAAAACGTTCACAACACACAGTTTGTGGGAAAGCAGTATTCTTCCGAGGGGGAGTGCAGTTCAGGGCTGGCTGATCCCAGAGTCCGCCACAGACTAAAACAGGTGGAGCTAAATGTAGGTGAGAGAAAGTCAACCCGGCTAGCTTCTCGCTAATGGCTTCCTCAGAACCAGCCTCCTTGAAGTTAAAGCGTTCTGGGAAAAGGCTTTCCCTTTTTCTTGAAAGGACGATTGTCTCTCTTATTATTATTATTATTATTATTATTATTATTATTATTATTATTATTATTATTATTTATTTATTTATTTATTTATTTATATAGCACCATCAATGTACATGGTGCTGTACAGGTAACACAGTAAATAGCAAGACCCTGCCGCATAGGCTTACAATCTCTTAGTTTGCATAGTTTTGCCCAGAGGAAATTTCCTAGACATTGGACTCTCCTCAGGTGGGGAGAGATGTTTATTGCCTGAATAAAGCTTTGTGTATTGGCAGACCTCCCAATAAGGTGGGAGGTTTTGGGAAACACAACAAATGTTACCGGTACCTTCAGATGAAGGAGCGTTTAACACAGAGGTGGGCAGAAGGTACCTCTCAGTGATTTGCAGCAGGTGAGCGAGGCTTTCTGGCTTTCATAAAAAGGCCACTATTTTGCATTTGGATCCAGCTGGTGGACTTTGGGCAGGGTGACCCTATGGAAAGGAGGACAGGGCTTCTGTATCTTTAGCAGTTGTATTGGAAAGGGAATTTTAGCAGGTGTCATGTGTATGCATGCAGCACCTGGTGAAATTCCCTCTTTATTACAGCAGTTAAAGCTGCAGGAGCTATACTAGAGTGACCAGATTTAAAAGAGGGCAGCTTTAACAGTTGTGATGAAGAGGGAATTTCACCAGGTGCTGCATGCATACAAATGACACCTGCTGAAATGCCCTTTCATTCAGGTTTTTTTGGAAGGCAACGTCCACCCACCAAGGAGATTTAATGTCATAGAATCGCGCTCTTCTTTCTCTGTGTTTTGTAGCACTTGCTGAACACTCAAGAGAACGAGGATTTCATCAACTCCATCCTGGGGCCCTCAGACGCTGTCCTTGACTCCCCAAGCTGGTCTCCGGCTGCCAGTGATAGTGGGATTTCGGAAGACCCACACTCCGACCAGCTGGATAGTCCTCCGCACTACGTCCCAACGGGAAGTCCGGACGCCTACTCTGACGGCAGCTCACACAGTGATCTGGCTTACCCGCTCTACCAGGACCCGTGCCAAGCCATGCCTGTGCTGAAAGCACCGGCTGCAGAGTCAAGAAAGACAGAAGTGTCGATAGACTTCGGTGAGTTCTCTGTTTCGCCTTCACCCACTGAGGGCTCCGGTGTCAGTAGGGCTGTGAATCGGCCCTGGGTTTCCATCACAACCAGTTCCGATCCCACAAGTCCAATTTGCGTAGCCACGGAGAGTTTGATTCTTGTCCACCATGTCCATCATGGTGGACAAGAAAGGTTGATAACTGGAACAAGGAGGTTTGAACATAGAACACCGATTCTGGCCCGCTTGCATTGGCTACCTATACGTTTCCGAGCCCAATTCAAGGTGCTGGTTTTAAACTATAAAGCCATACACGGCTTGGGACCGCAATACCTGATGGAACGCCTCTCCCAACATGAACCTCCCCGTACACTGCGCTCAACATCTAAGGTCCTCCTCCGAGTGCCTACTCCGAGGGAAGCTCAGAAGGTGGCACCAAGGGACAGGGCCTTTTCGGTGGTGGCCCCTCAATTATGGAACAATCTCCCCAATGAGGCTCGCCTGGCACCAACATTGTTATCTTTTCGGCGCCAGGTCAAGACTTTTCTCTTCTCCCAGGCATTTAACAGCATATGTTGAGTTTTTAACCGACCCAGAATAGTTGTTTTAAATGGGTATTGTATGCAATCTGTTTTTATGCTTTTAAATTTTGTATATCAGTTTTTATCGTACAGTGTTTTAATCTTTGTAAACCGCCCAGAGAGCTTCGGCTATGGGGCGGTATATAAATGTAATAAATAACAATAGATTATAATCCGGAGGGCACCAGGTTGCAGGAGGCTAGTTTAGAGCACTGGACCAAGGAATCCGAAGCCTTTACACCAGCCTTCCTCAACCTGGGGCTCTACAGATGTGTTGGACTGCATCTCCCAGAATGCCCCAGCCAGCTGGCTGGGGCATTCTGGGAGTTGTAGTCCAACACATCTGGAGCACCCCAGGTTGAGGAAGGCTGCCACAGAGGGTCTCAATCGAGAGCCAGTGTGGCATAACCGTTAGGATGCTGGACTGAGACTTTGGGAGATCCGAGTTCTAATCCTCCACTCCACCATGCAGCTCATTGGGGGACTCTGGGCCAGTCCCGGACTCTCAGCCTAACCTACCTTGCAGGGTGGTTGTGAAGATAAAAATAGGAGGATGAGGACCACGTAAGCCACCTTGGGTTCTTTGCAGGAAAAAAAAGGCAGGATATAAATATAATCAAATATAACCTGGCCACGCGTTTTATCGATTTAAATAAAGTCAATACAAATTTCATAGGCGTGCGTAGCACCTTTCTTTAGGGTGTGCACCCAGAGATTTTTCTATTTTGGAAGGCGGACATTTATTGAATACTCAATCATAAAGGACGTTGTTTTTATTCATTTATTTTTAAAACACAGTAGACACAGATGCCCTGCTATTAGCAGAGAGGGTCCCAGCACTGCAATTCCTTTTCATCCCTGCTGCCAGGAGGAGGAGGAGGACTGGAACCTTTATTCTGAGGGGAACAACCATAGTTTAGTGGTGGGCCACATGCGCTTCCATGAAGAAGGCAGCATCTTTTTGTCTGTCTCTTCTGCCAAGACTCTTGTTCATGCATTGGTTCTTTCTCGGTTGGACGACTGCAACCTTCTTCTCGGTTGGACTTCTTCTTTCTCGGTTGGACTACTGCACCCTTCTTCTCACTGGCCTTCCTTCTTCTCCCATCAGTCCGTTGGTTTCTGTTCACCACTCCGCTGCTAAGATCATCTTCTTGGCTCGCCGCTCTGACCATGTAACTCCACTTCTGAAATCTCTTCATTGGCTTCCAATTCACTCCAGAATCCAATATAAACTTCTCCTGTTGACCTACAAAGCTTTTCACTGTCTAGCTCCTTCCTATCTCTCCTCTCTCATCTCACACTATTGCCCCGCTCGTGCTCTTCACTCCTCTGATGCCATGTTTCTCGCCTGCCCAAGGGTCTCCACTTCCCTTGCTCGGCTTCGTCCATTTTCTTCCGCTGCCCCTTACGCCTGGAACGCTCTTCCAGAACATTTGAGAACTACAAGTTCAACCGCAGCTTTTAAAGCTCAGCTAAAAACTTTTCTTTTTCCTAAAGCTTTTAAAACTTGATTTTGCTCTGACTTTATACTGTTAGTTTTACCCTACCCTGTGCCTGTTTGGTGCATTCTCTTCCCCTCCTCATTGTTTTATTATGATTTTATTAGAATGTAAGCCTAAGCGGCAGGGTCTTGCTATTTACTGTTTTACTCTGTACAGCACCATGTACATTGATGGTGCTATATAAATAAATAAATAAATAAATAAATAATAATAATAATGTTCAGTCTCTGACAATCTCCAGTTAGAAGAATCAAGTCTCGATGACGGGAGACATGCCCTTTCTAGCCTAGAGACCATAGTGGGTTAGATTGGCACCTAATCAGCACTTAACTAAAAGCAACTTCCGATGTCGTTAGCATGCAAGTTTTAATGTGCTTTCAGGGAGGAGCGCCTTGCCGACGTCCCACAGCCGACGTTTTTGCTTTTCCCTTTCTTTGCAGATCTGTGGGAAGCAGAATTCTACCCTGAGGAGAGGCAGGAGTTGTCCGCTGCCCATCTGAGTTCGCCCTCCTGCACTCTAACCATAAAGGACCTTCTGCTGTCCAACAACTGCGATGTGGCAAGTGTAAAAAGGGGCTTTGGGAAAAACCTGGTTGTTTTGATGGGCTTGTTTTTAAAGGGCACAAAAAGCTTCCCTCCACTGTAGGGTAGGGACCCTGTTCCAGCCTGAGGGCCAGATTCTGTTTCAGGGAAACTCTCGGGAGCCATATTAGAGGGATGGTCAGAGCCTCATGTGGCGCAGAGCGGTAAAGCAGCAGTTTCTGCAGCTGAAACTCTCCCCACGGCCTGAGTTCGATCCCAGCGGAAGCTGGTTTCAGGCAGCCGGTTCGGGTCGACCATCCTCCCGAGGTCAGTAAAATGAGTACCCAGCTAGCTGGGGGAAAGGGAATAATGGCCGGGGAAGGCAACGGCAAACCACCCCGCTATAAGGCCTGCCAAGAAAACGTCAGCGAAAGCTGGCGTCCCTCCAAGAGTCAGTAATGACTCAGTGCTTGCACGAAAGGTTCCTTTCCCTTTTTCCAGGGACAGAGGAAAAAAACGCTGGGAAATTGTAGCTGAAAGCTCTTTCTACCTGTACCTGGGTTCTAGAAACGCCATAGGCATGCACAAAGGGTGTGCCGGGTGTGCCCAGGCACACCCTAATGTCTCAAGCAATAAGTGCCAAACTGAGGGGGCTCACTGAGTAGGGATCCAGTGGGAATGGCCCTCTGGCGGCCCTCCAGCTGCTCCACCACCGCACCAAAGAACCGTTGCCTCCAAGAGAGAGCAGCATTGCTCCCGACAGCAGGAATGAAAAGGAATTGCTTTGCTGGGAGCCTCTCAGCCCCGAGTAGGGCATCCGTGTCTACAGTGTTTAATCCATAAATGAATAAAAATAATGCCCTTGATGACTGAGTATTCAATAAATGTTCATCTTTTTAAAAAGAAAAATCCCTGGGTGCGCACCCAAATGAAACGCGCTGCGCACGCCTATGAGAAACCCTTAGTTATTTCTGCCCGCTTACTTTTAAGAAGGCAGGGAGCCGCCCCCAGCCAGGTCGGGTAACCCTCCCCTTGTGATGTCCGCAGCACCAGCAGGCAGTGAACCCATCCCTGCTGAGACAAAGTCCCGGGACGTGCCAGGAGTTGGTCCTGACAGAGGATGAGAAGAAGCTGTTGGCCAAGGAAGGGGTGACGCTGCCCACCCAGCTGCCCCTGACGAAGGTAAGAGGAACGTCGTCTGGCTGCTGAATCCCTTCACCCTGCAGGAATCCGGGGAAGCTGGCCAAGGTAGGATCATCCACGTGTTGTACACCTGGGAAAGTTGTCAAGGACCCCAGAGCTGCCCTCCCATGTTCTTGGACAGCAACGCGGAGGATCAGGGGTCTGGAAACAAAGCCCAATGAGGAGAGACTGAAAGAACTGGGCATGTTTAGCCTGGGGTAGAGAAGATTGAGGGGAGACATGATAGCACTCTTCAAATGCTTAAAAGGTTGTCCCACAGAGGAGGGCCAGGATCTCTTCTCGATCCTCCCAGAGTGCAGGACACGGAATAACATGCTCAAGATAAAGGAAGCCAGATTCCAGCTGGACATCAGGAAAAACATCCTGTTAGAGCAGTATGACAATGGAATCAGTTACCTAGGGAGGTTGTGGGCTCTCCCACACTAGAGGCCTTCAAGAGGCAGCTGGACATCCATCTGTCAGGGATGCTTTTAGGTAGATTCCTGCATTGAGCAGGGGGTTGGAGTCAATGGCCTTAGAGGGCCCTTCCAACTCTACGATTCTATTATCTCAGTAGGGCTTGTACAGGATTATTATTATTATTATTATTATTATTATTATTATTATTATTATTATTATTATATTTATCTCCATTCTGATCAAGGCAGGGAACAACAGTAAATATAAAATACATAAAACGGAATTAAAACATAATATACATTGTTAGAACATCCTAAAAACATCCTAAAAACATTTTAAAACATCCTAAAATTCCACTGGACAGGCCTGCCGGAAGAGATCAGTCTTAATAGCTTTCTTAAAAGCTGATAGACTGTGAAGTTGACGAGTCTCCTCCGGCAGGCCGTTCCACAGTCTGGGAGCAGCAGAAGAGAAGGTCCTCTGGGTAACAGTTGTCAATCTAGTTTTTGCTGACTGAAGTAGATTCATCCCAGAGGACCTGAGTGTGTGGGGCGGAATTTACGAGAGAAGGCGATATATACATTTATTTACTGCCCCATAGCCAAAGCTCTCTGGGCGGCTTACAAAGATTAAATCACTGAACATTAAAAACCGATAAACACAATTTAAAAAGCATAAAAAGACACAATATCCATTTAAAACTTCTCCCTGCTGTTCATTATCCTGCCTTACTCGGAGCTGTCCGGTGAGTCAAAGATCAGAGGCGCTGTCCAGCAGGGAACAGGGCAAGGTTAGCTGTTGATTCAGCGCTGGTGAGGTTTCAGTTGGGCAGATCTTTCTAGCCCGATCCAGGGGACTTGAAGGATCAGGCACCCTCCGTATGAGTAGGGCTCAGCTACCAAATGCACCTCCGGCTGTGAGCTTCCAATTGGGCACTTCGCCGGTCTTCAGGGTGTCTTTCGGTGAATCCGGAGCGAGGGCGTGAGACCAGTCAGGGTAAACCAGCTCCTGCCCTCCCAGGACGTAGCATCGCTTTATCTCTAATATTTCCACACCGCTTAATCTCTCGCAATTTTGGATTAGCGGGGTGGTGTGAACAGCCCCCTCCCTTTTGCTTCTGTTTCTCGTGAGTCCCAAGTAAGTTTGCAGCGTCGGTGAGGTTTGTTAATATTCTGTGAGCTGGAAGAGTTCGGTCGTTGCAAGCACCTCCGGTTTGGCGTGTCCTAAATGCCGGTCGCAAAACGGCTCTCCCTGTTCCCTCGAAACTGTTCACAGCTCCCCAAGGAAACCTGCAGTTTGAGAACTCTGGCTCAGGTGTCCTCTCTTTAGCAGATACACAGCTGCTTGAAAGCCCAGGAAACCTCACAGGAGGGAGGGCAGAGGTCCCTTTGGGAAATCCTCGCCCCCCCTGGCCCAAGCTGGCTGAAATAATCCTTTCTAGACGGTAACCCAGAGTCCGGTCGCTAAGCTGTACCCCTTGCCTCCTCCAGTACGAAGAGAGAGTCCTCAAGAAGATCCGGAGGAAGATCCGCAACAAGCAATCAGCGCAGGAAAGCCGGAAGAAGAAGAAGGAATATATCGACGGATTGGAGAGCCGGTAAGCCAGGGTGAAAAACTTTCCCCAGTCTAGCCTTCTGGGGGTCCTCAGTTGACAACACCCCTTTTGTGGGTCATTTCCCAATGTTTGTGCGCTCTGCCAAAGGTTGAAATGCCTCTAGGGTGGGAGAGCCCACCACCTCCCTAGGTCATGAGTTCCATTGTCGTACCGCTCGAAGAGTCAGGAAGTTTTTCCTGATGTCCAGCCGGAAGATGGGATTTTTGATATTTGTCCCGACTTCTTTTGGCTTTGGCCCAGCCGTGTTTTGCTCTCCGCCCCTCCCACTAACGGGACGCAGCCCCCAAGAGCTTGAATTCGGCCCTCAGAATGAAAAAGGTTCAACGCCCCTGCGCTAAGCGATCTTCCTGCATTCTCTTCCTGCGCAGTTTGAAACGCGTCGGGCTTTGAAATGAAGTCTTTGAAGCATCCTGAGAACGTGTTTCTCCTCTGTCCTGACCTGGATTCTCTCCTCCTTTTGATTTTTTCCCCCCCTAGGATGTCTGCCTGCACGGCTCAGAACCAGGAGCTGCAAAGGAAAGTCGTTCACTTGGAGAAGCAGAATGTGTAAGTCCACGGCGGCTTGAGAGCGTTTGTTGCAATGCATCTGTCCGCAGGGCGGAGAGGCACAGAAGGTGCAAAAGTCCTTAGTATCTCCTAAACCAGCCTTCCTCAACCTGGGGCGCTCCAGATGTGTTGGACTACAACTCCCAGAATGCCCCACTGGGGCATTCTGGGAGATGCAGTCCAACACATCTGGAGCGCCCCAGGTTGAGGAAGGCTGTCCTAAATGGTTCAGTCGACTGCTTTCACCAGGTTGTCCTCAAACGACGTTCCCCCCAAACTGGGCGTCAAAATGGCAAATGTGGTTCAACGTAAGCAAGTGTGAAGTTGGGGGGCAAAAAGTTCACATAAGCTGATGAGATCTGAGCTAACGAGGAAAGAAACCTTGGGGTTGTGGTGGACGGGTCAATGAAAACACCGTCCCAGTGTGTGGCTGCTGTGATAAAGACATATTCTATGTAGGGGATCATTAGGAAGGAAAGGAAAGGAACCTCTCGTGCAAGCACTGAGTCATTACTGACCCTTGGAGGGACACCAGCTTTCGCTGACGTTTTCTTGGCAGGCCTTATAGCGGGGTGGTTCGCCGTTGCCTTCCCTGGCCGTGATTCCCTTTCCCCCAGCTAACTGAGTACTCATTTTACCGACCTCGGAAGGATGGAAGGCTGAGGCGACCCGAGCCGGCTGCCTGAAACCAGCTTCCGCTGGGATCGAACTCAGGCCGTGGGGAGAGTTTCGGCTGCAGAAACTGCTGCTTTACCACCCAGTATCGTGTACTGTGCTTATCTAAATCTATGACACGACCCGCCACATGGAATACGGTGCACTGAAAATCCTCTCTTGCCTGTGTCCCCCACAATGTGATGTGACTTCATAACACCGCGATTGAGCTGCCGCTTCGTTTGTTCCCAGGTCTCTCCTGCAACAGCTGAAGAAGCTTCAGGCTTTGGTGATGCATTCCAGTAGCAAGGCAGCTCAAACGGGCACTTGTGTTGCGGTACGTAGGGCAAATTGTGTGTGTGCGTGTGTGTGGTGCAAGGGAAGAAGGCATTATTGTCGTCCCCCCCCCCCTTTCTCTCTGTTGAAGGCAGGTTTTGAGGCAAAGAAGGTGCAATAGTAGAGAGGCTAGGATCAGGCTACATAAGAAGGCCAAAATCCCTCCAAACCCAGTATCTTGTTTCCAACAGGGGCAAGTTGGATGCCGTCGAGAAATCCACAGGCAGCGATGAAGTCAATCGCATTGCACAAGCAATTCCCCCCCCCACCCCCAGCAAGGAGTGTTTGGAAGTAGAGAGTTCATTTAGTTATCATTCACTTATTTAGAGTGCAGTCCTATGCATCTTAGACAGAAAAGATGTCCTACAAATTCCCTGCATGAATTCCCAGCATTCCCCAGCCAGCACGGGAGTTTGAGGATTTTTTTCTTTCTTTCTGTCTGAACATGCATAGGATTGTGCCCTTAAAATATGTTTATCCACTCCTTAGCCAAAAAAAGGCTCCCTGGAGTGGCTCACAATCAGTCAGCAAACAAGATGGCCCCTGCCTGCAAGTTTACAATCGAGAAATCGAGAAATTTACAAGCGACGCAGCACGCAAGGACAAATGGGTGGGGATGGCAGAGGAAAAAAATGAAGGAGGCTTTCAACTGGAGCCAGTTCTCATGTTCCCTCTGCCTGCTCCTGTCTCGTTCACTGCTAGGGAATCCTCTTCCTCCTCCTCCTCCATGAATTTCCCCTTTTAATGCTCATGGAGCAGATTGCATAAGCTTCCTGGCCAACTTCCAGTCTTGGCCTCTGGATGGAAGGGAAATGCCTGATTGCGTTTCCTCTCTGCTTCCTTAGGTCTTGCTGCTCTCCTTCGCCCTGATAGTCTTCCCGTCCATCAGCCCTTTCGCCCGCAACAAATCCCAGACGGAAGGCGACTTCGTACCTGTGAGAGGTGAGCACTGGTGCTAGGCGAGGCAGGTACCTTGAGGCACAGACACAGAGAAAGCACAAAGTTGCGCGGCCGTGCCTTATGCCAGCTAGAAAGCAGCCAGCCCAGGAAAAAAGTCGATCAACAACATCGAATAGTCAATGCCCTGAATGTAGCGTTTCCTGGTCCCTGCTCAGTCAGAGTGTCAGAAGAACATCAGAAGAACGGAAGAAGTGCCCTGATGCTGGATCAGACCCAGGGTCCATCGTCCAGGGACGAACAAGCAGGACACAGTGCAACAGCACCCTCCCACCCATGTTCCCCAGCAACTGGTTCACACAGGCTTACCGCCTCGAATACTGGAGGTAGCACACAACCATCAGGGTTAGTCCAGTATCACCATTGGAGGGGTTTTTGCAGACTTGTGTCTTAAAATTATGGGATGTCTGGGAAGGTGCAGGACCAGAGTTTATTGGATACAAGTGGAACCCCCCTCAAACAAGCAGTGAAATTCTGTCTCTACATCCGTCAGAGAGAGAGAGAGAGAGAGAGACGTTGTTTTGAGCGCAGGGCACAGGTGTTTGGTGCGAGTCCTACTCGCTGCTCATGTTCGCCCGTGCCTTGTCTCTTCTCCCAGTTTTTTCCAGGTCCCTCCACAACGACGCTTCTTCCAGGGTGGCCTTTTCCATGGCCTGGGATGCAGAGCAGAGCGCCGAAGATGTGGAGAAACCCCTCTGGGCCGAATACGCCCAGGAAGCACACAGCGGGCAGGACGAGATGCCTGGCAAAATGACCGACAGCCACATCTTCTCAAGGCTCCAGAAGGCGGGGGAGACTCTCACAAGCAATGGCACGGAGGTGTTCCCGGAGGGCACGGGCCCACGCTTGGAGGGGCACCGTGACCACGTGGGCGGGCACAGCTTGGCGTCGGTGGCGTGGACAGATCCCAAACCGCCCAGCGAAGTACTGCTGGAGCAGGCTGAGGAGCTGTGACTGCCCACTCCGCCACGTACTGCATTTCGAGGACTTAACAAGGGTGTCAATCGGGAAGCGTGGATGTGCAGGCAAAACTGCCCCTCTCTCGTGGAGCAGGGAGGGAAAAGCGTAGTTTAGCCTGGGTGAGAGAGCGAGACAGAGGGCATCAAAAGCGCCTCCTTCTCAGTGGCCCACCTCTGAAAGGCACGGGGCTAGGCCCATGCCATCTTCCATTTTTTTAAGTCACGGGGAATTCTCCCACTGGGTGCTCCCATACACTAGCGACGGGAGTCCCAGGATCTGTTGCAAGGGAGGGTGTCCAGCAAAGTCAGAACCAAAGTGCATGATCACTGAGTGCTAGTCACACGGAAGGTGGGGGGCAGACTACCCCCTGACCACTGGAAATCCGATTTATAGAGCCTTCCGTTTTTTGAGAGTTCATCTTTTCAAGCTTATTTTTGCAGTCATGAGGACTAGAATCACTTTTTTTTAAAGAAAGATAAATCCTGTGAATATCTTCTGCCACTTTCTTTTTGTAGAATACACACAGCCCGGCCTGTGCTCCTTAATATTGCAGAATAAGAGTCAAAAAGGAGTGAAGGATTCATACAATTCAATTCTTAAAGCCAGCTGTACAATTTATTTTATTTTTAAAAACTTACTTTATATTCTGATCTTGTATGGGGGAGACCTCCAACGGTTTCCTATCCACAGGACCACCAATCCCATACGCGCTTTGCTTGTGGTGCTCCTGGACTCTTTTTTAAAAATAAAACACATCCTGTTTGCATTGCCAATCCCAGAAAGACATGGCAGTTCCCAGCTGCAAAGGCCGCAAGCAGCCGAATAAGATGAAATGCAAGCCAGGGGGTCGATCCAGTTTGGATCTCCACATATCCAATTCTACATTTTTATGGGGTGTAGGGGTATAGTTTGTACCGAGCCTTGTGTACAAAATCAAAGACGTTTAGACTAGTTTAAAGCAACCCTGGCAGACGACGGCCCGTCTTTCCCCCCAATTTCCCTAGCTTTACCTTCCTGCACCCAACATTTTGCTCCATTTGCAATCCAGAATGCCGTGTGCAGCAGGGTTGATACATACGACTCTTTTCCAAGGGCGAACCACAAGTGAAAATGCAGTAGCCAAGGCCAGCTCAGAAACTTCATTTTCTGTCTCCGAAAGTCCAATTTCTTAATGTCCCCACCACTTTTTTGGGGGAAGGCCACAACAGGGCCTTGCAGAAACAACCCTGCCCCTGCTTAAAAATATTTTGCTGGAGCGAGTTTCATCTTTGTTTGGTGCCACCTTAAAGTCCCTTGCCAAGACCTCTAGTTTAGATGGGGTCTATTTTCCTCCCTCCTGGCAAGCCCAGGCTTTATGCACTAATCAGATCTATCTAAATCCATCTGCTTCTGGGAAGTAAAATTTGACCATAGCCAGCTTTGAGTGCGAAGTCTGTCGAGGGAGGAATTTGTCCTTGGTTTGCTCAGACCAGCCAGCAAAAGAACGCTTAGTCCTTAACCTGCAACAGGTGAGGGCTGACCTTCTTGGTTGCTGCATGCAAAATCTGCTTTAGGGTTGTCTTGGGAAATGCCTGGGCATTGGCGTCTTCTGGAGCCGGCCGTAACCAGGCACGTCACAGCAGAGATGGGTAGGAGAGGAAACTGAGATATGAGCCCTGACCTTCTTTGCCACCTTCTAAAACAGTGGTTCTCAACCTTCCTAACGCCGCGACCCTTTAATACAGTTCCTCATGTTGCGGTGACCCCCAACCATAAAATTATTTTCGTTCTTCTCTACGTGATCCATTGTCATGGGATGGTTTGCGAATGAAAATAACACGTAACTATAGCTTTAATAATACAGTTTCCCAAGACCGTCGGAAATATGTGTTTTCCGATGGTCTTAGGCGGCCCCCAAAGGGGTCCCGACCCACAAGTTGAGAACGGCTGTTCTAAAAACGAAAGAAGAAAAATGAAATAATGGACGCACAACTGTCTTGATTCGTCAGCTCGTTTTCCAGAGCCAAGCATACATTCACCAACGCTAAAAACAGTCCCTTCGCCTTAGCCCTGCTAAACCGGAAGCACATCTGGCGAGAACGCAAAAGGCCTTCTTGGTGGTGGCTCCCAGGTTCTGGAACTTCCTGCTAACTTATCCAGGCAGGCTTTTCCTTGCGGATGCAGCTTTTATCCAATGGGTTACTCAGTTTCTAATGGAATGTTTTTAAGAACGCAACAGCCCTGCTGGATCAGACCGACGGTCCATCTAGTCCGGCACTCTGTTCACCGAGTGGCCAACCATGTAGAAGCCATCTATGGTATGACCCTGCCTAAATATAGAAGAGCCTTTACATTAGCGAGATTTGATGCTTTGCCCGCTAAGCTCTTGGATGGAAGAGTCCAAGGAATTCCAGTCCAAGATCGACTTTGTCCCTGCAATAACGGGGAAGTAGAAACAGTGGGCCGTGTACTTCTATATTGCTCTTTCTATCAGGATTTATGCAGGGATCTTATTTTTCCCATTTTATATAATTATCCTGGTAGGACTGACAGTTTTTATACTTCTTTGCTTCTCTCCGATAAGATACCACATATTATGAATAAAGTGGCCAAATTCCGTGCAATTGCTATAACTTGCCGTAATCTTTTAACCATCGATTGCAGCCTCTGATTGTGTGATACAATTTCTTAGGCTGAGACTGCCGCGTTTTATGGATTTTATGTATGTATTTTATTGTATATTGGGTTTTTTAATATTATTGTGATGATGTTTTCTGTTGTGCTGGTCTATGACCGAAATAAACAAAGATGTGGAACCCATAAGCACCCTCCTGCCCATGTTCCCCAGCTACTGGTGGTACCTAAGCATACTGCCTCTGATACTGGAGGTAGCATGTAGCCACCAGGACTAGCAGCCATTGAGAGCCTTATCTTTCAATTCTATATTTTATTGTTAGCAGCACCAGGCACTAATTTTAGAGGGAAGGCGAGATATAAAATGAATCAGTAAATGGAGAAGAAGGGAAGGGAAAAAGATAGCTCAGCTTGAACATAGCTCACCCCACCCTGTGAGGACCTATTGTTCCTTTGAAGAAAACTGGAAAATAATGGATCATTCAAGTTTTATGCTCTCATTATTCTGGCCTTGTTCCTCGATGGAGCGTGTTCGGAGGAGGGCAACCAGGATGATCAGGGGTCTGGAAACAAAGCCCTATGAAGAGAGACTGAAAGAACTGGGCATGTTTAGCCTAGAGAAGAGAAGATGGAGGGGAGACATGATAGCACTCTTCAAATACTTAAAAGGTTGTCACACAGAGGAGGGCCAGGATCTCTTCTCGATCCTCCCAGAGTGCAGGACACGGAATAACGGGCTCAAGTTAAAGGAAGCCAGATTCCAGCTGGACATCAGGAAAAACGTCCTGACTGTTAGAGCAGTATGACAATGGAATCAATTACGTAGGGAGGTTGTGGGCTCTCCCACACTAGAGGCCTTCAAGAGGCAGCTGGACAACCATCTGTGAGGGATGCCTGCATTGAGCAGGGGGTTGGACTCGATGGCCTTGTAGGCCCCTTCCAACTCTGCTATTCTATGATTCTACGATGTCTTGTAATCACTCCGCGCTTCTGTGTCTCCAATGCGGTTATTGCTAGCTGTGTGCAAATGGTGAGCTTCGTCTTCAGTCTGGTGAGGCTGGAACACCACGACGACACGCTTACCGGGGAGTAAAACTCACTAAACTCAATGGGGCTTACTTCTGAGTGGCGAAGCTGCTGGGTTTTGAATCGAGCGGGCTCCGTGGCTGAAACTTGCCCATTCGAAATGCTCACTGTCATTCGTGAGCCTGGGTTAGCGTTTTACGAATTTGCTATGACATCTAGAATTGATTGTACGGTTCGGAGGAAGTGCAGTCCGTTTCTAAACAACGTCAAATCTGCACATGCACTGATTTGGTTGGATTAACCTTGATGATCCGATACTGCTTTCCTCCAAACTGCTGCAGCTCTGGCTCCATGAGGAGGAAGCACCGCTCTCTGCCTCCTCCGTGATCGGTGACAGACGGCGAGTAATCATTACGCACAAAGGCCACGCGGAAACAACCAATCAGGAAGGCGTCCCACCGCCCCATGCGTTTCCAAACTATAGCTCCCACAATGCCCTTCGATGTTGCGCAAAACCTTGTAAACACAGAACCAGGTTTCGTAACAAAGGAGCGCTCTCATCCGAGCCAACGTGGGTGAGTCCGTTGATTTCCAAGGGGGAAAAAAAATGAATTCATCCAGGGAAAGTTCACCCAGAACTATATCTTGGCTTTCACTGTAATTAATGCATGCGCTTATTGAAGCAATCAGAGTCCACCCCCTGGAACAGCGTTCCCAATTATTTGTGCCCATTAGATTTTAACATTTTCACTGTTTTCAATTGTTTGTCGGCTGGTCTATAACCAGCCATAAATCTTTGCTTTGATCTGAAAGCTCAAACAGTGGGGTTAGCTCACTTTGACGGCCCTTCACCACATGCAAAGTCCCCTGGCACTGCAATTGTTACACACACACACACACACACGGACCAGACCTAAGACACTTAGGTCTAGTTTAGGGTTAATGAGAAATCATGGTTTCCTTCCCCTGAATGCACACTCATACTCCTCCTTATCCTGACTTGATTTATTAAACCTAGTTTGTAAACAAACCACAGTTTCCTGAGTCTGGACATCACAGGGAACTGTGGTTTGTTTAAAAGCAGATGCTTCTTCCAATTTCCTTCCAGAACACATAAAAGAGGAGATGGAAGGGTGGGGGTCATGCAAACCAAAGACTTCTTCAGGTTCGTTCATGCAACCGCACACCATAGCTGGCCATTACACGCAAACGGATCCTTGGAGCTGGGCGGGAAAGAGCGTGGTCTAGAACACACATGGCCCTCCAGTTTTTTTGGTATGACTCATGAAAATGTGTCGGTGTGCCAGCATCTTTCAAAACAGGTCGAACTGAGCACAGAAGCAGCGCTTCCAAGCTCCGGGAGCAGGGAGGGAAACCCACGCAAACATGGTTGGGCGGTACGGAAGACAAGTCTTTAAAAGGTCATATCTAAAGACGAACGCCCAAAAACCGTTTCCGAGACATATACAGGCGCCACAATCACGTACACCGGATGGATCAGGTGGGGAGCGGTTCCAGTTTCAGCCGCTTGGTTGTGGCGGAGTTGGTGTCCAGCGCGCAGGACTCCCGTTTTGGAGAAGCGCTGCGCTCCCCGACACCGTTGCAGCGTGGGACGGGCTCCTCTTTGCTCAGGAACTTAAAGTCCATGCCGGGTTTTGCGAAGGGTTTGGCCTGGCTGAGATCCGCGCTCTCGACCAACACCGGCCTGGTCCATTCGGGGATCTCCAGGCCCAGGTGCTTCATGAGCGTTGTCATGATGTCGTCCACGTAGCCATGGAGGCGCAAGTCGGCGTGCTTGTCCTGACGGGGCGGGAGAAAGGGAAACGGAAAACACCGACGTTATCACGGGGCTTGAGTGGGAGTTTTGCCCAGGTAGAGGGAGGCGGAGAAAGTGCGCACAGCAAGCAAGGCCTGGAGGAACACGAGGCGGCCGTTTCTCTGAAGCTAAGCAAGTCGGGAGAGGAGACTACCTTGATACCCACTCCCCAGGCCCCAGGTAACTTGCTTTGATTCCCAGGATGGAAGAAAGGGAGAAATAAACAGGGTGACAATCCCCTTAAATGTTAGCTCATGGAGGCAGTTAATTCTTCCTTGAGAGACTGAAAGAACTGGGCATGTTTAGCCTGGAGAAGAGAAGATGGAGGGGAGACATGAGAGCACTCTTCAAAGACTGGAAAGGTTGTCACACAGAGGAGGGCCAGGATCTCTTCTCGATCCTCCCAGAGTGCAGGACACGGAATAACGGGCTCAAGTTAAAGGAAGCCAGATTCCAGCTGGACATCAGGAAAAACGTCCTGACTGTTAGAGCAGTACGACAATGGAACCAGTGACCTAGGGAGGTTGTGGGCTCTCCCACACTAGAGGCCTTTAAGAGGCAGCTGGACAACCATCTGTCAGGGATGCTTGAAGGTGGATTCCTGCACTGAGCAGGGTGTTGGACTTGATGGCCTTGTAGGCCCCTTCCAACTCTACAATTCTATGTGGTGCCAGTCTCCTTAAAGGAGGCGGTAATCAGGCCACTCCTGAAAAAATGTAACCTGAACCCAGATGATGGTAACAACTGAAGGCCAGGGGCTAACATCCCCTTCCTGGGCAAGGTGCTTAAGCAGGTGTGGTTGCCGGCCAACTCCAGGCACTCTTGAATGAAACTGATTATCTGCACTTATTTCGGTCAGGCTTCAGGACTGGTTTTAGCACGGAAACTGCCTTGGTCGCCCTGTGGGATGATCTTCGCCGGGAGAGGGACCCTGTTGATTGTCTTGGACCTCCTGCTCTTAAGACAAGGCAAGTCGCCAAATGCGATTTCGACCTTTTAGAACGGGGGCAAAACCACTGAATGGTTGGCGGTTGGGAGGGCATGTGTGGAGCCAGGAGAATGGGGTGGAGCCATGTGGGGAAACCAAAGGATTTGCCCCCCCCCACACACACACACTCACTCCTGTGCTACGAGAGTCTTGGTTCTTCCTGCTGCCACAGACTAAGCGAAGGCAACCACCCCTCGCCTAAGTAGCAGGGATTCTTGACGCAGCGCACGGAATCCATCTTCTCCCTCCCCGAACCCCGGCCACCTTTCAGAGCGGCCCTAAGCAACGGGTTGACCACACTGACGCCGCAGGGCCTGCTCTGGGCCAGCTGCGGGGACAACCGACCGGTCTGGGGCGGTGGACTCACGTGCTTCGTCCGCTGCAGGTTCACGATCACCAGCTTCCCGCCTTTCTTCTTCGTCAGCAGAGGGAGGTCCCCGCTGGGCTTGATCTGCAGCGACGTCCCCAGGGTGACGGACAGGTCGGCTCTCCTGCAGGCGGAAGAGGAACAGGTCAGGTGCCCTGTCAAGATGCGGACACCGACAAGCCTGTTCAGCCTGTCTAGCGAGAGCGCTTCGGAGCAGGGAGGGAAGGAGGCTGGTGGAGGCTCGGTGGGGACCTGTATCCTGGCCTCTCCGGTCTCTTCCCCTCCCCACCCACCAGAACGCCCCCTTCTTGCTCTTTTTTGGTGGTTTCGTGGCACCTTAAGAGACGCAACACAGTTCATGACGGCATGAGCGTTTGCTGACTTATGCTGTCATTCAGCCTTCCCCAACTTCGGGGGCTTCCAGAGGTCTCGGGACTGCAAGTCCCATTATTCCCAGCCGGCATGGCCCAATGCTGGTTGTTCCCCCCCCCCCCCCCATTTCCCCATCACACCGATTGTCTGGTGGTTTCCCGGCTTTCTTGATTTTTTTCCTCCATTCTCAAAGGTCGACGCGCCTCTCCCTAAGGCTTAGTTACCGCCCTTAGCTACTGGCAGTAAGAGCTTGAAGCTAAAACAGGCTGGTATTTTGGCCCTATGCCTTTGGCCCCTCCCACTAGTGGAACATGCCCCCCCCCCCGCCCAAAACCAATTCTGAACCCTCTGCCCAAGACTCTTCATTGCTTTTCCTGCAACCGATTAACACGGCTGACCCTTCAGAAAAAGACGACAGGTGTTTTTAGTTGCGTACACACGAGGGCTGTGGGAATCCAGGCCTCGGATTTGAAGAATTGAATCCCGACGGCCGTTTCATGAGGGATCGGCCACTTTCATTCACAGTTCCCTAGGCCTCTGTAAAGGAGGAACAGACTACAACTCCCAGCATGCACTGGCTGGGAGGGCTGAACCTACCGGAGGCCAGAGAGAGTCGGCACTCCAGCCTTCCCCGCGGGGATCTCCCGCTCGTAAGTGTGATTGCTTGCTTACAGCGGGGATCAACCGCCCGCTGCCGGGATCAACTGCCCACTGGGATTGCTCACGTGTAAGTGTGATTGCTTGCTCACCGCCAGGATCAACCCCTGCTGGGATCACCCGCTCGTAAGTGTGTTTGCTTGCTCACCACCGGGATCAACCGCCCGCTAGGATCGCCCGCTCGTAAGTGAGATTGCTTGCTCGCTGCCGGGATCAACTGCCCGCTGGGATCGCCCGCTCGTAAGTGTGATTGCTTGCTCACCGCCGGGATCAACTGCCCGCTGGGATCGCCCGCTCGTAAGTGAGATTGCTTGCTCACTGCCGGGATCAACCCCCGCTGGGATCGCCCGCTCGTAAGTGAGATTGCTTGCTCGCTGCCGGGATCAACCCCCGCTGGGATCGCCCGCTCGTAAGTGTGATTGCTTGCTCACCGCCGGGATCAACTGCCCGCTGGGATCGCCCGCTCGTAAGTGAGATTGCTTGCTCGCTGCCAGGATCGCCCACTCCCTGATGCAATCCAGGATACTCCAGTCCCTGGAGGGGTGCTCGTGTGTTCCACCCTCAGGCTGCAGGGCAGGACAGGAGTGTCCCTGGCCTCCAGTACGTTCAACCCTTCCAGCCACTGCATGCTGAGAGTTGTAGGCTGTTCCTCCTTTACATAGGCCTAGGGCAGATCCAACATGAAATGGCCCTCGGGATTCGGTTTTTCGAATCCGAAGCCCAGATTTGCACAGTCGCTGACCATAATAAGCCTTTGAATGGAACCCTTCGGGGACTGGGATTGTGGGAGAACCTACCTGCTGGCTTCGCTAGCCAGGTTGAGGTCACGATCCGGTAGTGAATCTTCCCAATCTAAGATGGTGTCCATCAGCTTTCCTCTTTAAAAAATAAAAATGAAATTTAGATATACACAAACCTGTGATTTTTCAAATGAGATATACAATTACTGCCATGGGAGATGACACAGCCGTTCACTCCGAGAGATTTTTTTGAGGCAGATTTACACCACAGATGGAAAATCATTCCCCGAGAAACCGAGAGGGGTGAAAGACGTCAAATTTAGAATTCCCGGCCCCCCTCTGCAAACAACAATTCCTAGAATTCTTGGGGGAAGTTTAAGTAGTATAAGACTGAAACAACATTTGAGAACTAGATCTGTAATTTCACACTTTAATTTAGGTGGGATTTAAAACAGCAAGGGAAGTCTCCAAAGTACGGAGATTTTATTTATTTATTACATTTATATACCGCCCCGTAGCCGAAGCTCTCTGGGTAGCAAATCCCATGGAGGAAGAAAGCAATCGTCTTTAAATATTGTGGAGATGGAAAAAGATTCTGGATGCTGTCTTCCGATACTTCGAGAGCTATTTGGGGTGGGGGGGGTATCCTATTTCTTCAAATTATCACCTTTCGTCTCATCTATAGTACATTCGGGAGCCCTGCTTAATCCAGATATCTACATACTTGGATCATTTGAAATCCAGGTACCATTTTCACATTTATTGGCTTCCAACAGGTCCCCCCCCAACACTATTTATAGCTTTGTACTTTTCTCTCATGAATCATAGAGTTGAAAGGGGCCTATAAGGCCATCGCGTCCAATCATTGCAGGAATCCACCTTCGAGCATACTTTCTCTCTTTATGGAGAAGCTAGTTTCCACAAGCCTAAGTAATCCACAAAGTAACCCAGAGCTTTATTCAGTAAACAAACATTGCTTCGCACCTGAAGAGTTTAAACACTAGGAACTTTCCTCTAGGCTAAAACGTGGCTAAGCGAGACCATTGCCCTTTCAACAAAAGGGAAGGTCTTTTCCCTGAGTCCCTTTAACTTCAGGGAGGATTCCTCTGAAGAAGCCTTCGGCAAGAAACTAGCCAAGCTGATAGCTTCTTGCCTTCTTTTAGCTCCACCCGTTTGAGTCTGCGGTGAACTCTAGGATCACCCCACTCTGAAGTTTCTTCCCCCTCTGAGGACTGCTGATTTCCCACAGACTGAGAGTTGTTAACGTTTTCACTGATAAGCTCTGGTGAAGATTCATCCCTGGCTGGTGAAGGGCCTGGGAGAATCTCCTCTCCTGCTTCCTGTGTCGGCTGGCACGTTTCTAGTCCTGTTCCTTCTGCTTCAGAAACTGATTCCAATTGAAAGCCTGAAACTCTTTCCCCCGACCCTATGGGAAGCAGGCCGGATCACAACAATGCCTAGGAGAGCAATAGCCCCAAAGCCCAGGGGCCAGAGAGGTTGAAGGGAGGGCTGAATTCATTCATTGTACAGTTAATTACATGAGGATGCCTCGCCCCACAATAGTCGAATCTCCCTGGATGGGTGACAACATTGAAGATATGAAACCACCCGCCAGATCTCTAGCAGCACAAAGGCCCTGCAGTTAACATTTTTCCAAACGTTGACTCTACACCCTTCGGAGCTCACTTCTCCTATGAGGTCCTCCGTTCCTCCATTGGGGTAGCAGAAAGAGACGTGGTCCTTGGGAGCCTGGCTTTGCTGGGCGAACCCACCGGGGGCGAAACTGAACACAGAACCCATAGACCACTCCCCGCAAAAGGACACAACCCCGGAGGGCTCACGGACACCCTGAAATGGGGACGTACCTGCAGGAACGCAGCCCTCTGCGCTTGGAGACATCACACAGGCGGCCGGTGGACTTGAGGCCCATGGTGCCCACCACCGTGTCCCTCACGTACTGCCTTCAACGCAAACAAACAGAGAGGACAAAGAAAACCGTTACGTTCTCTGGGGAGCAGCCAGGAAAGAAATAATCCCTTCTGCCTTTTATCTGTGACCCCGGGACGATCCCGGGATAAACCTTAGGTCTAGCTAAGGCCTTAGAGCGGAAGTGTTCTTTTTTTCCCCGGGCGCGTAACTTTTGTGGGCTAATTTATAAGGCTGTGAATAAGGGCCCCTGCCCAGGAGAGAAGGATGGCATCCGATTCCACAGCCCCTGCTCCTCCGCAGAACACGGGTGGGCAGAAAGAAGATCGCCAGATGTCTCGGACGTCCAGCTCTGAACACTGGCCGTGCTGGCCGAGGGGCTTCTGGGAGTTGAAGTCCCAAGCATTTGGAAATCTACCTTCGGCCTAGGGTCGCAGCAGCGGCGAAAGGGGGACATACTTGCCACATTTCATGCATTCTTCCACAAACATGTTGCCATGGAGTTCTGCTAGCATGTCCCTACGGAAGAACAAAGAACAGAGAGGGGAAAGGCTCAGTTAGGCGACCAAGATCTGATTTAGTAAAAGAACAAGGTTTACAGAGCTGCTTTGAGATTTACACCCATCATCAACCGTAACCCAAATATTGCTGGGCATAACGATCGGGGGACAGAGGTAATTGACACATGGCAAAGAACACGTCCAGAGTCTGCAGGCTGTGTCTCCATACGACCCACTGCTCTTGCTTTGGATGCAAACTACCACCACGGATTGAAATTCTACCCTTCCCTGCAGGTTGGGGGTGGGTGGGGTGGCTGGATCATTTTCCTGCTTTCTTCCCAAGAGGAGAAAGACGGAAGAACAGGTTTTTCCTCCCTGCAAGGAAGTCTCTGAGCATAGTTAAACTTTGGAACTCACTGCCACAAGATGTAGTGATGGCCACCAATTTGGATGGCTTTAAAAGGGGGTTGGAGGAATTCCTAGGAGGAGAAGGCTATCCAGGGCTACTAGCCTTGATGGTTGTGTGCTATCTCCAGTATTCGAGGCAGTAAGCCTGTGTGCACCAGTTGCTGGGGAACATGAGCGGGAGGGTGCTGTTGCACCATGTCCTGCTTTGCTGGTCTCTGGTCAACGGCTGTTTGGCCACTGTGTGAATAGAGTGCTAAACTAGATGGACCCTTGGTCTGACCCAGCAGGGCGTTTCTTCTGTTGTCTGCTCTGGGCAAACCTCATTAAAAAACATACAAGAACAGGGGATTTCTCTGAGGGCAGGTCAGTCTAGCACACTCTAAAAGCAAACCACTATTGGGTCTCATTGCCTAGTGCATAACTGGCTTAAATCCAGATTGTAATCCTGACTGTTAGAGCAGTACGACAATGGAACCAGTGACCTAGGGAGGTGGTGGGCTCTCCCACACTAGAGGCCTTCAAGAGGCAGCTGGACAGCCATCTGTCAGGGATGCTTTAGGGTGGATTCCTGCACTGAGCAGGGTGTTGGACTCGATGGCCTTATAAGCCCCTTCCAACTCAACTATTCTATGCAGAAAACCCTAGTTTCAATCCTTGACATCCCTTTGCAGGGCTAGGAAAAAATCCTGCCTGAAACCCTGGAGAATCGCTGCTACCAGTCAGTGTCGACAATACTGGCCTGGATGGAACAATGGCCTGGCTCACAGAATCACAGATAGTATTATTATTATTATTTGCATTTTTATATCACCCAACAGCCGAAGCTCCCTGGGTGGTTCACAAAAACTAAAACCATTCAAAGTATAAAACAAACAGTACAAAAACATAATATAAAATACACATTAAAAACTGATTAAAAACATATCATATATGATTAAAACATCTTTAAAACATTCAAAAATGTTTTAGAGTTGAAAGGGGCTTCTAAGGCCATCGAGTCCAACCCCCTGCTCAATGCAGGAATCCACCCTAAAGCAACCCTGACAGATGCTTGTCCAGCTGCCTCTTGAAGGCCTCTAGTGTGGGAGAGCCCACCACCTCCCTAGGTCACTGGTTCCATTGTCGTACTGCTCTAACAGTCAGAAAGTTTTTCCTGATGTTCAGTAAGAATCTGGCTTCCTTTAACTTGAGCCCATTATTCCGTGTCCTGCACTCTGGGAGGATCGAGAAGAGATCCTGGCCCTCCTCTGTGGGACAACCTTTTAAGTATTTGAAGAGTGCTCTCATGTCTCCCCTCAATCTTCTCTTCTCCAGACTAAACCTGCCCAGTTCTTTCAGTCTCCCTTCATAGGGCTTTGTTTCCAGACCCCTGAACTTCCTCATAACAAGTGGCTAGGCACCTACATTGTTTTCTTTCCGTCACCAGCTGAAGACCTTTTTATTTTCTCAGTATTTTAACACCTAATTCAACTTAAATTTAACCTTTGCTGTTTTAATCTCATATTTTAACCTACATGAATTTTTGCTGTGCGGTTTTATTCTGGTTGTGCTTTTTTATGTTGTATTATGTACGTGTGTTTTAAATTTGTTGGTTGTTTTTATGCTCTTCATGGTTTTAATTTTTGTGAACCGCCCAGAGAGCTTCGGCTATTGAGCGGTATAAAAATGTAATAAATAAATAAATAAATAACAAGGCAGGTTCGTACACTGCTACATTTGGAGAGCTCTGGATAACTGACACTGCCTATCTTCATGTAACACGAAACAACAGCAACGGGCCCATTACCTTGGGAAGCCGGAACGAACGTGAAGGCCGTCCACATTTTGGCTGACGAGGAATCGTAAAATGCCAGCTCGCTGGAGCTCCAACAGAGCCATATGGGTCTTGGACGGCCGCGCGTTCTCAAAGGTGGTGTCGAACTTGGGGGGCAACCCCTGCTCCTCCATGGTCCAGACGCCATTGGGGCCTCTGTAGGGCAGGAAGAAAAAATCCAATTGTTAAGCAGACGTAGCTGCTCCCCTTCATAGAATCATAGAATAGCAGAGTTGGAAGGGGCCTACAAGCACCTTTGGGACACTCAAAATCTACAATGGGGGGTGGGGAGAGAGGCGGAGTGGTTTTAGGGGGACGGGGGACGCCCATATTCCCTCCTCCAGCTGCGGCTTTCCTCGCTTGGCTTACCTGAAGTCTGGGATCCCTGAAGCTGTACTTATGCCAGCTCCGGTATGAAACACCACGTTGGAGGCGTTCCGGATCATGTCAGCCAGCTCACGGATCTTGCTCTCCAGCTCCTCCGGTGGGTCAACGAACTGGCCAGAAAACGGGAGGAAAGGGAGGAAGGCAGAGTAAGCCCAATAAATCATTTGAATTATGCCCCTCAATCCTTTGTACTATTATTATTATTATTTATTTATATGATTTTATTAGAATGTAAGCCTATGTGGCAGGGTTTTTCTATTTTATTGTTTTACTCTGTACAGCACCACATACATTGATGGTGCTATATAAATAAATAATAATAATAATAGAGAACTTCAGCTATGGGGCGGTATATAAATGCTATATATAATAATAATTCTTCCATTTAATAATAATTCCTAATAACAATACCTTATTATTATTATTATACTTAATTTATTACTATTAGTACTATTACTGACCGTAATAAAGTCGTTGATGATGATAATGATTAATTGTTCTTCTTAACGATTACTATTAATAATGGTGGTTTTAAATGGACATTGTCTGTTTTTAATGCTTTTGACGCTTTTACATTTTGTGTATTTGTTTTTAACGTTTATTGTTTTTAATCTTTGTAAACCGCTTAGAGAGCTTCGGCTATGGGGCGGTATATAAAGGCAATATATAATAATAATTCTTCCATTTAATAATAATTCTTAATTACAATACATTATTATTATTATTATTATTATTATTATTATTATTATTATTCTTAATTTATCCTTCCAGAGTGCAGGACACGGAATAACGGGCTCAAGTTAAAGGAAGCCGGATTCCGGCTGGACATCAGGAAAAACTTCCTGACTATTAGAGCAGTACGACAATGGAATCAGTTACCTAGGGAGGTGGTGGGCTCTCCCACACTAGAGGCCTTCAAGAGGCAGCTGGACAACCATCTGTCAGGGATGCTTTAGGGTGGATTCCTGCATTGAGCAGGGGGTTGGACTAGATGGCCTTGTGGGTCCCTTCCAACTCTGCTATTCTATGATTCTAAGAGACATGATAGCACTCTTCAAGGACCTGAAAGATTGTCACACACAGAGGAGGGCCAGCATCCCTTCTCGGTCTTCCCAGAGTGCAGGACACGGAATAACAGCCTCAAGTTAAAGGAAGCCGGATTCCGGCTGGACATCAGGAAAAGCTTCCTGACTGTTAGAGCAGTATGACAATGGAATCAGTTGCCTGGTGAGGTTGTGGGCTCTCCCACACTAGAGGCAGCTGGACAACCACCTGTCAGGGATGCTTTAGGGTGGATTCCTGCATTGAGCAGGGGGTTGGACTAGATGGCCTTGTGGGTTCCTTCCAACTCTGCTATTCTATGATTCTATGATCAGGAAAAACTTCCTGACTGTTAGAGCGGTACGACGGTGGAACCAGTCACCTAGGGAGGTTGAGGGCTCTCCCACACTAGAGGCCTTCAAGAGGCAGCTGGACAACCATCTGTCAGGGATGCTGTAGGGTGGATTCCTGCATTGAGCAGGGGGTTGGACTAGATGGCCTTGTGGGCCCCTTCCAACTCTACTATTCTATGATTCTATGACTATTAGTACTATTATTGATCTAAAATTGTTTGAGGCTGATTGGAAAAAGCCCCATCAGAGATAGAGACACTTGGGGAGGGAAACTGAGGCAGCAACAAGAATTGGGGCCGTGATGTTGTGGGGCGGGGTGGGGGGGAACCCCATAGATCCCAAACCCAAAAGGGGGGCAAAAAGGGGGCTTCTCTTCCCTGGGGGGGGGAGAAAAAAAAGGTTGGAGGCGCCCTTTGAAAGACTGGGGGAAGTGGGGGGGTGCAGGGGAGACCCCCTTCTTTTGGGGAGGGGGCGTTTAAAGGTAGGGGGATGAGGGCCAATTTGGGGGGCTTCCTATAGATCCCCATGGGCATTTTTCTGAAGGGGGGGGAGAGGAGATGGTGGTGTCCGACCCATTTGGGAACCATATCCCCCCCCCTCCCCACATTCACTTGGGGGTGGGGGTGGGGAGGGGAAGGCCTGGAGGGTTTCCATGGCAACCGCGGGGCCTCTCACCTCCGGGAGGCCGCATTTCCCCTTGTCCGAGTAAGGCGACAGCCCCGCCGCGTAGTTCACCGACATTATGATGCCGCCGCTACCACCACCGCCTCCTTCTTCTTCTCCCTCGTTTTATTTATTTTTATATTTATAAACTTTTCCCTCGCTAACTTCCGGTCGGAGGGGAGCCCTTCCTGCGCACGCGCAGCGCCTAAGCGGCTTGAGGGGGAGGGAACGATGGATAAAGGCGGTGGCGGGCGCCATCTTTGTCCCTGGCATTGAGGCCGCGCCTTTGGAGGGGGTGAAGGCAGGTGGCGCCCATCTTTGTTTCTGGCCGGGGTGGGCGCTTCCTTTTTAATGGCGGCGGCAGAGGGAGAGAAAGAGCGGCCGACCCGTAGGAGCCGCCATCTTTGTTTCTGGTACACAGGCTTCACTTGTTAATTGGACAGCAGCAAGTACCGCCATTTTTGCTTCTGGCAGAGAGGCTATTCTTGTGAATGCCAGTGACGCCATCTTCCTTTCTTCTCTGCCTCAGTTTCCCTTTTTCTTTCTTTCTTCCTTTCTTCTCTGCCTCAGTTTCCCTTTCTCTTTCTTTCTTCCTTTCTTTTTGCCTCAGTTTCCCTTTCTCTTTCTTCCTTTCTTCTCTGCCTCAGTTTCCCTTTTTCTTTCTTTCTTCCTTTCTTCTCTGCCTCAGTTTCCCTTTTTCTTTCTTTCTTCCTTTCTTTTTGCCTCAGTTTCCCTTTTTCTTTCTTTCTTCCTTTCTTCTCTGCCTCAGTTTCCCTTTTTCTTTCTTTCTTCCTTTCTTCTCTGCCTCAGTTTCCCTTTTTCTTTCTTTCTTCCTTTCTTCTCTGCCTCAGTTTCCCTTTTTCTTTCTTTCTTCCTTTCTTCTCTGCCTCAGTTTCCCTTTCTTTCTTTCTTCCTTTCTTCTCTGCCTCAGTTTCCCTTTTTCTTTCTTTCTTCCTTTCTTCTCTGCCTCAGTTTCCCTTTTTCTTCCTTCCTTCCTTTCTTCTCTGCCTCAGTTTCCCTTTTTCTTTCTTTCTTCCTTTCTTCTCTGCCTCAGTTTCCCTTTTTCTTCCTTCCTTCCTTTCTTCTCTGCCTCAGTTTCCCTTTTTCTTTCTTTCTTCCTTTCTTTTTGCCTCAGTTTCCCTTTCTTTTCTTCTTCTCTTCCTCAGTTTGCTAGTTTGCTCTTTAATTTCTTTTCTTCTCTGCCTCAGTTTCCCTTTTTCTTTCTCTGTCGCAGTTTTCTTGAGGAGCAATCCTATGCATGTTTAGACAGGGGGGAAAAGTCCTACAGTTCCTAGCATAATACCGGGAATTGTAGGACCTCTTCCTGTCTAAACAAGCATAGGATGGCGCTCTTAATCTTAAAATCTTACAATCCTTAAAAAAAAAAAAAAAAAAAAGTCACGACACACAAGGAAAAACAGATGGGAAGGGCAGAGGAAAAAATTAAGTCGTCTTTCAGCAGAGCTGGTACAAAGGCCCTGTTTAACCTCTCATCTCCGGCCTCCCTTGTTCCTTCTTCCTTTCCACAGGGCGGTTTGTCACTTGGCACTGTTGTGTAGGTGTGGGGGGCAGCCCCATCTATTAAACCACGATAGCTAAACATGGAACATCTCAGTCCAGAAGCAGTATACCAGCTGCTGGTGTTGACAGCCGACTGAGATGCTCGACGGACTTAACATGTTTGTCTGAACGTGTGACGGGCCTTCTTCCATTTCTGCCCTCTTGAGAAGGAAGGGAGTTTGCTGATGTGGAACAGTAAGGTTAACGCCACATGTCAGCAGCAAATACTTTTTTTGCTGCAGAATCCTGTGTGACTCCAAAGCTTGCATCCTGCTATTTCGAGCCACTGCTGGGAGAAATGAAAGGAATACGAACATAAAAAGTGCCCAGCTGGATTTGACCAATGGTCCATCTAGTACTGGGTTCTGTTCACACAGTGGCCAACCAGCTGTTGACTAGCGACCCACAAGCAGGGTGTGAATGCAACAGCACCCTCCTGCCCATGTTCCCCAGCAACTGGCGTACAAAGGCCTACTGCCTGATACTGGAGACAGCACATAGCCATCAGGGCTAGTAGCCATGGATAGCCTTCTCCTCCAGGAATTGATCCAACCCCCTTTTAAAGCCATCCAAATTGGTGGCCATCACTACGACTTGTGGCAGAGAGTTCCAAAGTTTAACTATGCTCAGAGACTTCCTTGCAGGGAGGAAAAAACTGTTCTTCTGTCTTTCTCCTCTTGGGAAGAAAGCAGGAAAATGACCCAACCGCCCCACCCACCCCGCCCCAACCTGAAGGGAAAGGTAAAATTTCAATCCGTGGTGGTAGTTTGCATCCAAAGCAAGAGCAGTGGGTCGTACAGAGACACGGCCTGCAGACTCCAGATGGGTGCTTTGCCATCCAGATTGGTGTCCATCACTACATCTTGTGGCAGTGAGTTCCATAATTTAACTCTGTGCTGTGTGAAGAAGTCCTTCCTTTCATTTGTCCTGAATCTCCCACCCGTCAGCTTCATGGGATGACTCCGTTGGGGTCTAGTATTTTGAGAGAGGGAGAAAAATGTCTCCCTGTCTGCATTCTCCGCACTAGGCATCACGACGTCTTCTGCTCTGTGTTTCTTTTTACAGGGGAGCAATGCAGTTAATACAAGATTCTCAGCTTTAACTCGGGGAGAGGTGGGTAACTTTACCTGTTGCAGGTGGTAACTTAATTCCTACCTTCCCTCGGCGATCCGTTTCTCATTGGCCGGGATGCCGTCCAGCTGGTGTTTGAAACACCCTTGATACGCTGAAATCGCTTTTGAGCCAGGCTCCCGTAAGGAGATACCATGGAGGATGTCCTTCTGTCTTTCCTCTGCACTGGAGAAGAAAAAAGACACAGCGGGAGATCGCCAGAGGCAACCAGGTAGAGGCGGGGAATCGAGGCAATAATAATAATAATAATAATAATAATAATAATAATAATAATAATAGGCATCCCTTGGAGACTACACCATGTTTGTAAGTGTTGTATTTTTAAAGAAATTTGGGGGAAACGGGAATCTGTTTTTCTTGGAGCCAAGCAGTGGACTCTTAGACACATTTCCAGGGATTCACGCAGAGGGGCCACGGAGAATGGAGAGCTCCTGTCTTTGGCCTGTTTATTTGCTTGCAAAGTGGAGGTGAGTTCCCCTGGAGAAGCAACAGGGCTGAGCGAGAGGCAGCCACGCACCGCGGCGCGGCGGAGAGTTGGCGTCTAATTATGCCAGTGGGACGGAGGCCGGTGGTGCCTGGAGGGTCGAGTACAGGTAGCAGAGAAACTGAGTCCCCGGCTTCGTATCCCAGGTGGTGCGTGGTGCCGGCGAGCAGTGGAGGCAAAAGCTTGCATTTGCTTCTGAGCTGCGGTGTGGAAAAGGGAAGGCCGCAAGGAGGAGACGGCAGCCGTGTGGCTGGGCTGCAAGATGAAACCAGGTGTTGCTTAGGGTTCCAATCCATGCATGCAGAAGCGCCCAGGTGCAACCCCAGGTAGGGCTGGGAAGACTCCCCCACACACCTGTCTGGAAACCTGGACAGCCCTGCCAGTCAGTATTAAGAACATCAGAAGAGCCCTGATGCTGGATCAGACTGAGGGTCCATTTAATTCAGCACTCTGTTCACACAGTGGCTGACCAGCTGTCAACCAGGGACCAGCAACAGCACCCTCCCGCCCATGTTCCCCAGCAACAGGTGCACACAGGCTCACTGCCTCTGATACTGGAGGGAGCACAGAACCATCAGGGCTAGTAGCCGTTGAGAGCCTTCTCCTCCAGGAATGGATCCAACCTCCTTTTAAAGCCATCCCCATTGGTGGCCATCACGACATCCTGTGGCAGTGAGTTCCATAGTTTAACTCTGCGCTGTGTGGAGAAGTCCTTCCTTTGATTTGTCCTGAATCTCCCACCCATCAGCTTCATGGGGGGACCCCACTGGGTTCTAGTATAATGGGAGAAGGAGAAAAATGTCGCCCTGTCCGCGTTCTCCACACCAGACATGTTTTGTACACTTCTATCATGTCTCCCCTTAGCTTCCTTTTTCTTCTTCAAGCTAAACAGTCCCAGCTGTTGTATTGACAAGGCTGGGGCTGATTCATTGTAAGGTATGTTCCTATCTAAGTCAGCTCTTCATTCGTAACCATGAGGACTAGAATGTTACTTTATTTTCAGAGGAAACACCATTGCTCTATGAAAGCTCACAGGTTCAACCGTCGGCATTTCCAGGTAAGGCTGGAAAATCCTGGGCTGTTTAACTTCTTAGGAGTTATTTATTTTATTTATTTATTTATTACATTTCTATACCGCCCAATAGCCGAAGCTCTCTGGGCGGGTCACAAAAATTGAATTGCTTCCACGATGCTTCTGCGATGTCTGCCTGCCTCTCTGTTTATCCCCTCTCCCCTTAGAACAGCCTTCCTCAACCTGGGGCGCTCCAGATGTGTTGGACTGCATCTCCCAGAATGCCCCAGCCAGCTGGGGCATTCTGGGAGTTGTAGTCCAACACATCTGTTGGACTACAACAAATTAATAATAATTTTAAAACCTCAATTTTAAAAAAAAATCCTAAAAAATCAATGGATGAACGGATCTGTTTCAAATTCGGTATGACTAAAGCCCTTCCTAAGAGCTACCATCGTGCCAAGTTTCATGTCTTTATCTTAAAAAATGACTAAGTTATAAGCTCTGCTGGCTGGGGCATTCTGGGAGTTGTAGTCCAACACATCTGTTGGACTACAACAAATTAATAATAATTTTAAAACCTCAATTTTAAAAAAAAATCCTAAAAAATCAATGGATGAACGGATCTGTTTCAAATTCGGTATGACTAAAGCCCTTCCTAAGAGCTACCATCGTGCCAAGTTTCATGTCTTTATCCTAATAAATGACTAAGTTATAAGCTCTGCTGGCTGGGGCATTCTGGGAGTTGTAGTCCAACACATCTGGAGCGCCCCAGGTTGAGGAAGGCTGCCTTAGTCTCAGGCCCAGGGGACGCCAGTTCGACAAAAGCCCCAGCGCCTTTGTGTCTCGATGCGAAGTGCTGAGCTCCTTCTTGATGTCTCTGTTGCAGGAGGCGAAGGAACGGAAGCCAAGATGAAAAGCCTCAAGGCCAGGTTTAAGAAATCAGACGTGAGTAAAAGCTGTCGTGGGTGTGCTGGGTTTTGAACCCGAGGACGAATTCTAAGGTCCGATGAAACGCCCGTCCAACGCAGCCTCCCGGTCCCATGCTGATCAAAAGCAAATTGCTCTAAACTGGGCTTAATATGGGTACATTCCCTCCAGTCTCCCTATTTGTCAGGGACAATCTTCTAGTCCCTATTGTTCCCCAGTAAATCACCGTTCTTCTTTTTCGCCTTTTGGGAATGCCTCATGAAAACAAATCCATGTTACTCTGAGTTGTTCTTTCAGGCTCAGAGCAATCCCCAGGGTCTTTTGACTGAAGCAAGGACACCAGTCACATCGTTTCCCAACCTGATGTACACTAGGGTGACCATATTTTGGAAACCAAAAAGGAGGACAACATGGTCACCATGTTAAAATTATTTTTAAAAAAATCATTTTAAAACCTCAAACTTTTTTTAAAAATCCTACAACTCAATGGATGGACAGATCTGTTTCAAATTTGGTATGGCTAAAGCTCTACCTAAAAGCTATCATGTGCCAACTTTCATCTCTTTATCTTTAAAAATGACAATTTTAAAAATAATTTAAAACCTCAATTTTTAAAAAAATTCCTAAAAAATCAATGGATGAACGGATCTGTTTCAAATTTGGTATGACTAAAGCCCTTCCTAAGAGCTACCATTGTGCCAAGTTTCATGTCTTTATCCTAAAAAATGACAAAGTTATAAGCATTTTTGTTAATTCCCATTAGCTGCTCTTTGGAAAAATCCGGATTTCCCCTGCCCCTCCCAGATTTGTCATCAAAAACCCGGGCAAATCCGGTCATATGGTCACCCTAGATATTGGACTACAGGTCCCATTATCCTCAGCCAGCAGGCTCACGCTGGTTGTGAGATATTATGGGCCAATTCGTGTTTTCCTGGCATATGTTTCACCTACATATGTTTCACCTTCTATTCCATTGTTAAAGATGCAGGAGCCCAGTCCTCCTTTCCATAGGGTCACCCTTGTGGTATTATCATGCAGTGTGTGTGTGTATGGGGACAGGCAAGGAAGGAGTCCTGAGGTCTGTAGAAGCATGAAATATATATATTAAAATGAAAACACATACATTAAGGAAACACCCTTATAAAGTTCTACTAAGTTTGCTTACCACAGAATGTTGTGTTGCTTGGAATACATAAATGTAAACCTGACTGGGGAAGAGATGGAATGGAGTAGCTCAAAGGAGGGGTATGGCTGACTGGCCGGCCAGCTAGCTTCAACCCTGAACAGATATCATACTGCCTTTATACAAATCTACGGTGCGACCACACTGAGAATACTGTGTACAATTCTGGTCACCGCACCAAAACAAAGGATATTACAGAGCTGGAAAAAGTGCAGAAAAGGGCGACTCAAATGATCAAGGGACTTGAGCATCTCCCCTATAAGGGAAGGTGACAACAGCTGGGATTGTCCAGCATGGAAAAAAGGAGGCTGAGGGGAGACATGATGGAGGTGTACAAAATGATGCATGGCGTGAAGAACGTGGAGAGGGAGACATTTTTCTCCCTCTCCCATAATACTAGAATCCTAAAGGGGTCATCTCACGAAGCTGGCTGGCGGGAGATTCAGGGCACATCAAAGGAAGTGCAGTGTTAAACTCTGGAACTCACTACCACAGGATGTAGCGATGGCTGCCAATTCGGATGGCTTTAAAAGGGGGTTGGATGAATTCCTGGAGGAGAAGGCTATCAAGGGCTACTAGCCCTGATGGGTGTGTGCTGTCTCCAGTATCTGAGGCAGTGAGCCTGTGTGCACCAGTTGCTGGGGAACATGGGTGTTGCACTCATGTCCTGCTTTCTGGTCTGGCTGACAGCTGGTTGACCATTGAGTGCAGGACTAGATGGACCCTCGGTCTGATCCGTCAGGGCTCTTCTTCTGTTCTTATGACCCGTGCTTGTTCGTTCCTCTTGTCTGTGAGTTGGGGACATCAGAAACTGCTGTCTCTCCTTCACCCCATCCATACCAGCGCTGCCCGGGGTTTCAAACTGGGATCTTTCCCGGGAATTGAACCGGGGACTTTCTGCATGCAGGAATAAAGGAAGCAAAGAGGAACGCCGCCACCCCAGGATGGCAGCCGGGGGCATTGCAGCGGAACAGAGAATCCCTCCCGGCGATGACGTGACCGCTGGTGCTCCGTGCCCAGGCTTGCTGTCTGTTTCATAATTAATCCCCAAGCCGATCAACGCCGGCAGAAGCCCGGGTCACCTGGCACACGGATCCATCCAGCTGCTGCCTCGGAGGGATCAGGCCGAGAGGAGAAAGCGGGGGTGGGGGGTGGGGGAGAGGCCTTCCTCGTCTCTTCGATTCCCCCCTTCTTTGTGCACAAGTGGCGCATGGGCATTTGTGGACACCCTTCAACGTAAAACTAGAACGTGAGAAAGTGGCATGGGTGTCACAGCCACACTGGTGGGGGGGCCGGCTGGCTTTGCTCAGGGGATGAGAGGTAAAAATGTGCTCTGTACATGCTCAGAGGTATCGCAAAGCGGCTGAAACTTGGCACCGGAAGCGGTGTCCCTTAGCCCACGTTCATTTTTATCAGTTCACGGCAAGCGAGAGGGGTCCACGTTTGCATCCCGGGAGAAACGCCAGAGCTGGAGGGCAACCAGGATGATCAGGGGTCTGGAAACAAAGCCCTAGGAAGAGAGACTGAAAGAACTGGGCATGTTTAGCCTGGAGAAGAGAAGATTGAAGGGAGACATGAGAGCACTCTTCAAATACTTAAAAGGTTGTCACACAGGGGAGGGCCAAGATCTCTTCTCGATCCTCCCAGAGTGCAGGACACGGAATAACGGGCTCAAGTTAAAGGAAGCCAAATTCCGGCTGGACATCAGGAAAAACTTCCTGACTGTTAGAGCAGTACGACAATGGAATCAGTTGCCTGGTGAGGTTGTGGCCTCTCCCACACTAGAGGCCTTCAAGAGGCAGCTGGACAACCATCTGTCAGGGATGCTTTAGGGTGGATTCCTGCATTGAGCAGGGGGTTGGACTAGATGGCCTTGTAGGCCCCTTCCAACTCTGCTATTCTATGATTCTATGATTCTTGGTAAGGGTTGCCACCTCTCCACCCCCCCCTCCCACGCCCGGCATCGCTCCTGTGCCCCGTAACACAGGGTTGCTGAACCTCTTTCGGCCCCGGGGCCCATCTTCCGTTTCAGAGACACTGTCGGGCCCAGAGTTCTGGTGGTGGGAGGAGCCAAAGAGGAAGGGGAGGGGCCAAAGGAAAATGGGCAGGGCTTAATTACTACAATACCCACCTGGTGCAGCTTAAAGCTCTGACTGCCGGTAATTTCAGCCTTTTTGAAGGGGGTGGGGGAACTGCACAAGAGCTGGGGGTCAGCTCAATGTGGGGGTGGGGGTGGGGAAAGGGGGTGGAGTCAAGAGAAAGGGCGGGGCCATCTGAGCCTTGGGTCCCCAAGGTTCTTCATGCCTGCCTCAACAGCTGCATTAGTGACAGACATGACACCCTGGCCGAACACTAAGAGTGGTGGGAATGGGAGCTAGCTTCTCCCATTGAACTTCTGCCTGCCTTTAAAAGCCACAAGACAGCCCTGGTAAAAAGGAAGTGGCAACTAGTTTCTCCCATCTCGTGCTTACAGTTGCCAGGGGTTTTTGCTAGCCCTGGAACCCAGGAGTTCATCAGGGACAGCTTTTTTCCCCTCAATGGAGTCAGGAAAAAAGTGCGTCACCAGCTAAATGTCTGCGTGTCGAGCTGTGGTTCACTGCGCAGGAGCAGGGCTGGTAAGAAAAAGTTGGCAATGTTGCAGTCTCGGGATTTGAGAAGGGGGAATTTCCTTCCTGGGTTTCATCCCACAACCTAAACACACCACGTATTTAGACGAGGTTGTGTTGTAACTCCCGAGGAACGTACAGTCTAAATTAAGGCTGTGTGCTTATTTTATCCATACTACTTTTGTATTGCTTCATATCCTAAAAAAAACGCCTAGCGGCTCACAATGCATAGAAGATGCAGTACGAAACCAGTGGGGAAACAGCGCACGGACAATAACAAAAAAATAAACGCTTAAAGCAATCATAAAATAGAGCCGTTGTCACAGACCCTAAGAAGTCGGGGAAGCTTGCTGTGTGAACAAATACGTCTTGGAGAGAAATTGAAAGCTTGCTGCAATTCCTGCCTCTTGAACAATGCATGGGAGGACATTCCAAGGATTAGGGGCCACCACTGAAAAGGCCTGCTTGGGGCAGGGGGGCGGGTACCTCGTCGCACACCCCTGGCTTTAGGGTGCAGGACACAACCTGGGTCCAGCCCTGGCTGAGTCCACCGTGACTCCGAGGAATCACAGAATAGTAGACTTGGAAGGGACCTCTAAGGCCATCAAGTCCAACCCCCTGCTCAATGCAGGAATCCACCTTAAACTCATGATGCATCCAAGAGTGTCCCTGAACATGTGTGGGGTGCCTTTTGCCCGCCGCTGAGTCATGTCACGTATCTGCCACGCGGAGGCTCAGAGACTCCAGCCCGGACAGCAAGTCCCATCATGCCGGGAGGGGGATACTGGGAACGGTAGTCCGACACGTCTGGATGGCGCCTGTTTGGGGAAAGCAGGGCTAGCGAGACGGATCCCTATCGCCCTCATTGTTGGGATCATTAGGAAATGAAGCACTGATTGATTAGCATGGGATTGATTAGCACGGGATGGATTATTATGGGAGGTTTCACCGCACGCACGCACGCACGCACGCAACGGCTGCCCTCAGCCACCAGAGGGCGACGTCCTCTCTGAGCCGAAGCTGCAACCTGGTCTGGACCATTATCCTCAGCATCAGTACCAAGGCAGAGCCTTCCTCCAGCATCCTTCATCCACGGGCATCTCTGGTCCTCCTCCTCCTCCTCCTCCTTTGCCGGGCCAGGTGGCAGACGAGTCGCATGGATGGCTACTCGCTACTTCCTGGGTGGAACCATGAAGCAGATTTGCTTCTGCGCCTCCTCCTCCTTCATGGTATGTTTCTCTCCACCTTTCCCTCCCCTCCCCAATTCCAGCAGCTCGGGAACCCCTCCCTCTGGGGCTGCCCGTCTTCCTCCCCCCCTCCCGCCTCTGATAATTGCACCATCCTCTTCCTCATCCCCAAATCTCCTCCTGGGACCCCCTCTGGTTTATTATTATTTTTTAAATCATGAGTTGCCCACATTTAGACCTCCACCCTCCCCCCCCCCATTTTTTTTGGTCTTCAATGTTGGGGGAGATTGCCTGTTGGGGGGGGTGAGGAGAGGAGGGACACACTCTGTATATGCCCAGAGAGAGGGGGGTGCAGGCGTGCATGTACGGTATATTCTGCACCGGTAGAGCCTTCGCGAGGAAAACGAACGGAATAGGTGCTGTGGCAAACATGTAAATCCAGGCATTTTCTCCTGGCTGGAACAAGAACAGCCCATATTCCCTGAAGGTTACAGCTCTGAAAAATGCACTGAACAGTCCTTATTTATTGCAATGCGGTGAAGGGTGGGGTGGGGGGCAAGGATTATTTCCGTCTCTCCCGCTATGGGATTGCTCCTATGGGATGATTTATTTATTTCATTTTGTTTATGTCCTGCTTTTCCAATAACGAACTCAAGGCTGTGTCCACGTCGTCGTGTCCCCCCCCACTGGCCATTTTATCCTAATTACAACCCTGCGAGGTAGGTTAGGGTAAGAGATAATGCCCGGTCCGAGGTCACCCTGTGAGTTTCAAGGTTGAGTGGAGGATTGGGACACAAGTCTCCCGGCTTCCACCCCAACCCTCTTCACCTGCTTTATTAAATCTACCTCCATCCCAGCTGACATTCCTCATTCCGGGTTTCATCGGTCTGATCTGAACCTCTCGGGCCCTTTGGCAATTCCTGATTCTTCCCCCGCTCTGCCCCTCTGCAACTTCTCCAAGAGTATATATTTAATTTAAGTCAGTTGACCCCAATTTTCCCTGTAGTTAGTTCCTGGGGTGAACAGATGGCTTTCTCCTGACCTTGCAATGCATGCTTGTGGATTGGGGTTCTGTGTGTGTGTGTGTAGTTATCCCATTTCAACCCCACAACCCTCCGAGGTAGGCCAGGCTTAAAAAATGATGCTGGAGAGAGACTTGACATTGAAATTAAGTTGAGTGATTCCTCCCCTGCAAAAACTTCCAATAACTAGAGCACAGCTGTCTTGCTCCCCCCACAAAAGGGTGGCATTTAGGGGTGGGGAGGTGTTGATGTGGGACTGGAGAGGCCGAGTCACAAGTTGAGATGTCCCCGGTTTGAATCTCGCTTCAAGCCACGAACTCGCCAGGTGGCCCACGCTCTCAGCCACTTCATCTACAATATGGGCCCAGCAACACTGGTCCACCTTATAAGGTTGTCGCGAAAACTGGTGAAACAAAGTCGGTGAAGCCTTGTCAATGCCCGAACCGCCTGAAAGAAAAGGCTAAGTGGTGTGTGTAGGTATCTTCACCCGGCTACCACGCATTGTGGGTGACCCCTGCCTAGAATAGCCCATATGTCATACTTTATAGAGGAAAGGTAGATAATTAATTAATTATCCCACTCCTCAGCCTCCTTAAAAGGCTCCTAGGATGGCTTACAAACAATTGGTAAAAAAAAAAGACACTCCCCGCCTTGCAGGCTTACAATCTAAGAAAGACGCAACACACAAGGAAAAAGCAACACGGAGGGCAGAGGAAAAGAAAAAAATTAATTAGGCTTTCAGCAGGGCTGTTGGAATGGCCCTGCTTACCAGCTTGCCTTGGGGGTAGGTGTGGGAAATAGTCCAACCGCAGCAAGCCCTGATGTTCCCTGCACCCTCCTCTGTTTGAAGGGCTGTCCGCTTTCAAGGTAAAGAGACTTTCGAGGGGGAGCATTTGGGGGCCGTGGAGGTGCCGCCACCAGATAGCAGACTGAGCAGGCACCCAGCTCACCTGGTCCCCGTTTCCCCGACTTTGACAAGGTAGGGCCCTTCTATTTAAAGTGTCATCACCCTGTCCAGATTGGCATCTGTCTGTATAAATTCATATATGCAAATGGCTTCTTTGGGAGCGATGCCTCCCCTCTTTCTCGGCACTGGGCAAATGACCCCCACCCCCACCCCTTCCCCAACTTTCCCCCTCCTTGGGAAGAGATAAGCCCAGCCCAACCGTAAAGGAGAAGAAATTGAGTTGGGAGGAAAAACGGGCAAATGGCACCTCTTCCTGCCCTCTGCATCCATCACCAATTCCTGCCGCTTCCTTATAAACTTGCTGCCGGGGTCCTCCCCACTCTGGCGGCCTAGTTTCTAAGGAGATTTTAAGGACACCGAGGCCCAGCAACTTCCTTGGATGATGGAGATTTGCAATTAAAAAGGACGCAGAGTCGCAGGGCAGCTGCAGACCGTAGCAAACAGTTCAGTTCAGTTCAGTTCAGCAGTAAACCGGGCAGATGCCCGCTCCACTCCATAAACCTACAGCGCCAGGAAAGGCCTAATATGGGATCATCTCAGGACACAAAACATTGCAGTGTCACCACTTCCGTACGGGAGCGCTCCTGCTCAGGGTTCCAGACAGCTCTTCCTCCAAACAGGGCGTTCGCACCCCACCATTCTCGCTCCATTTCTTTCTTCCTTTTCCAACAGGCATTCAGTGTTGTTCATTGGGGTATTTTTCTCCCCATAGGGAGGTGCGGGTTTGTCCCCATCACTCCTGCTGCTGCTTAGCGTTGTTGTCATAGGCGTGCGTAGAGATGTCAAATTTCCGGAAATTTTGAAGCCATGGAAAAAAATCCGGGTTTTTTTTCCGGTGGGGAAACGGAAACTTTTCGGAGAAATTGAAATAATGCAACATTAGCACTTTTTACAGATTGGAAGTCACTTTGTGACTTTAGGAACATAAAATGTAATGATGTCCAAGTAGGTTTGGCAGGAAATTAATTACATTTGCTATTTTAAAAGTACAGTGTATTCCACCCTTCCTCAACCTGGGGCTGGGGCATTCTGGGAGATGCAGTCCAACACATCTGGAGAGCCCCAGGTTGAGGAAGGGTGGACTGTATTCAAACAATTATTACAAATCTCTGGGCAGTTCACAAAAATTAAAAACATTCAAAATATAAAACAACAGTATAAAACCATAGTATAAAATACAATATAAAAGCTCAACCAGATAAAAACAGCAGCAATGCAAAATTACAAATTTAAAACACCAAGTTAAAATTAATTTATAGACTGTTAAAATGCTGGGAGAATAAAAAGGTCTTCACGTGGCGTCTAAAAGCATACAATGTAGGTGCCAAGCGAACTTCCTTAGGGAGCTCATTCCCCAGCCGGGGTGCCACAGCAGAGAAGGCCCTGCTCCTGGTAGCCCCCTGCCTCACTTCCTTTGGCAGGGGCTCGCAGAGAAGGACCCCTGAAGATGACCTTAGGGTCCGGGCAGGTACATATGGGAGGAGGCGTTCCTTTAGATAGCCTGGCCCCAAGCCGTTTAGGGCTTTGAATATTAATACCAGCACTTTGAATCACTTCTGGACCTGGACTGGCAGCCAATGAAGCTGGAAAAGGACTGGCATGATGTGATCTCGCCGGCCAGTCCCTGTTAGTAACCGTGCTGCCCTGTTTTGTACCAGTTGAAGTTTCCGGACCGTTTTCAAAGGCAGCCCCACGTATAACGCATTGCAGTAATCCAAACGAGAGGTTATCAGAGCATGGATCACTGTAGCGAGGCTATCTCTGTCCAGATAAGGGCGTAGTTGGTATATCAGCCTGAGCTGATAAAAGGTGCTCTTTGCCACTGAGTTCACCTGTGCCTCAAGTGACAGTTCTGGATCCAAGAGCACCCCCAAACTACGGACCCGATCCTTCAGGGGGAGTGCAACCCCGTCCAGGACAGGGCAAACATCACCTCGTTAGCACCCATCAGGTCCTTAAAATACCATCTGGTCTGTTTGAGAGGGAGAAATGACACGGCCCCACAATACAGGTGTGTGCGTTTAAGTGGGGCGGGGGAGATTTAGCGATGACGCAGCCGTGGCTATGGCGGGCACCTCCGTATCACGGCTAAGGTCAAGCGACCCTGTCGACGCTCAGAGGGACGCCTCGGAAATCAGGTGCAGATCTGAGCCCTTGTCCCCTGGGATTAAATGTCGCCGCAGCAACCAGGTGATGTCTGAGGAATATCAACGGCAACACGGGAAGGGATTATCCGTAATCCAGGGGACGGCGAGCGATCGCAAGGCCGCGGTGCGATGTTGTGCGTTTGACGACAGCCGAATCTTTGCCCCCCCCCCCCGCTGCATGTCGATTGGCTGGACATCAGGAAAAACGTCCTGACTGTTAGAGCAGTATGACAATGGAACCAGTGACCTAAGGAGGTTGTGGGCTCTCCCACACTAGAGGCATTCAAGAGGCAGCTGGACAACCATCTGTCGGGGATGCTTTAGGGTGGATTCCTGCATTGAGCAGGGGGTTGGACTCGATGGCCTTAGAAGCCCCTTCCAACTCTACTATTCCATGATTCTATGCCGATGCTTAACTAGCCCAAGGGGCGTCGTCGATGCACAAGACGAAAGAGTAAGTAGGTTTGGGGAAACCCCAAGGTTTTCCAAGGTGTAAAAAGGCTTTAGAGAAAAGCAGCCCAGTGAGGACTGATCCAGATCATGGGTGCAGAAAGCCATCTAATAATGAGGAGGGAGAAATGGAAGGGAGTGTTATGGAAAAGGGCAGGGCTGAACTCTTGCAGGAGCTCCCCTTTGTGTTGAATTAAGAGATTCAAGCGGATGGTCCCTAAATATGTTGGGATTACAACAACCAGCTGTGGCACGCTGGGTGTAGTAGTCCCAAAATGTTGCAGGCAGCTTTCCCCTTTGGAGGGACCTAGCGTCGCCTCCGGCTTGACATGCTAGCTTTCTGCCTGCGTGGAAACATTTCCGAGCGCGCTGCAGCGTCCCGGCCTCGAAATAACGACCAATTCAAGGTTGTCGGGTCTATCCATCTCTACTCAAAGTCTTCCCTACTAGGGCGAAATGTACTCTTATTTAAAATTATAGCCATCCTTTCCAAATTCGCATCCAGGCCCATAAAATTAGCATATGCCAAAACGGTGCCCCCAAGTTGGAGCGGATGCAAAGGGGGAAAAGGTGTGTTTTTGAGGGAGAACGAATTTGTATTTTATTTTATTTGAAAAACAACCACCTTCCTCTGTGCTGGTTTTCAGAGCCAGGACTGGAGCAAGAACGACGAGAAACTCCTGCAGGCGGTGGAATACAATGACGCAGAACGGGTCTCCTCGCTCCTCCTCCGGAAGGGCCTCGTCCCCACCAAACTGGACTCGGAGGGCAAATCTGCGTAAGCCCAGGCCTCGCTTTCAAGAGCTTCTCAGCCAGCTGTTCTCAGGAGACTTGTTTTTGGGGTGGGGGGGTGGGTGGGGAGATGTGCATGCAAGGTAACACATGGAGGAGGAGGCTATCCATGGCGAATGGTCCTGATGGCTACGTGCCACCTCCAGTATCAGAGACAATACGCCTACACCAGTTGTTGGGGAACATGGGCGGGAGGGTGGAGTTGCACTTGTGCCTTGCTTGCGGGCTTCCCATGGGCAGCTGGCTGGCCACTGTGACAACACAATGCTGGACTTCTCTCTCCCCCTCCTTCCCCCTTTCTCTCTGCCACCCCTTCTCTCTCTTTCTCTCTTTCTCTCCCACCCCATTCTCCCCTTCTCTCTCTCTCTGCCATCCTTTCTCTCTCTCTGCCACCCCATTCTCTCTGTCTGTCTATCTTTCTGTCTCTGTCACCCCTTCTTTCTCCCACCCTTCCTCTCTGTCTCTGCCACCCCATTCTCCCCCTCTTTCTTTCTGTCTGTCTCTGTCACCTCTTCTCTCTCTCTAACCCTTCTCTCTCTCTCTCCCGCACCCTTCCTCTCTCTCTCTGGCACCCCATTATATCTCTCTGTGTGTGTCTGTCTGTCTCTGTCACCCCTTCTCTCTCTTCAACCTTTCCTCTCTCTCGCTCTGCCACCCCATTCTCCCACTCTCTCTCTCTGTCACCCCTTCTCTCTCTCCCACCCTCCCTCCCTCTTTCTGTGTGTTTCTGTCTCTGTCACCCCTTCTCTCTCTCCCCCCTCCCCCTCTCTCTCTGTGTTTCTGTCTCTGTCACCCCTTCTCTCTCTCCCACTCTCTCTCTGTGTCTCTGTCACCCCTTCTGTCTCTCTCCCACCCCATTCTCCCTCCCTCCCCTCTCTCTGTCTCTCCCACCCTTCCTCTCTCTCTCTCTCTGCCACCCTGTTCTGTCTCTCTCTCACACACACCCTTCTCTCTCTCTCCCACCCTTCCTCTCTCTCTCTGCCACCCCATTCTCTCTCTCTGCCACTTTGTCCTCTAACTCTTTCTCTCTGGCACCCCCTCTTTCTCTCACACCCCTTCTCTCTCTCTCTCAATCTCTGTAAACCCCTTCTGTCTCTCTCTCTCTCTCTCTCTTCCTAATACCCCCTCTCTCTGTCCAGCAGCTGCCTGGAAGAGGACAGACCCCCCCTCCCAGCCAGAGGTGTGAACTCATCATTTGCAGAGGGCTTTCGATATTAGGCCGAGGGCCTCAAGGTTGACCCCCTCCCTCCCCCGCCTTCCTCTTTCGTGTGCTTGGCCCATTTGTGAATCTGGCCCTGGGGACCACGGCTTAACGGGGTCTTTGATTTGCACCGCAGGTTCCATCTGGCCGCCATGAGAGGAAACGTGGCTTGCCTAGAGGTGATGTTGGCCCATGGAGCGGATGCCATGACCACCGACGGATCAGGTGGGTGTGTGCCGCGAGGGGGTTGGAGCAAAAAATAGCCCTTCTCCTGGGGGCGCTTACAGCCAGCATGACCACCGAGAAGGCCCTGTCCCGCGTACTCATCAGGTACATGGGAGAGGGCCTTCCTAAGGTGGGAAAAATGGGAAACCAAGAGAAATTGTAGCTGGCGGTTTCACCCGTCTCAAAGTCTGAAGACAAATGACGTCTCATTCTAATTCTCTTGGCCTTTTCCGTCACAGGTTACGCTGCACTGCATCTCTCGGCTAAACACGGACACCCACAGTGCATAAGCAAACTGTTGCAGGTAAGGCCTCCGTCTGAAATCTCACGCAATTGTTCCAATGCTCCAGTGATCGTTGGAGACTGAGAACCGCCGTGGTGAGAGATCCGGGTTTGGGTCTCCACTCGCTCATGAAGCACACCGGGTAACTTTGGGCCAGCCACCGGCTCTCGGCCTAATCTACCTCACAGGGCTGTTGTGAACATAAAAATGCAGAGGAGGAGGATCATGTATGCTCCTTTGAAGAAGCAAAAAGCGAGAGAGAAATGTCACAAATAAATAAATAACCTGGCCTTCAGCTATAGGAGGGGGAGACCCTCACACATGCTGCCCTGTGTCTAGACTTGAACACAATTCCATCAAGTTGTGGTTGGTGACAGTCTGACACTGTGTAACACCCCCCCCCCCTTAAGAACGTCAGAAGAGCCCTGATGCTGGATCAGACCAAGGGTCCATCCAGTCCAGCACTCTGTTCACACAGGGGCCAACCAGCCGTTGGCCAGGGACCAACAAAGCAGGACATGGTGCAACAGCACCCTCCCGCCCATGTTCCCCAGCAAATGGTGCACCCAGGCTTACTGCCTCGAATGTAGGAGATAGCACACAACCATCAGGGCTAGTAGCCATGGATAGCCTTCGCCTCCAGGAATTTATCCAACCCCCTTTCAAAGCCATCCAGATTGGTGGCCATCACTACATCTTGTGGTAGCGAGTTCCATCACTTAACTCTGCGCTGCGTGAAGAAGTCCTTCCTTTTATTTGTCTTGGATCTCCCACCCATCAGCTTCATGGGATCATGACCCCGGGTTCTAGTATTCCTGTATTTCTTGCTGGCTTTTTGGCCTGCCCTCCCGTCTCCCCACAATTAACAATTCAGATTCTGGCGTTCAGATTTTCAATTTGAAATAGGAAATACTTGCATTGCTGCTGGCTTTTTATTCTACGTTTATTCTGTTTTTTAAAATTGTTAATGTTTTGACGTTGTGTTTGTTTTTAATTAGGCTATTACGTTTTATGGTTTGAAGTCTGGTTGTGTGAACTGCCCAGAGAGTTTGGGCTATTGGGTGTTATAGAAATGAAAGGAAGGAAGGAAGGAAGGTTTTGACCTCTAAAGTCTTAAATGGTTTGGGACCAACATGAGGCTTTTATCATACACTCGTGATTGCTTACTCGTGGTAGTTTGCGGGTATTTTACATGACGTCGTCATTGTCCAGGGCCTCTTCCATACTTTGCAACCATTATCACGGGTTTTTTTCTTAACGAGGAAAGTCTCGTATTATTTAGAAATCGCGGAATGAGGGTCTCCTGTAATTCCTGCAATTCCGCTTTACTACGGCGCCATCTAGTGGCAGTATAATGAAACGTAGAGAAAGTCAGAGAACACATTCTCCCCCCCCCTCGGAAAAAAGCCCATGTAAATCAGCCGATATTAATTCCACGAAGAATCCGGAAGCGAGGTGCAGGATAAAAGCCTTGTGTAGAAATGCCCTAAATTTCTTGAAGGATTTCCGTCACTCATATCAACCTGCCCACACTTTATGTTCTGCAAGAGGGGCCCTCCTCATTTGTCCAGTAGTGAGAGCAATTCGGTGGGTGACCACATGAAAGAGGGCCTTTTCTGCAGCAGCACCAAACCTCTGGAATAAGCTGCCATTGGGGGGTCTGCCCCACTCCATCATTGCAGGTGTTTAAGAAGGCCTTGAAATCATGTTATTTTACTCTGGCCTCCTACTAATATGATTGCTAGTTTCATGGTGGGTTTTTATTGATGTTTTGATTGCTGCGTTATTGTGTCCTTACTGTTTTATTGAGGTTTTATTGCTCTTAATTTTGTATAGGTTTTGTGTGTTTTATGGCTGTACGCCAGCTTGGGAGGGCTTCTGCCCTGAACGACCAATAAATATTTTAAATAAAATAAATACATAATAAATAGAAAGGAAGGAAGAAAGAAAGACGAACCTTCTTTCCCCTCTCTCAGGCTTCCTGCCCTGTTGATGTGGCAGACAGCCACGGACGGACAGCCCTCCATCACGCAGGTGAGCTCTATTCGAATCTGCAATTCTCTGAAGCGAATTTCCACCTTAAGCAGGCCGTGGTGGGCCTGGGAGGTTTTACGACATGAAATGGAGTTGGAAAGATGATGGTTCCTGCAACGTTAGGGACAACCCCTGAAATGCTTGTCAGGATCCAGCCCTGCCTAGACTTGGAAACCAGGGTCTCAACAGACCTGGATAGCTGCACTTCATTCAACTCGGGAGGAGGGGTAAGCACTTGTAAGGCCCTGCATAGATCAGGGCCTGGCTGTGAGCCAGCAAACGGCATAGCTTCCAGCATCTAGGCCAGTGGTTCCCAAACTTTTTCAGGTCACCGCCCCCTTGGTTCCACAAACTCATGCCCAGTGCCCCCTGCCCTACCCTATAAAAATCATTATTCAAAATAGCAGTTTTCAACGACCCACTAAGGAAGATAAAAACAATAAAATTCAAAACAGTAACAATTAATGGAATACTTTATTCAAAATCCAATTACCTTTTTTTAGTTTATTCAATTAAACTTGATCCAGTGATATCATCTGGTTAGGCCTCATCTAGAGTGTTGTGTCCAGTTCTGGGCTCCACAATTCAAGAAGGACGCAGACAAGCTGGAGCGCGTTCAGAGGAGGGCAACCAGGATGATCAGGGGTCTGGAAACAAAGCCCTATGAAGAGAGACTGAAAGAACTGGGCATGTTTAGCCTGGAGAAGAGAAGATTGAGAGAAGACATGAAAGCACTCCTCAAATACTTGAAAGGTTGTCACACAGAGGAGGGCCAGGATCTCTTCTTGATCCTCCCAGAGTGCAGGAGACGGAATAACGGGCTCAAGTTGAAGGAAGCCAGATTCCGGCTGGACATCAGGAAAAACGTCCTGACTGTTAGAGCAGTATGACAATGGAATCAGTTGCCTGGTGAGGTTGTGGGCTCTCCCACCCTAGAGGCCTTCAAGAGGCAGCTGGACAAGCATCTGTCAGGGATGCTTTAGTGTGGATTCCTGCATTGAGCAGGGGGTTGGACTCAATGGCCTTGTAGGCCCCTTCCAACTCTGCTAATCTATGAATCTATGATTCTATGACCTTTTCAAAGTCTGATAGTCATTTAGCAAGAATATTGGATATCACATTTAGTAACTAGGGTAGAGTACCTCACTATTCTGTAAATTCTTCATATGATGGACGGGCTTGATGAAATGATACCAGTTTCCCAATGTCTGGTTTCAAGTCACTTAACGTGAGTCTTAAATCACCACGTTTAGTAATGCACACAACCAGGGAGGAACACAATCTAGGTCCGGGAGTGCAGCTAGGACGCGGTGTCATGGTCAGACCTGTTCTCCCTAGTGGGGGGGGGGGGGGAGAGAAATCTCAGCCTATCAATCAGAATCCGATTCTGAGCCAGAAGGAACAGGACTAGAAATGTACCAGCCAACACAGGAAGCGCGAGAGGAGATTCTCCCAGACTCTTCAGGAGCCAGGGATGAATCTTCATTGTACTTTATCAGAGAAAACGCTAAAAGAGTCTGTGGGAACTCAGCTTTCCTCAGAGGGGGAATGGACTTCAGAGTTGACAGGTGGAGCTAAAAGAAGGCAAGAAACAATCAGGTCGGCTAGCTTCTCGCCAAAGGCTTCTTCAGAGGAACCCTCCCTGATGTTAAAGGGACGGGGGGGGGAAGGCCTTCCCTTTTGTTGAAAGGACAATGGTCTTGCTTAGTCAGCCAAGTTTTAGCCTAGAGGAAAGTTCCTAGCCTTCACACTCTCTTCAGGCGCAAGGAGATATTTATTTGCTGAATAAAGTTTTGTGGATTTCCTGGAAGACCTCTATAATGTGTCGCGCCACAGCAGGAGGGCTTGGGAACACGTCAAGCCACCACTGCCCTATGCAGCAGGAAGCCTACACCTACTATTTCCTTAAAAAAAGACAATTCATGCAATTGTTAATTGCCTGGATACTAGCAGTAAGAACTTTGAGCTAAAATACGTTGATAGTTTTGGGATTTTGGCCAAATCTGTTTTGCCTTTGTCCTCACCCCTGGGAACTTCTCTGAAACAGATTTTGGCCCTCAGGTGGAAAAACATCTCCCCCCCCGCCCTATCGTATAAGAGATTAGAACCTTTCTCTTCCTATTTCAGCGATCAATGGATGTATCTCTTGTTTGGAAATCCTTTGCGATTTTAAGGCTCCCTTGAACACCAAGGATCAGGTAAGTGTCCCCTCCCCTATCACTCATAATACGATGCTCATTTCTTGATAGCTGCCTGATACCTTCAAGTCTATTTTTTTCACTACCAAATCAAAGCCAGCATGAAGCGTGGCTATGCCTTCACCGCGATCCTCCGGCACCACTGAAAAGCCACAGAAAGGGATATTACGGCCAAGATCCCGCTTTCTCGCCATCTTAGTTTCCATTTAGAACTAAGTTTCCGGCCCTTATGGTGTGTAGAAAGAGCACACAGAAACATCTGCCACAATGTGAACAGGGCACTGGTGCACTCCGTCCCACAGCCAGAGAAGGGAATAAACTGTGTAGAATCATACAAAATAAAGAAGCAGACAGAATCATACAAAATAAAGAAGCAGACAGAGTCATACAAAATAAAGAAGCAGACAGAATCATACAAAATAAAGAAGCAGACAGAATCATACAAAATAAAGAAGCAGACAGAATCATACAAAATAAAGAAGCAGACAGAATCATATAAAATAAAGAAGCAGACAGAATCATACAAAATAAAGAAGCAGACAGAATCATACAAAATAAAGAAGCAGACAGAGTCATACAAAATAAAGAAGCAGACAGAGTCATACAAAATAAAGAAGCACACAGAATCATACAAAATAAAGAAGCAGACAGAATCATACAAAATAAAGAAGCAGACAGAATCATACAAAATAAAGAAGCAGACAGAATCATACAAAATAAAGAAGCAGACAGAATCATACAAAATAAAGAAGCAGACAGAGTCATACAAAATAAAGAAGCAGACAGAGTCATACAAAATAAAGAAGCAGACAGAATCATACAAAATAAAGAAGCAGACAGAATCATACAAAATAAAGAAGCAGACAGAATCATACAAAATAAAGAAGCAGACAGAATCATACAAAATAAAGAAGCAGACAGAATCATACAAAATAAAGAAGCAGACAGAATCATACAAAATAAAGAAGCAGACAGAATCATACAAAATAAAGAAGCAGACAGAATCATACAAAATAAAGAAGCAGACAGAATCATACAAAATAAAGAAGCAGACAGAGTCATACAAAATAAAGAAGCAGACAGAGTCATACAAAATAAAGAAGCAGACAGAGTCATACAAAATAAAGAAGCAGACAGAGTCATACAAAATAAAGAAGCAGACAGAATCATACAAAATAAAGAAGCAGACAGAATCATACAAAATAAAGAAGCAGACAGAGTCATACAAAATAAAGAAGCAGACAGAGTCATACAAAATAAAGAAGCAGACAGAGTCATACAAAATAAAGAAGCAGAGTCATACAAAATAAAGAAGCAGACAGAGTCATACAAAATAAAGAAGCAGACAGAGTCATACAAAATAAAGAAGCAGACAGAGTCATACAAAATAAAGAAGCAGACAGAGTCATACAAAATAAAGAAGCAGACAGAGTCATACAAAATAAAGAAGCAGACAGAGTCATACAAAATAAAGAAGCAGACAGAGTCATACAAAATAAAGAAGCAAACAGAATCATACAAAATAAAGAAGCAGACAGAATCATACAAAATAAAGAAGCAGACAGAGTCATACAAAATAAAGAAGCAAACAGAATCATACAAAATAAAGAAGCAAACAGAATCATACAAAATAAGAGCAATCATGCCTTCTGTAGAGAGATCCCCAAAATCCTGCTTTCTGGAAGACACAGGGACACTTTTGGTTATCTAGATGCAGTTTGTTTACTTATTTTTTTTAAAAAAATAACACAGATTATGCACCGCAATGCTATGAAGTGAATGTTGCAACTGGGCTAGCTTTTCCTGTAGACACAATGGGCTCCTACAGGATCCTTCTCTGTGAACTTGGATCTCATGTGCTTCTTTGTAAGAACATCAGAAGTGCCCTGCTGGATCAGACCAAGGGTCCATCTAGTCCAGCACTCTGTTCACACAGTAGCCAACCAGCTGACCAACAAAGCAGGACATGGTGCAACAGCACCCTCCCACCCATGTTCCCCAGCAACTGGTGCACCCAGGCTTACTGCCTCCAATACTGGAGGTAGCACACAACCATCAGGGCTGGTAGCCACAGATAGCCTTCGCCTCCTCCTCCAGGAATTGATCCAACCCCCTTTTAAAGCCATCCAAATTGGAGACCATCACTACATCTTGTTGTGGTGTGATGGTGTGATGGTGTGATGGTGTGGTCTCCTTGAATACCTCCAGCGATGTTGTTCACTCTAATTTGACCAGACTTCCAATTTTTCAAATCTTCCAGGACATTTTGACATTTGGGGGAGTTTTCCTTTGGGCCATTGTTGAGAGAGAGAGAGAGAGAGAGAGAGAGAGAGAGAGAGAGAGAGAGAGAGAGAGAGAGGAGAGGCCATTCTTTCAATGCTTTCCTTGCCTCGGCAGGATGGGGCAACTCCTATGATGCTTGCAGCCAAGATGAGCCATTCTGAGCTTTGCCGTTACCTGCTACACCGTGGAGCCGCTGTCAACGCCAGGGACCAGCGGGGCCGGTGAGGGCCTTTTCCGTGAGGAAGCTGGAGCGGGTTATACGGGGTTGTGTGCCTCCTCTCTGCGATGCCATGGGCTAGATCTGAGAAATGAGCCCATCTCACCGAGCCTTAAATAAGAGTGTGGCTGGTTTTAGGCTGGTTGGCCTCGCAACCCTACTGATTGAGGCTTTGTCTCTTAAAGGGGCCAGGCAGCTAGTTTCCTCATGGCCTGAATCCTCAGAGTCTGAGGGAGGTAATGCGACCACCTCTGGACACAGGGGATCCACCCCTTGGGGTCTTTCTGAGAAACTGGGTCCAGGGGAAGTAGAAGTCTCACAATGCCTTTCTGTTGCCATGTCCTTTCCCTGAACCACTAACTCTGGAGTCTCTCCTTCTGAGGACAGAATCTTTGGAGGGTGAGGGGTCGGGGGCTTGATCCACGACACCCGGAGAGGTTCATTCCTGCTGCAGCAGGAATTTCTGTGCTGAGGAGAGGGCTTCTCTCCCCTCACAACCTGCTCAGTTTCAATGCTGGGTGTAGAAACCACGCGCCCTGTCGCTCCGCTGCCAACCTGCTCACTCGCCTGGCTGAGATTCCTGTTCGCCTATGGCGACCGAGAGAACCCTTCAATACAAGTCTCCCCGCATCTCCCGCCCCATGTTAGAAGACCCCAACTGATTACGCCATGACATCATTCCTATTTATTTCAACAACGTTTTTGCACCTGGGTCCGAAACCATCTCCCTGAGTGTAACTGGGCCTGTCTTTGCTCCAGAACAGCCCTGATGGTGGCCTGCGAAAACGGCAGCGTGGAAACGGTGGAGGTTCTCATCCACGGCGGGGCACGGGTTGGCCTCGTCGACGCCACGGGCCACGACGCAGCCCACTACGGGGCGGCCACCGGCAACGCCCTCATCCAACACTACCTGCAGGACGCTGCCCAGCGGCACTCGTGGGCCAGCGGTAAGACCCCCACGCCCCCCCTACGCCCCCCGCTGGTCCGAAGGCTGATAGAGAAGGAGAGGCCGCTCTCGCCGTCCAAAATTTCCCAAGGGATTTGGGCACGATCCCTCACACGGGGATGAAGGAAGGGACGGGCAGGAAGAAAGTCAGTGTTGGACCTGTGGTGGTATCAGGATCAGAGCTTCCCTTGGCTTTTCGATTGGGGGAAATGCACATTTTTCACCACACCCATTTTCCCAATTAAAAAAAAAGCACTTGTTTCTTTCTTTCCTGCATGGTCCTGCTCCCTCGGTGAGTCGACCTGTTCACCACCATGGTCCCCAGCTGCTCTTCTTCCTCCTCCTCCTCCTCTTCCTCCTCCTGGCTCCCCCTTGCTGGCGTGGCAGGCAGAGAGCCAGGGAGCGAGGAGGCCGTGGAACTCCTGCTCCTCCTTCTCACAGCCCCTGTTGTTCGGGCCCGAGCTGATGAGATTATTTGGTATTGCTGCCTCCTGTTAAAAGGGCAGTTAGCAGAGAAAAACAAAAGGCAGGACAGGAGGAGCCTTTACCAGCCCCACTTGCACGCAAGGCCATCTTCGGGTAACAAAAAGGAGGCCACCTTCTTCTTTGGTGAAGAAAGAAAAAAAACCAAACACAGGCGGTCCCTTAGCAACTTAATTTAATCCGGTCTTGGTCTCTCTCCCCCTCTTCATCTTTTCCTCCCTTTCGCAGAAGAGGAATCGGTGGATCTATCCTCGCAGGTAATTCTTTCAGCCCACGAACGTGGAGCGCGTTCTTGTTTGGTGCAAGAAGTTGGGAGGGCGTCTCTTTGCGCTGGCCTCCGCTTAGATGTTCGTGCTCTTCTTTCCTGCCCCGCAACAGGCGTCCTCCCCACGTCAGTCTCTGTCTAAGGGGAAGAACAACAGCCCAAGGAAAAGGAAGGCCCCAGCCCCACCACCTCCAAGTGCCCCCAATCAGGTAGGAGGATGGAAATAGAGGCCCAGAAGACCCGTTGCAGGGTGTGGGTGTGTGGATCCAAAACACTCCTCTTGCATCCTTTTGACCGCAAATGTACGTCAGAGGAGGCCTTGATGGTTGTACCACAGCCTACGGTTTGCCATCTATCAGCAACCTCCTTCGTGGTGGCCCCATCCTTGTGAAATATTCTCCTCACCGGACACCTGTGTTGCATTTGCTATGGTGCCCGGTGAAGACTTTTTTATTCTCCTAGGCATTTTAGTTTTTCAGTTTGTTTGTTAATCTTCTTTTGTGCTTTAAACTTTTTGCACTGCTGCTGGGTTGTGTTTAGTAGGGTGACCAACTGTCAGGATTTCCCCGGATTTGTCCTGGCTTTTGTTCTTCCCATGGTGTCAGGGGGGATTTTCTATAATTTTCAATAATGTCCTGGAATGACACACCTTCCTCTTTAAGGCTGCCATTAGCATGGCAGGAGGGAATGAGATGCTTTCTTGAGGCACATCATTCCCCCACCATGAGCTCCAATTGAGGTCTTAAAGGGGAAAGTGGGTCATTCGTGGACATTATAGAAAAGGCCCCAATTGGAGTGGATGGTGGTGGTGCAGAATGAAATCCTTTCCCCTCCTCCACTCCAATCGGGTTCTTTAAGGTGGCGGGGGAATAATGTTCTTTCTGCAGGACTCAGAAAGCTGCTTCCCCACACACACACTAGGTGTCCTCTTTTTTGGTTTCCCAAATATGGTCACCCTATGTTTGGTGATATTTATTTTTACTTTGTCATTTTAAGCTTTTTTTTTTTTTTTTTAAACATGTAATATATCTGTATGTTTTATTTAGGAACTGGTGTTGGGTGTTTTTTTTTAAAAAAAAATACAATAAATTAGGGTGACCATATGAAAAGAAGGACAGGGCTCCTGTAACTTTAGCAGTTGCATAGAAAAGGGAATTTCAGTAGGTGTCATTTGTATAAATGGCGAACCTGGTGAAATTCCCTCTTCATCACCACAGTTAAAGCTGCAGGAGCTATACTAGAGTGACCAGATTTAAAAGAGGGCAGGTCTCCTGCAGCTTTAACTGGTGTGATTTCACCAGGTTCCCCAGTTCAGAGGAGGGCAACCAGGATGATCAGGGGTCTGGAAACAAAGCCCTATGAAGAGAGACTGAAAGAACTGGGCCTGTTTAGCCTGGAGAAGAGAAGATGGAGGGGAGACATGAGAGCACTCTTCAAATACTTGAAAGGTTGTCACACAGAGGAGGGCCAGGATCTCTTCTCGATCCTCCCAGAGTGCAGGACATGGAATAACGGGCTCAAATTAAAGGAAGCCAGATTCCAGCTGGACATCAGGAAAAACTACCTGACTGTTAGAGCGGTACGACAATGGAACCCATGACCTAGGGAGGTGGTGGGCTCTCCCATACTAGAGGCAGCTGGACAAGCATCTGTCAGGGATGCTTTATTGTGGATTCCTGCATTGAGCATGGGGTTGGACTCGTTGGCCTTGTAGGCCCCTTCCAACACTGTGATTCTATGATTCTAAGAGGGCAGGACTCCTGCAGCTTTAACTGTTATGATGAAGACAAAATTTCACCAGGTGCTACATGCATTCAAATGACACCTGCTGAAATTCCCTTTTCTACACATCTTTAAAGATACAGGAGCCCTGTCCTCCTTTTCATATGGTCACCCTGCATAAACCTTTGCAGTTAGCCAGTGTTTGCAGGCCTGCAGGCCTACACCTGACTCCAACTTCTTGTTAATTTCTCTCTGGCATCTGCTGATCTATCGAAGCACGTCTCTCACCCGCTGGAACATGGCGCCTCTTCGGCAGAACGGAGCAACCGGGTCATCGTGGCCAAGCCGGCTAGGACCCACCCGCACCCCATTGCAGCTGACGTGGTGAGGACCCTTGCTCCGGAGGTAGGGCGGGGAAGGGACGTGTGGGGCAGAAGCAAGCCCCCCACGCCACTTACAGGATGGATTCCTCTTCCCAGAACGACCGGGACGCCTATGAAGAAATTGTGCGACTCCGTCAAGAGAGGGCACAGTTCCTGCAGAAGATCCGGAGTCTGGAACAGCAGCATGAGAAGCAGAAGCAAGAGGTGAGGGGGTAACGCTTCCCCCATCCCCTCCCCAATGCTGAGATCTATGCCCACAGCAGGGCCCCGAAAGCAGTGGAGGCTGGTGACTCCAAGGCCCTGTGGGGAAGTGCATCCACTCTGGGTTTCGGTCGCAAGCAAGCAGAACTCTGAAAGGTGCTGAACTTCTTCTTCTTCTTCATCATCATCATAATGATAAATTTCTTGCCCGCTTCTCCCTCTGGATCGAGGCGGGGAACAACATGGAATACAACAACACAATACAGAAAACGGGTGAAAAGAGCATATAAAACCGATACAAAATTAAAATAACAATCACAACATCTTAAAATTCTTAGGTTTAAAATTCATCCGGGTAGGCCTGCCAGAAGTGACTAGTCTTTACGGCTGTCTTAAACTCAAAGAGAGAGTATAGGTTCAGCGAGAAGTTAATCATCCCTTATTCTAGTTTTTTTCTAGATTGATCAGAAAGTAAATTATTCGGATCTTACAACTTCCGCTGTATGTAGGAATGCTTTTACATACCGTGTTTCTTCGATTCTAAGACGCGCTTTCCCCCCCATATAAACATCTCTAAAAATGGGGTGCGACTTAGAATCGCGGGTGCGTTTATCATTTCTTAGAATCAAAGCTTTTTTTCTGTTGGTGGTACTGAAATGAGTGTGCGTCTTACAATCAATGGCGTCTTAGAATCAAAGTAATTCGGTAATTAAGATTTATCGTTATGCCCTCGGCTATTTTAAAAGGCCATTATGAGAAATTACTATTGGAACAGGGTAAAACATACAGATGACATGTTTCATTGTGTTTCCCTTGATATCCTCTTTGTAAGGATCCACGTGAAAACGGATTTGTCTGAGTTTAGGCCCAGGAAGAATTTTGTTACACCTAGTGAATCGGGACGTTTTCTTTGGTTTGACCATGACAATTTTGTTACCTGGAGCTGCCGTCCAAGAAATCGGGAGCTAAATAATTGGTTGCTCCCTTCTGAATTTTCCATCTGTTTTTGATATGGCTTCGAGTTAAACAATGCTGTTGTTGTTGTTATTATTATTATTATTATTATTATTATTATTATTTATTACCATAGGCGTGCGTAGCACATTTCTTTAGGGTGGTGTGTTTTTTAAAGGCGAACATTTATTGAATACTCAGTCATAAAGGACATTTTTTAAATTCATTTTTAAATTTTGTAAAACACCCAGAGAGCTTCGGCTATGAGGCGGTCTATAAATTTAATAAATAAATAAATATTTACTAGACACTGTAGACACTGATGCCTTGCTCCGCATTTGGCTTGTCTGACTGTGGGAGAGCCATTGCAGGTGAAGGGAGGATTGAGGAGACCTTAGGGTGTGCCTGGGCATACCAGGCACACCCCTTGTGCACAGCTATGTTTATTACATTTATATACCGCCCCATAGTCAAAGCTCTCTGGGCGGTTTACAAAGCAGTCAGCATTAACCATTCTTGCGTGTGTTTTTTCCCTTTCCTTTTCATCTCCATTTGCGAATGAAGTTGGGGGATGGCTCCCTGCATATTCTGGAAAAACAGGTGAGTTCTGGAACTGAAGAGAGCATTTGGGGACATTGGAGGCAGCTTTAAAAACAACAAAATCAAGGTCAGCCAATGGTGTGTGTCCCACTATGGCAACTACCTATGTCCGTTTTAAAATCATCCTTTTTATTCAGAGCCATGAGGACTGGAAACTTACTTTATTTTAGGGGAAGGACCATAGCTCAGTGTTAGAATATATGCTTTGCATGCAATAGATCCTAGGTTCAGAGCTTTTTATTTATTTATTTATTTATTTATTTATTACATTTTTATACCGCCCAATAGCCGAAGCTCTCTGGGCAGTTCACAAAAATTAAAACCATAATAAAACTACCAACAGGTTAAACAGTTTTTCTGCATGAGGCTTTTAACCCACACCTTTACGGAGGCTTTGGCTTCTGGATTCTTTGCGGTGTTAAGATCGGCTCCTTTACGTGTGTTTTCCTCTCTCTTCCTTTCGATACGTTCCATGACACCACCACTAGGTGGTGCTGTGGTCTGGCGGAATTGCGCAAATACGCTCATAGAAATACCCAACTTTCCACATTAGGAAAAAAAACCCATTGAAATGGTTGCAAAGCACGGGAGGATTCAAACTACCGTTGAATGAGGAATCAGGAGTGCACAATAAAAGCCTTCTTTAGAAAGACTCTAAATCTCCAGAGAGGGCTAGAACCCACCCACCCACCCACCCCGAAAAAGCTGATCTCCATCAGTGCAGACAATTCTGAGATAGATGGACCGGGGCCGTCTTACTCAGAATAAGGTAGGGTGACCATATGACCGGATTTGCCCAGATTTGTCCAGGGTTTTGGTGACAAATCTGGGAGCGGGAGGGGAAATCTGGATTTTGCCAATCTTCCCCAGCCAAAGAGCAGCTCTATTAACAAAATTTCTTATATTAACAAAATATAACAAATATTATTCTATTAACAAAAATGCTTATAACTCCGTCATTTTTAAAGATAAAGACATGAAATTATTATTATTATTATTATTATTATTATTATTATTATTATTATTATTATTATTATTAATTTATTTATATAGCACCATCAATGTACATGGTGCTGTACAGAGTAAAACAGTAAATAGCAAGACTCTGCCGCATAGGCTTACAATCTAATAAAATCATAGTAAAACACGATAGTAGCTCTTAGGAAGGGCTTTAGTCATACCAAATTTGAAACAGATCCGTTCATCCATTGATTTTTTTTTAGGAATTTTTTAATAATTGAGGTTTTAAAATTATTTTGTAGAACAGATTTGTCTTAAATGTGTGCTGTAAAATCAGACATGTGACCAAGGCTATGTTCGGGTAGGCACGCCCTCTTGGTGCTAGACACGCCCCCTTGGGGGCTGACCATGTTGTCCTCCTTTTTTGGTTTCCAAAATATGGTCACCCTAAATAAGGGCACCTCTGATGTTCCTAATGTGTTTTTGGCACTGGGAACCTCGCTCAGGGCCTTGTGATGAGGAAATCCATTAAGCGGAGCTCTGCCCTGTAACACTGTATACCAGCTTTCCCTAATCCGCAAACGTGTTGTGGGGGGTTGAGAGATGGCGTTTTGAGAGGGAAGCCGCTGTGTACATCGGAGCCAGGATAGGGCCTCAAGCCAGAATGAAACCCCCTCTCTTCTCTCTGTCTCTCTCTCATCAAAAGAATTAACACTAGATAGCCGAACAGGTGAGTGGTTTAGTCGGAATAAAGTGCCATTGTCGAGGAAATCAAGCTGGGTGGTTCTTTTACCTGTGCCCACAGGTATAAGAAAATGGCTCTATAAATCCTTAGCTCTATAAATCATAAGATCCATAGCTTCCTGCGTAACTAAAACATATTTTAAGACTGCAACTACTTTCACAACTAATAGCCGATGTTGAAATCATGTCACAAGACGGTGTCTCAACACAGGCAGCTAGAGGGTGGAGTAAGATGTTTTCAAGGCAAGCTAACCGCAAAAGGAAACTGATGGAGAGTTAGTTGCTGTAACTATTGCAATACCCATTTATGTATTGTTTTCCTAGTCAGAGATGTACTTGCACTCTGTACATGCCTAAATGCGTTGCTTCTAATTGGTTATTGCAGCCTTCCTCAACCTGGGGTGCTCCAGATGTGTTGGACTGCATCTCCCAGAATGCCCCAGCCTGGCTGGGGCATTCTGGGAGTTGTAGTCCAACACATCTGGAGCGCCCCAGGTTGAGGAAGGCTGGGTTATTGTATTGCAGAACTGTATTATGATTGGCGTTCCTCAGGTCTTCTGAGACTGTCACCTTGCAGCACTGCTCATAATAAACCTTCTAAAGAGAGAGAAATTGTGTCTTGAGAGTCGGTGACCACCACTCAGCGAACCATGGGAACCGGCCCTTTTGGGTCCCACCGCACTGTTTTCTCCGATCCACCAGGTAGAAGACCTTAAGAAGCAGCTTGTGGAGAAAGCGGTCGAGAAAGAGAACATTGGAAAGGAGCTGGAGGTGTTACGGAGCCGCCTGTCGTCCATCGAGGTACCGGGGGGGGGTTGGGGGGACGGAAGCGTCGCGGCTCCTCTGAGCAGAGTCTGAAACCTGCGGTCGCGCTCAGACTGAGCGGTCGGGAAAGAATCTGCAGCTTGATGGGATGGGTGGAGCTCCGTGGGTGTTGTGAGGATCCTAGACCCTGTGCAATAGCTGGGATTCCAGCACAGAAGCGGAGGGATCAGTTGGGTTGGCCGGAGACGCAGGGCAAGCCGGGGAGAACTTGAACTCAGTTCCAGGGTGAGCCCAAGCTCTACTGTTCTATGATTCTAGTGGGCGAACGACCAGAGACTCACAAGCAAGACACGGGTGCAACAGCACCCTCCCACCCATGTTCCCCAGCAACTGGTGTATGTAAGTTTACTGCCTCTGATCCCGGAGGTAGCACAGAGCCATGAGGACTAGTAGCCCTTGGTAGCCCTCTCCCCCAGGAATTGACCCAACCCCCTTTTAAAGCCGTCCAAATGGGTGGCCATCACTACAAGCTTCACCCCACGTACCTGTTCCCCTCGAATTATCCCCTACAGCGCTAAGCTGGTGTTGTTGTCATGGCTAAATCAAACCTAAGATCCTAAGATCCTTCGCAAAGAGTTTAAGGGGGGAAATGTAAAAAAGAAAAAAATCATTAAAAATCAACAAATGTCCCAATCCGATTCAAATTTGGTCTGCTTCAAGCTCTCCTTAATACCTATAACTGTGCCAATTTTGATGTCGTTATCTTTAAAGCTTACGCAGATTTAAGCATTTGTTTAATTTTTCTTTAAATATGATCCTGCGCCCCCTAGTGGCCGCTCGGAGAACAACAAACGTTTCGCTCGAAAACTGCTAGCAAAATGCCTCGATTCTTTCCCCTTTATAGCGCAATGAAAAGCAGGAGTGCTTCGCAGTCAAAGTGGATTATAAACCGGAAAACTTCAGAGCGCTTGACAATAAAAGCAGATTATAAAATGGGAAACTTCAGAGCTCTTTGCCCGCAATTCGCAGTGATTGCAGAGTATAACGCTGGTGTGATAAAGCTCTACGTCTCAAAACCTGCAAGTCAGCATAGCTTCGGATGTCCCATCCAAAGCCCCGGTTGCATCTCTGACCCATGTCTCCTTTGTGTGTGTGTGTGCGTCTCTCTCTCTCTCCCCCATACAGAATGAGAAAGAAAACACCAGCTACGACATCGAAACGCTGCAAGATGAAGAGGGGGACCTACTGGAATTTCCAGGTGGGAGGGGTCGCCCCACAACCGTTCACCCCTCACCCCCCCGTTAAACCAAGCATGAGCAAAACTCCCCTGGAGCTGCGTAATTCGTTATGATGGGTACCCCATGGGACAGGGGTGGGAAAACTGGTGCTCATGGGAGTTTGAGTCCAACAGCATCTGGGAGGGGAGGGCAGCTGTCCCCCACCTCTGTCATAGGGCAGAGGCCCAGCCAGATTCGTGGAGCGGGGGGAAGTTCCAGTAGGGTGACCCTACGAAAAGGAGGACAGGGCTCCTATATCTTTAGCAGTTGCATAGAAAAAGGAATTTCAGCAGGTGTCCTTTGTATATAGGGAGAACCTGGTGAAATTCCCTCTTCATCGCAGCAGTTAAAGGTGCAGGAGCTATACTAGAGTGACCAGATTTAAAAGAGGGCAGGGCTCCTGCAGCTTGAACTGCTGTGATGAAGAGGGAATCTCACCAGGTTCCCCATATATACAAATGACACCTGCTGCAATTCCCTTTTCAATACAGGAGCCCTGTCCTCCTAATATGGGGAACCTGGTGAAATTCCCTCTTCATCGCAATGGTTAAAGCTGCCCTCTTTTAAATCTGGTCACTCTAGCATAGCTCCTGCAGCTTTAACGGTTGTGATGAAGAGGGAATTTCACCAGGTTCTCCATATATACAAAGGACACCTGCTAAAATTCCCTTTTCAACACAACTGTTAAAGATACAGGAGCCCTGTCCTCCTTTCCAGATGGTCACCCTAGGTTCCAATGGAATAATGCCGGGCTGCTGGTTTGGGATTTTCCCCAACCAAAAGTTCCCCATACAAAGCAAAGATTAATGCAGCTGGAGGGCAGACAGAGGACCGTTCCTGCTGTGTCTGGACCTCCTATGGATTCCGCCTCAATTCAGCGCTTATTGCTTGAGACATTGGGGTGTGCCCACGCACACCCCTTGCACACGCCTATGGGAGCACATAAACAACAGAGACACATTTATCTGCAAGCTTTGAACTTCACTTTAATATGCACTGATCGTTCTCTCGCTAATACAAAACGGAGGCCGACGGATCTCCCCTGATCATCTTTATCTGGTTCCCTGAGTACCTTCGTGATGTGGTCTCCTTTTTTTTAGGGGCTGAACTTCTGCTCTCCAAAAAGAGCCTGAGCGTCTCTACGGAGGAGCTCCTAGCCAGCCTGCAAGACCAAGTACAGTCTCTGACCCAGAAGAACAAAGAACTGATGGAGAAGGTACAGGTAAACGAGAAGATCACCGCGAGATCGCAGCTAGCTACCGTGGCTAGCTGTGGTTCAGGAACCCACGTTCCGTGGCAATTTTGGGGCTGGGTTTTGCATTCCCCCAAGTGGCGAGGAATTCCAGTGGGCTGCCGCACACGTTGAATTTGGTGTCTTTTGGCTCATAGAACCCTGGTGGCATTTGTCATTTCATCTTTGTTTACAGAGCTTGAGAGGAATCAGATCGGCTGCTTTGATAGACAGCACATGTACTAATCCTGGGGTGTTCAGGATTAATCCCCTTCCTGACACAGCCTTTACAGCTAAACATTCATTCATTATGGAAATATAATACAGGCAAGCAACTAGGTTACCTAACATCACTGCAAGGCATCATCGTCAACAGATAGCTAGTACGTTCCTAAGAAAGCAAAACAGTTAAACCGTTTGTAAGAAATTCGTAAATTTCACGTCTCGGTCAGAGTATAACGAGGGAAAAGATTTATACCTGTCAATTTATTGATTGATTGATTGATTGCATTTTTATACCGCCCAATAGCCGAAGCTCTCTGGGCGGTTTACAAAAATTAAAACCATAAAAAACCCTTCAAAGTATGAAACAAACAGTATAAAAGCGTAATAGAAAATGCAATATAAAGGCACAACCAGGCTAAAATCAGGCAGCAATGCAGAAATGAAGACAGATATCCAACTTAGAATCATAGAATAGCAGAGTTGGAAGGGGCCTACAAGGCCATCTAGTCCAACCCCCTGCTCAATGCAGGAATCCACCCTAAAGCATCCCTGACAGAGGGTTGTATCTTGTATCTTCATAAAGACGACATGGGAAAAACAAGCGGAGTTTTCCGGACATTGGAAAAACCCGGCAGACTTTTGTCTACTTTCTCTTAATGGACATATTAAATTAGACATCTCTGCAAACTCCTGAACTTTACAGAACCATTCTTTTGACGTGGGGGTAACATTATTCCTCCAGTTCTAAACATTTCTTTCTTTCTTTCTCTGTGTCTCACTCAAACTGTTTCTCTTCCCTCCTGCCCCATCTAGCTGGAGGGTGTAACCCCCCAAACTCTAATAAGTATCACATCCCCAAAGGGAAGACAGATTCCCAGCAATCAGGAGACTTTTATCACCTTTATCCCGGCTTTTTTAAGGTTGGGGAAAGTCCAGCATATTTTTCTAGAAGCACAATGGAACGCTGCAACTGTTGCATGTACTCCTGCAATTCTGCTACGCCACAGCGCCATCTAGGGGCCGTATAATGAAACATACAGAACTTGCAGAGAAAGGAAATCACAGCCCCCCCAAAAGAAAGCACGTGTAAAGGAGCCATTTTTAATCCCGCAAAGAATCCGGAAGCAGAAGCCCCAGTAAACATGCAGGATTCAACCTTAGTGTAGAGAAGCCCCTAACCTCTAGCCTTGTTCTTTCTTTACCCCTTTGCCTTTCTGTTTTCCCCTCCCTTCTACCGTCACCACTTCTCTTTCCATCTCTTTACCTTGCTGTCGGTGAAGGCTATCAATGGCTACCAGTTCTGATGGCTTTATACTATCTCCCATTTCAGAGGCGGAGAAGGAGCTTTTTCTGTCATGTGCTATTGTGAGCAGGTGCTCCGCCACCGAGCTCCTGTCCTTCCCCAACGGCTTCGCTCTCTGCTCTTCCAACTAACTCCCCATTTTCTGCAGGTCCTGGAGAATTACGAGAAGGACGAGAGCGACGCCGATGCTTCCGGGGACTTCATCCCCGTCATCTTGTACGACTCGCTCAGGTCGGAGTTCGATCGGCTGAAGGAGCAGCACGCGGAAGCCCAGGAAGTCCTGAAGGCTCTCGAAGGCGCCGGCGCCGACGAGACCTCTTGCAAACTCATCCCGGCCGAGGCTTACGAGCAGCTGAAGGCTGACTACGAGAAGCAAATCGGAGCCCTGAAAGACGCGCTGGAGAAGACCAGCTCCCGAGCCGATGAGCGTGGCAGAGTCCAAGAGGCGGAGGGCAATTCTGGTTTGGGAATGGAAGAAAAGAGTGTCGGGGACAAGGAGGTCAGGCGGGGCGAGGCGGAAGAGCTGGCTGGGCAGCTAAGTGCGACCCAGGAGAAATACCAGGAGGCCCTGGCTGAGGTGAGGCTCCTTCAAGAGCAGATTGAGCTGGGCATCTTCTCCATGGGGGACAAGGAGGCCGCGGAGAGCTCCAGAAGCGAACTCGAGACGGTGAAAGCGGCCCTGCACCAGGCTCATGAGCACCTCAAGGAGCGAGATCGGAAGGTGAAGGATTTGGAGGGGCGGCTCGGGGCCTGGGAGGAGGCAGCCACGGGAGGCTGCTCTGCTGAGGAGTACGGGGAGATGAAGGCCTCCCTCGGCGTCTCTTTGGAGGAGAAGGAGGCCCTGCTGGTGAGGTGCGCCTCCGCGGAGGCCGAGGTGAGGGAACTGAGCGGATCCCTGGAGGAGAAAAGCCGTGAGATGGAGAAGGCCGAGAGAAGCGCTTCGGAGAGCCAGCGCCTCCAGGAGGAAGCCAGCGGCTTGCGGAAGCAGCTGGAGGCCGTGACGGGGCAGCGCGAAGAAGCAAGGGCCCAAGCGGAAGGGCTCCGAGAAGGGCGTAAGGAACTGGAGGCGGAGCTGCGCGCCGTGCGGGAGAAGCTGGCCTCCCAGTACGTCTCCAGGCTGGAGCACGACGGCGTGGTGGGGAAGCTGAGGGCTTCCCTTTCGGACGCGGAAAAGGGGCTCGCGGAACTGCAAGCCGAGCACGGCTCGGTCCAAAAGGAGCTGGCGGACCTGCGGGAGGGGGTGGAGAGCTACAGGCGGGACTCGGTGCCGTTGGCGGAGCACAACCGGGCCAAGGAGATCCTCGAGGGGACCCTGTGGGAACTGAAGGCCAAGAGCAAGTTGCTGGAGCAGGAGCTCAAGGCCAAAGCCCAGGAGGCGTCGGGCCTCCAGGCGGAGCTGGAGGAGGTCCACCGGGGCGCGGTGTCCAAGGAGGCGCACGAGCAGTTGCGGGCGAGCCTGCAGGGTGAAGTGGACGCCCTGAGTGCGAAGCTGAGCGAGCTGGGGCGCAAGCACGAGCGCACCTGCACGGAGGTCTTCCAGGTGCAGCGCGAGGCCCTCTTCATGAAGAGCGAGAGGCACGCGGCCGAGGCCCAGCTGGCGGCGGCGGAGAAGCAGCTGCAGAGCCTGCGGGCCGAGTCGGAGCGGGTCCGGGAGCTGCACAGCCACATCGAGGACTCGGCCAAGCTGGTCAAGGAGAAGGACAAGAAGGTGAGGGCCGGGGCGAGAGGGGGAGGAGGAGGCCGGAAACCGGAGGGGCCAGCCGGGGGGTGGGGGGGAGAATAAGGCCTCTGCTCAGGCCCGTTGAGAGGGATCTACTTCCCCGACGTTGTCATTGTCACAGGCGGTTCTCCAGGGAGATATTGTCACGTCTAACCCTACTGCCCCTGTTTTGGGAGAAAGTGTTTCAGGTAATCAATCAGAATCAGATTCAGAACTAGAAGACGCACCAGCCAGCCTGGACCAGTGGGGGAGGAAGCTCTCGCAGGCGATTCCCCAGCTGGGAGTCAGCCCTCTCCAGAGCTGATCTCCTCAAGGCCAAATCCTACACACACAGTGGGAAGTGAGCTTTCTTCCGGAAGTGAGCGTCCCAACAAGCTAGCTGATGCTAGGGTCCGCCGGAAGGTCAAACGCACGGGGCGGAAGGAAGGTGTGAGAAAGTCAGTTTGATTATGCCAGAAACTGCCTCCGTACCAGGCTCCCTGAAGTTACGGGTGTTTGGGAAGGGGCTTCCTATTCTTCTTGAGCGGACAATTGTCTTGCTTAGTTTGCATAGTTTTGCCTAGAGGGAAGTTTCCGAGAGGGTAGACTCGCTTCAGGTAGAAGAGACATTTGTTGCTTAATAAAAGCTTTGTAGATTACTTAGCAGGCCTCGTCATTCGCCTCCCATCGAAAGCAAGAGTTTTCTGAGAAACAGAGTGTCTTGTTACTCTTAAAAGTGGAGGTATTGAAGCTCTTTTCGGCCACGGGCCAAGTTTAAATTCAGATTCGGGGGCCTCATTCCAGTGGTGGGTGGGGCCGAAGCAAAAAGGGGGTGGGGCCAAAGGAAAAAGTGTGCGGCATTCCAACAGGCTTCTTATGAGCTGAAGACGCAGGGCTGGGGATGTGAAAGACACAGATGGGCCAACTCAGCCGGTCGGATTTGGCATATGGGTTGCCAGCTGCCGACTCCCAGAGTGGAAGGTTAGCTTTATCTATTTTTAAAGGCTCAAAGCAGGTCGATTACCCCGACGGGGGCGATGCCAGCTGGGCATTTGGTTGAGGCGAAGGCCCGTCTTGCCTCCATGTCCCTTTCCTTCTCGGCAGATCACGGAGCTCTCGAAAGAAGTCTTCAAGTTGAAAGAAGCTCTGAACGATCTCTCGGAGCTCTCCGGCGAGGCCTCCCCGAAAGCGTCGTCCCCGCAGAAAGCAGAGACCCGTCAGGAAGTCGTCACTCTCCAGGGCAAAATCCAAGACTTGGAGCAGCAGTTGGTCGTGAGTATCTTGCAAGAAGGGGAGAGGAGAGGGCAGAGCTGGGGTTGAGGGGACATGAAAGCAGAGGACACCCAGAAGGCAGAAACGAGAGAACGCGGGGTCCGTCTGGACCGGTTTTCCGGTTCCCCCCAGCCCAGCGTCCCTGGGAAACGAACGAAAAAGTTTCGATCGAGGTGTCATAGTTCTTGATATAAAAACTTTTGTCCATATCAGAGGCATTGATTGCAACCACGTCTTGCGGCGTTGAGTGACAGGGAGGCTGATGCAGTGGTGGGCAACCTCGGGCCGGTGGCGGGGGGAACGGAAAATCCAATCTGCCCTTCCCCAAATGGCCACGCCCCTTTCCCCAACGATTTGGGGAGCTTTTTGAGCAGCCCACAATCGAAAAGGTGGAAATGGCTCTCCTAAGGTAGGAAGGTCTTTAAGCTACAAGATGCTGGTATTCTCGCACCGCCCCCTTTTGACTCTGGCTACGCCCCCTCTGATTTTAGCCCCGCCCACCACTGGAATCCGGCCCTTGAGAGCTTCTCCCAAACTGAATCCCTGGGTTCTGGGCTAGCCGTGGGAAGAAACCTGGCTTTTTGCCCATCCTCCACCTGCCTAAATCCAATACGTTGTGTCTACGAAATGGGGCCGCCGTCTGCTAGCTTACGGTGGTGTCAAGAAAGTGGCCCGATCCACAGGCTGAATTCCTGCAAGTGACGTCACTGCGGTGTGCGCGTGTGTGAGTGTGTGGGCACAGTGGCCTAGAAACTTTGGCCCTGTAATTAATCCAGGAGATCCAGATTAATTTCTGGTTGTTGAGAGAACGTTCGGTTTAACTAATCTGGTTTTCTTGGATTAATTACGAAGCCAGCTAAGAGACGCTGCCCATCCCTGCCGTTGCTAGAATGCTTGAACTAGGCCTGAGCTGAACGCTCCCGAACCAACTATTTTCAGTGAGGAAACGGACCCCCAAATGCCTGCCTTTTAGCGCTCTTTTTCACGCCTGCATTCTTAAGCACCAAGAATCTGGAGACAGCCGTCTCTCAAAGCCAATTCAGAGCGAAGGCGCCAAATGCACGCACGCTTTCACCCAGATTGAAACCCCTGCTAGGAAAAATCGCCATTGAGGGGACACTTTTCCCATGAGGTGTGGGAATCCGTCAAGAAAAGTGCCCCACAGCGTATTTCAGCTCTAGTTTTCACCTTTCATGCCCCCTCGTTCCTTCTGTAAATAATCCAGGGGCAACCATAGGCCTTTCTTGACCTTGTCATTATCGTGGCTGTGTGTGACCTCGGAGGGCCCAGAATTTTCTTGCTAGCCTTAGGGTTGCGCCGTACGTTCTCAGGAGAATTTTTGGGGCATGGTTGTAGGACTTGTAGGGGGAGGCAAAATGCAGAAGAGGGGGGGGGAAAGTGGGGTGAAGGACTTCCGATGACTTTGAGTAGCACTTCCAGGGGTGGGAGATCTACCTTTTAATTTTTTTCACGCTCAAGAGACAGCGATAAAGTCAGAGGCGTCTTCAGATGGGTTGGCGGGGAGGAGTGAGACGGATGGGGAAAGTTTTGTTGATGCTGTAGGAAAAATGGCAGCTGAAATGATTAGGATGAAGAGTGTTGTTCCCTGACTAAAAATGCAAGCCCGCCCCCTGAGAAAGTCGTGGGAATTTCTCCGGCCCGTAGTTCATTGTGAAGAAAGGGTCTCCTCCTCTTCTCAGCCCGGGACCTAGCATCGATGTGGTCCAAGCTGTCAGGTCAGAGATAGCTGTTATATAAGACCAGGTGGTCCCCTGCTGGCTCCTAGAATCACCTGATCCTGTTGTGCTTGAAAGCTGCAATACATCCACCAGCCACCTGCTGTGGTGGTGCTGTAGAGCAACAGAAATCAGGGAGGGACTTGAACCCCCAGCTTGTGACCACTTGGCCTCTTACAGCCAGTCACTGCAAGTACCGTCAGTAACAAAATTCCCAGAAAGGCCTGTGTCCTCCTGTGTCATTCCCAACGAACTCAAATAGGCAAGGAAAATGAAGCTGAAATTACTGTTGCCAGCCAATCTGAAATCCTGCTGCTAGTGTGGTGACAAGCTCATAAAGCCAATTCAGAGTGAGGGCCGTAAATGGGGGAAAGTTTGAAAGTGCTGGAGTTCGCCAGGAAGAGCCACACTGGTTGCTATTCTTTTACGGATTCAGATGTTAAAACTGAACTTTAATACCGGCACGGCCGGGGTGGGGGAATCTCTGGGTTCTTATTTCAGTTGGTGCATAAAGCCAATTCAGAGCAAGGGCTGGAAATGGGGAAAAGTTTGGAAGTGCTGGAGTTCGCCAAGAAGAGCCTCATTAGTTGCTTTTTTACGGATTCAGATGTTAAAACTGAACATTAATATTGTCATGGCTGTGGGGGGAACTCTGGGCTCATATTTCAGTTTCTGCATAAAGCCAATTCAGAGTGAGGGCTGGAAATGGGGAAAAGTTTGGAAGTGCTGGAGTTCACCAAGAAGAGCCTCATTAGTTGCTTTTTTACGGATTCAGATGTTAAAACTGAACATTAATATTGTCATGGCTGTGGGGGGAACTCTGGGCTCATATTTCAGTTTCTGCATAAAGGCAATTCAGAGTGAGGGCTGGAAACAGGGAAAAGTTTGGAAGTGCTGGAGTTCACCAAGAAGAGCCTCATTAGTTGCTTTTTTACAGATTCAGATGTTAAAACTGAACATTAATATTGTCATGGCTGTGGGGGGAACTCTGGGCTCATATTTCAGTTTCTGCATAAAGCCAATTCAGAGTGAGGGCTGGAAACGGGGAAAAGTTTGGAAGTGCTGGAGTTCGCCAAGAAGAGCCACATTGGTTGCTTTTCTACGGATTCAGATGTTAAACCTGAACTTTAATACTGACATGGCCAGCGGGGGAAAGCTCTGGGCGCTTATTTCAGTTCCTGGTCTCTCTTTGGTTACAGGAGGCTGAACGGCGGCACGGCAATATTGTTTCACTGTACAGGGGACACCTCCTCTATGCTATCCAGGTGGGTCAGCATGGGTCCTGGTTGTGGGGAGGGAGCAGGAGGTTGTAGCAGGAGGGGCAGGGAAGGCCAATGGGTGTATGGCATATATCTTGAGTGCAACCCGCCAGGAACTTTTCCTGTACAAATGCTCCTTGGAACGGATGGAAGGTGTGCGTGAACACATCAATGCTTCGCCCCAGGTCCTGTTAATTTCCATGGGGCATGTGCAGGGAACCCCTCCGAGGGCACAGTAACACCAGTGTGGAGTGGCGGGTTGCGTGTGGGTCGTACTCGTGAGAATGTGAGTTCTACGCCTGTGTGAGTGTGTGTCAACCGGGCATCCGCTGGGAGTTTTGAAGGCTTTCTCTTTGCATGCCGGCCACGTAAGACTCTGGTGCGCCACCAAAATGATACACCTCATTCCTATCCTCACCTTCTTTTCCCCTTCATATTTTCCCTTCACTGATTCCACCCCCCCTCCCCACACACTTCTCAGTACCTGTCCGGACGCAGCTTTCGGTGAGGGGAGAATCACTCTCCTCACCTGGGTTCTTAGAGGCAGCGGTTTGCAAGGAAGGAAGGACAGAAGGGGCGTGACAGCCCAGTGGAGTGGACCCGGCACGAGGCTGGAAGGTCATTCATGTGTCCATCAGTGCTTAGAGCCAGTGTGCGCATGTCGATGTGCTTAAGCATGTTGCGTGCGGTTGCGTTGACCTGTGTCCATAGGCGTGTGCAGCACATTTCATTAGGGCAGCCTTCCTCAACCTGGGGCGCTCCAGATGTGTTGGACAGCATCTCCCAGAATGCCCCAGCCAGCAGCTGGCTGGGGCATTCTGGGAGTTGTAGTCCAACACATCTGGAGCGCCCCAGGTTGAGGAAGGCTGCATTAGGGGATGCACCTGGGGATTTTTCTTTTTAACGATGAACATTTATTGACTACTCAGTCATAAAGGACATTGTTTTTATTCAATGCGGGGGGGGGGATGAGGAGATGGTGGAGCAGCTGGAGGGCATCCGGAGGGCCATTCCCACTTCATCTGGATCCCTACTTAGCGACCTCCTCAATTCGGCACTTATTGCTTGAGACATTAAGGTGTGCCTGGGTACCCCCAGCACCTCCTTTGTGCACGCCTATGCCTGTGTCTGCCTCTTGTGCCAGGCTTTGTTGCATGGTAATCGTGGGGGAGGATCATGAAGCAACTTTGGTTACCTGTGTTTTCAAAGCAGTTACCTGATCTCCTTTGGCTTTTATTTCCCCTACGCCTGAGCAACATAGAACCGGCCCAGGATTCCCAGGGAGCTTGGAGCGTTGACGATTCTTTCGGCTTCAGCACAGAGAAATGCCATGCCTTTTTTCCTACTTTTAGTTCTTGGAGATACGCTGAACGCGGAGATGCAATTAGGCCACCCGGACCCAGAGCTGTGAATAGACACCTTCTGTCCCCATTTTGTCTAACCCCCTTTAAGAGCTATTGAAACTGGGACTCACCGTTGCATTTTGAGGCAGTGAATTCCACAGGTCAGCCTTGCACTGTGCGAAGGAGGGCGTTCTTTGGTCTGCCCCACTGCCCATCAAGTTCATTGGTGTCGTGTTGCCCCAAACCTCCCGCCTTATTGGGAGACAATAAAGAGGTCAGCCACATAATTCACAAAGCTTTATTCAGGCAATGAACGTCTCTCCTCACCTGAAGAGAGTCCAACCTCTAGGAACTTTCCTCTAAGCAAAACTAGGCGAACCAAGCGAGACAATTGTCCTTTCAAGAAAAAGGGAAAGCCTTTTCCCAGAACGCTTTAACTTCAAGGAGGCTGGTTCTGAGGAAGCCATTGGCGAGAAGCTAGCCAGGCTGACTTTCTCTCACCTTTAGCTCTGCCCGTTTGAGTCTGCGGTGGACTCTGGGATCAGCCAGCCCTGAACTGCCCTCCCCCTCAGAAGAATACTGATTTCCCACAGACTGTGTGTTTTTATTTATTTATTTATTTATTTATTTATTTATTTATTACACTTATATACCGCCCCCATAACCAGGGCTCTCTAGGCGGTCTACAGAAATTCTTAAATTAAGATAAAAACGAGTATACAAAATTTAAAATTCTAAAACGCAGAACATACACACATAAAGCATTAAAAACCGTTAAAAAACTAAACATGTGGGTGATTAAGATGTGCCGCCATATGCCTGGGCAAAGAGGAAAGTCTTAACCTGGCGCCGGAAAGATAGCAGCGTTGGCGCCAGGCGAGCCTCGTCAGGGAGATCGTTCCACAGTCTGGGGGCCGCCACCGAAAAGGCCCTGTCCCTTGTTGCCACACTCCGAGCCTCTCTCGGAGTAGGCACCCGGAGGAGGACCTTAGATGTTGAACGTAGTGACCGGGTATATTCACGTCGGGAGAGGCGTTCCGTCAGGTATTGTGGTCCCAAGCCGTGGAAGGCTTTATAGGTCAAAACCAGCACCTTGAATTGGGCTCGGAAACATACAGGCAGCCAGTGCAAGCGGACCAGAGCAGGAGTTATATGGTGGAACCTTCTGGTTCCCGAAATCAATCTGGATGCTGCATTTTGCACGAGCTGCAGCTTCCGAACCGTCTTCAAAAGCAGCCCTACGTAGAGCGCATTGCAGTAATCTAACTTGGAGGTTACCAGAGCATGGATGACTGAAGCCAGGTTATCCCTGTCTAGATAGGGGCGTAGCTGGGCCACCAACCGGAGTCTGTAGAAGGCACTCCGTGCCACCGAGGTCACCAGAGCCTCGAGTGACAATGATGGTTCTAGAACCCCCGAGCTACGAACCTGCTCCTTCAGGGTGAATGCAATCCCATCCAGAACCGGTAGAACACCCCCCTGCCCCATCCTGGGTGTTCAGTGATAAGGTCTGGCGAAGGTTCATCCCCAGCTGGTGACGAGCCCGTAAGAGTCACCTCCCCAACTCCCCGTGTAGGCTGGTACGTTTCTGGTGCCGTCTCTTCCGCTTCAGAATCTGATTCCGATTGATCGCCAGAAACTCTTTCTCCCAGCCTAAAGGGAACAGGCCTGGTCATGACAATTGGGTGAGCCCAGTTTTCTCCGTTTCTCCACCATAACTATAATGGCACCTCCATAACGATATAAACCAACGCCCCTCATTTCTAAACTAAAAAAAGTACCAATCCCTGTGGCTTTTCCTCACGGGGAAGGGCGTCAAATTATTTTGTTTGCCGTTTCTTTTCCAGTTCTACAGCGTGCTTTTTGAGACAGGTCGACCCGGATATATACAATTCAGGCTCATGTTTGTATTTGAACATGATGTGCCTTGTGGCAAACTAAGTTTCACCTCCTTTGAACACAAAAGCACAGAGTTGGTTTTTAAAGTTGCCCCTTGCAGTGAGCGGAGATTTGTTAGTGGAAAAATCATAGAATCATAGAATAGCAGAGTTGGAAGGGGCCTATAAGGCCATCAAGTCCAACCCCCTGCTCAAGGCAGGAATCCACCCTAAAACATCCCTGACAGATGCTTGTCCAGAATGCCTCTAGTGTGGGAGAGCCCACAACCTCCCTAGGCAACTGATTCCATTGTCATACTGCTCTAACAGTCAGGAAGTTTTTCCTGATGTCCAGCTGGAATCTGGCTTCGTTTAACTTGAGCCCATTATTCCGTGTCCTGCACTCTGGGAGGATCGAGAAGAGATCCTGGCCCTCCTCTGTGTGACAGCCTTTTAAGTATTTGAAGAGCGCTATCATGTCTCCCCTCCATCTTCTCTTCTCCAGGCTAAACATGCCCAGTTCTTTCAGTCTCTCTTCATAGGGCTTTGTTTCCAGACCCCTGATCATCCTGGTCGCTCTCCTCTGAACACCCTCCAGTTTGTCTGCATCCTCCTTGAATTGTGGAGCCCAGAACTGGACGCAAGAACATTATTATTATTATTATTATTATTATTATTATTATTACTGTATTTCTTCGATTGTAAGACGCTATTGATTGTAAGACGCACACTAATTTCAGTACCACCACCAGAAAAAAAGCTTTGATTCTAAGAACAATAATTGTACCCGCGATTCTAAGACGCACCCCATTTTTAGAGATGTTTATATGGGGGGAAAAAGTGTGTCTTAGAATCGAAGAAATATGGTATTATTATTTCTATACTGCCGCATAGCCGAAGCTCTCTGGGTGGTTTGGTTTACAAAAGACTAAAACAATATAAACGCTATGCAAAATTTAAAAACTTAAAAAACATACAACAGACAGTGTACACAAAGACGACATAGATCTAAAAACGACATCAAGATATCAATCAAACCTAAAAAAAACACCCAGATCCGGGATCGATTAAAACTCAGCACATGCTGCTAAATGCCTGGGAAGAGAAAAGTTTTAACCTGACGCCGAAATGATGGTGGAGTTGGCACCGAGGGGGCCTTGTCGGGGAGACCATTCCATAACAGGTGGGGGGCCATTGCTGAAAAGACCCTCTCCCGTGCTGCTGTCTTCTGAGCCTCCCTCGGAGTAGGGCCTTAGATATTGAGCGTAGTGTAGGTTCGTGTCGGGAGAGGCACTCCACGGTCCCAAGCCGTGTAAGGCTTTATGGGGGAGAACCAGCACCTTGCATTGGGCTCAGAAACCAATGGGCAGCCCACGCAAGCCGGTCTTCTATGTTTGCACCGGCTGCCGCTTCCGTGCCGTCTCTGGAGGCAGCCCCAGACGGAGCACGCTGCAGCCAAAGTCCTGACGGATAGGCCAAATGGTTCTCAGCTCACCAGCCTCCTTCGCTTTCTCCTTCCCAGGGCCACATGGACGAGGACATCCAAAAGATCCTTTCCCAGATTCTGAAGATGCAAAGACTCCAGGAACAAGGAAGATGAAGCGAAGGAAGAAAGATTGAGCAGGGGGTTGGACTTGATGGCCTCAAGGGCCCCTTCCAACTCTACTATTCTATGATTTTGATCTGGGGGTGGGTGGGATGGGGGGAGGCTGAGCGTTTCCTTACAGGAGAATTATATAGCACTTACAGGACTTTCCTCTCCTCTCACACAAACCATCTGTCCCTCCATGTGGCACCGTGGGTCTCCTAGCCTGGTTCAGGCAAGAATCCCCATAATTCCAGCTTCAATTGTCTTCCTATCCTTGGGCAAAAACGCCCTAGAAAGAGGGCGCCTCCTATCTTGACCCCCACCAGAAGTACCCTGCGCCTTTGAACAGCGTCACCGCAGGCAGAAGTTCACGCGGTGCATCTCCATCGTTACATCTGCGCCCAGTTGAATTTCTGCCTGCCACAAGAGCGTTAAAGGCACAGGGTCATCCAGGGGGGGGGGGCAGGTGAGGAACCTTGATGGGAGAGGTGCTTGCATGGGTTGTCGATCAGCAGGAGTCCCGGGTTCAAATCCCCCTCTCAGCCATGAAGTGCGGGAGTCCCGGGTTCAAATCCCCCTCTGAGCCATGAAGCTGCCTGGATGCCCTGAGCCTGACCTACCTCACAGGGTTGTTGTGAGGATAAAAGAGAGGCACATTGTTGCCCTGACCTCCTTGCAGGAAAGGCGGGATAAACATGTAATGAATAATCAAACTTTCCCCACCCCAGCCCAGCTGGGGAGAGGGGTGAGACAATAGAGACAGGAAGGGCAGGTGGTTAAATCCTGGCTACTCTAGGGCAGGGCTGTGCGTGTGCTGCGTGTGCAGAAAACCCCACGAGATAACTGTTCAAAGAATTTCACTGCCGGAGAATCTCAGCTTTCAGTCAAAACAATTAAGGTTCTAGTCCTCATTGGCTGTGGCTGAGGGCTTCATGCTTACCTAGGCGTCCCATGGAATTCAAGGTGGCTTTTGAGGACACACGCCTAGGATGGCGTTGTAAATAAGATTGACCTGGGGGTGGGGGGTGGAATTACGTCGCTTTTTACCTTCCCCCCCACCCGATGAACAAACCAGAATGAATTGCGAATTACGCCAAAGAGAGTTTTTAAAAAGGGCAAAACGAAACAGTGATGCAGAAAAATAAGAGGATGTGTGCAGCTCTACGTGGCTGCAGCATCTATGAATTTAGTTTTTCAGCCCGTAGGATTCCATTCTTTAACTTTTCTTCTTTTGTATGGTGGAATTACACACAGCCCCGGACGAGGGTTACAGGGGATGGATTTGAATATATGTAGTTCTACAGAGCTGAACCCCTCCCCTAGAGAGCCGGTCAGTCTCGGGTGCCTGTTGGCTTCTGGGATTTTCTCAAAGAACGCCGCATTACTCAGGCCTCGATCCACATCCGCAGGGCACGTCCGAAGTTTTTTCAGGAAAAGCGCAGGGTTGTGGATTAAGGTACGCCTTGGCTGCACGTGCGCGTCTGCTTTGTAAATGGAAAAGCCACAATCGGAGATTCTCGTAAAAGTCTAACTGCAAGACGCCCAGTCCTGGACTTACGGGTTTAAAACCAACGGATCCGTGGAAGAATTGGCCATTTCTGGGTTCTGCTCTTCTGTGTTCAAGAATAACCTGATAAGGAAAAATCGAGCCGGCACTATGTGTCTTCTAGGGAAAGTTTCACCTGCTGCATGTCAGCCTGTGAGGCCGCCGTTCAAAGCCATGGAGCAAGGCCGATTCGGAAGCCGGCGGCCAGAAAAGAAAAACTGAGTCCGAGGCGGTGTCTTAACATTGCCTCTGCCCCCGGGGTAGCTCCGAATCTGCGCAGCGTCAGTTATGTGACGCGAAGCCGCCGATTCGGAGCCGCCTCGGGACAAAGGGACGAAGACCCGCAGCAGACTTTTCCTCTTCCCTGTCTGTCCTCGCTCGGGCGGAAGGCGACCTTTCATTGCGTGAGCCTAATGGCCGCCGGAAAGCCTGCGTTGCTTCCCCCAGTGGGGATTATTCGCTGCCACCTTGCGCTAGCAATACATGTATTTGGGTTGTTCCGTATCTACCATGCGGCTCATGGCTGGGGCGGGTGACGGCAGACCACGAAGGTGGCGAAAGGAGGGGCCGTATGAAAATCCATCTTCTTGCTGTCCGTCTGTCTTCTCACGATCCACAGCAATAAAGCATCTGCGTTCACCTATAACTAGGTTGCTTGTTCACTCTCCTTTAAAGAAAAAACGAGATTTGGAAGATGCGTCCTTCTGGCTGTGTTGGGTTTTCCCCCCAGATGGGGATCCTCAGCTGCGATGAGAGAAAACTCAACAGGTGCAGTTCATCCAGCAGGGAGGCGTTCCCCTCTCGCTGGAGCACTGCGGGAAAGCTACATCTAGCGTTGCATTTCTGCCTGTCAGGCACAAAGAATAGTAGAGTTGGAAGGGGCCTCTAAGGCCATCCAGTCCAACCCCCTGCTCAATGCAGGAATCCACCCTAAAGCATCCCTGACAGGTGGTTGTCCAGCTGCCTCTTGAAGGCCTCTAGGGTGGGAGAGCCCACCACCTCCTTAGGTCATGGGTTCAATGATCATACTGCTCTAACAGCCAGGAAGTTTTTCCTGATGTTCAGCTGGAGTTCTGTCCGGTATTGAGAAGGTGTCCTCAGACCAGCCAGGTAGGGTGCCACCTGGGTTTGTTTTCGGCGGACCTAAATCCGTCCCCCTTTTCAACAGATGTAGTTGCACCTGAGCTCATCTGTAAAATGAAACCATTCTGCTTCTAGCTTTTTCCCACCGAATGCTGCCTCAGGCCAACAGCACAGCCTAGTCAATACCAGAGCTGAAGCTACGTTGAAATACCACCAATTTGAATGGCTTTAAAGGGGCGTCGGATAAATTCCTGGAGGCGAAGGCTATCAACGGCTACTAGCCCTGATGGCTAAGTGCTACTTCCTGTTGCTGGGGAACATGAGTGGGAGAGTGCTGTTGCACTTGTGTCCTGTTCGTGAATCCCTGGTTGACAGCTGGTTGGTCTCTGTGTGAACAGAGTGCTGGACTAGATAGTCCCTTGGTGTGATCCATCATGTTCTTATGTTCGCATATTATTGGCTGTAGGGCTATTGGTGGTGCTGTTTTGGAGCCGAGAATGAAAACAGCCATGTACATTGATGGTGCTATATAAATAAATAAATAATTAATAATAATAATAATAATAATAATAATAATAATACTCGAGGATTACCTTTCTGGTGACCTGGATATGGCATGTTGTGGCCCAAACATTACAAAGACGCATCTTTAATAGAAAGGAATTCACATTGCAACGGAGAGAAGGCAGACCTCTGCCAAGGAATACACTTCTCTGAGGATTGCCGGTTGTGCCTGCTGTTTTTATTAGTCAGTTCGGCGGAAGCAACTAGAGCATGCACAGAAAGCTTGTTTTCAAAGACATAAACTCTAGTTGACCATAACCTTCCTGTGGCAAGATGAGCAACCAAGAAAAGCAGACGATTTGGCCCAGCTACTTAGGAAAAAACAGGAAATCTTGGCCTGGCAATGAAGAAAAGCAGTAAGTCTAACTTTATAGGTTTTGCATAAGCAAGGTCTTTTTTTTTTTAGAGGTTACTGCTATTAATACAATGCCCGGTGCCTGACCTCTCTATATTGATGGATCAGATTGATCAAACATGGCTTTGCTTTTGCTAAGATATGCTTATAGCCATTACAGGCACATGGACCTTCCAGTCTCCCACTGGAGCACGAAACGTGGCAGTCACCCGCACCTCCTCCCTGCCCGTTCCATTGCCTGTTCTAGTGAGTGTGTCGGATTTCAAATGTGCCCCGTGGCAGGCTGGACAAGCGAAGCAGGGAGGGAAGCGTGGCTTCTCCTGCTTCAGCAACGGTGTCCAGGCTGCAACTGGGATGATGGTGACAGAAAGTGAGCACAGGAAAGGAATTTAAAGAATTACAAAATCTGAATTAGGACAGGATGTAGGTCACAATAGGGTTCAGAAAACGCCATATTTTGGGGTGCGGTGGGGATAGTTTAGCTTTCTAAGCCTGAGCGGAGGGAACAGTGGCGAAAACAACAAGGCGTGAGAATGAGCCTCAACGGATCACAGCAAGGCGCTACAGCAGAAGTGTAAGTTTTCAAGCTTTCATACTGTATATAAACGCTATATATCTGAAGTGGGATAATTCGAGGGAGAACCAGAACAATAGTGTAAGTGCATGCATGCACAAAATCAGTACAATTAATTTTTATAATGGCTATATCAAAACTGGAGGAAGGCAGAAGAAACTACTGCTCCCCCACCCACATTTTTGGAAATCAGGGGGTGATGGTGGATGTCCCATCGCCCCCCAAAGCAGCCAGAGAGATTGTAGTTATATGCCCTGTTCTTGAACGGAGTTTTCCGTTTATTTTCAGAAGTAAAAAGCTCATGCCAGGACAAAAACGGGCAAATTTGAACCTTGCCTCAAGCACACTGCTACAGGAAAACTTCTTCCGTGGCTCGTTTTGTAGCTGTTTTTTGCCACGATCATGAGAGCAGGGGGTGGAATTAAGAGTCAGATTTGGTTGCCGCTCAAGAAAGCCATGAAAGGAAGGATTAATAATTGACAGAACGGTTACCACAATCAATACCAGGTGATATAACCGTCGCCAGATGGGCATTTAATTCTACATGCGGCTTTGGAACGTCGCCCTAAATGATCTCCTGCCCTTCGTCGGAGTGTCTGCAGAAAGCCAGGCGGTCAGAATCGCCTGGAATTCAATGGATGCCACGCTCTGTTGCCCTCTGCCGGCTTCCGTTTGAGATCGCTCTAGATGATGACCCTACAAGTCCGATTCGCGTAGCAACGGAGAGTGATCCGTGAGCCAGAGTGCCCATCGTGGTGGACAAGGAAGCGTCAGACTCCACTGCTGGGTTAAGGAACCTGGCAACTTGATTTAATGATTTAAATAAACTCAATACAAATGTCATAGGCGTGTGCAGCACCTTTCACTAGGGTGTGCACGGACCCCCCGATCTTCTCCGCGCCCGATCCGCAAATTGCCGATTGGCCCCGCTCCGCCCCGCCTCGATCCACCTAGGGGCCGCTCCGCTCCGAATCGGAGCTCCGCAGTGGAGGGGAGTGGCGCCAGGTAAGGCCCCCCTCCCTCCTCCCCCTTACCTGTGTCTATCCCGGCCCATCCCAGCTTCACTAGAGCCCATGGCTCAACCAGGAACTGTAGGCCTGTGGCCTACACTTCCTGGTTGAGCCGTGGGCTCTAGTGAAGGTGGTGACAGGCCACAACAGACGCAGGTAAGACCCCCCCTCCCTGGCTCTGCCACCATCGCCGCATGGGCAGCGGCGGCTGCAGGGCCAGGTAACCCCCCCCTCCTTCCTCTCCCTTACCTGCATCTGTCCTCGGTCCCGCGGCTGCTTCAACTGAGCCCGAGGACTCAACCAGGAAGACTAGACTCAAAAGACTGAGTTCTCGGGCTCAGTTGAAGCAACCGCGGGACTGCAGACGGATGCAGGTAAGACCCCCCTCCCCCTTGCCCCCTTACCTGGCTCTGCCGCTGGGATCGACTCTTCTGTGTAACGTTCACGCACCAATCCAGGAGTTACTTTATTCCGGCAGGGCTCCCAGTAGCTTTAACGAGGCCAGTTTGATCAGCATACTGGTGTGTTTTAGTGTGGTGCTCACCTACCTGAGCACCGACAGCGTCTCCGTTTCGGCTCTGCTCTGCTGGCTTGCGTCTTTCTCTCCAAATGCAACGTTATTGTACTAAGACCCAGCAGTGAAAGCCCTAAACATGTCGAAGGCTGAAGACACTTTTAAACAAACCTTCCCTAACAATGCCAGCATAATTTTGATTGGTTCCCTCCCTTCCTTTTTATGGTTATCCACTGGGGTGTTTTATTGGATGCACAGCGGTATGTAATTCATGTAAGTAAATACGTGCGCCCAGGAATATTCTCATTCTTCTTCCAGATGTTATATGGAGAGATGGGTAGAATCACCCAGGAGCGGATTTTCCAATTAAATGTTTAAAGAATTAATGAGATAGCCTAAAGACCCTGTTAAGTTGATAATCTCTTTTCCAGATGTTTGGGCCTGTGTAACACGCATCAGCCTGTGTATCGCTTGCTGGATGAGGAATTGTGCGTGTAAGATGCACAGCTGAATACGTACCTGAGTTTGGGACACCATTACATCGATCAAAGTTCAGGCTCCACGATCACAGCTGAGCATCCAATTAAGTCTCCCTTTTAAGCATTTTAAGCTCCTGTATATCACAGCACCACGATTACAGTTTGCTCCTGCGACGGCTGCTCTCAGGGTGGTCATTAAGGGCTACTCCCCAAATTTCTAAAGCATGGTACTGCCAACCCTCGCCAAGGATTGGACCCGGGGCATGTTGGGTGCAAAGTATCAGCAACACCACTGAATTGCGCTCTTTGAGACTTCCACTCGTCAAACAGGGGGATTTCCGAGAGCCTTGCCCTGTTCTTTTATGGGTGTACAAACACACCTCTGTTGTTCTCTGGAAACTTATGGTCCCACGTCTCCGGTGCTTTGAGCCCACGGATAGTAGTAATAAAAACAGCCGCCCCATTCCAACCAGTAGATAGGGACCAGCTGCCACCAGCATGGCAAAACGTTAAGAACCATCCCACAAACTAAAGTGGGAAAAGAACAGCTCAAATGCCTCTCCGGATCATGTTTTTTGTTTTTAAAAAAAGAATGCTGCACTCCGGAATTGTAGCCAGCAATAATACTGGTGGTGCACGCCTGCCCAGTGGACTGCCAATGTTTTTCTGAGGGGCTATACACGCAGGAGGGCGGGCGGTGATCTTTCATAAGCGCATTTCCTACGACTGCTCTCAGGGCAGCAGGCCTGGGATGAATCACTCCGTTTGTCGTGAAGATTGTACAGGAGGGGAGCCATCGCTACCACCAGTTGGAAGGAGAGAGCGGTCTTTCTGCAGCCAGGTTGCCCTGAGGGGACTGAGACAGCAACCCAGTGTCAAGAATCTCGGTTGGAAAAGCCACAAAAGGGCAGTTTCTAAGGGGCAGAGTTAAGGTGGGAAAGCTGGCTGGAATTGTCACTTGCCAGGGAGAGGGACTCTATTCAGCTGGGCAAAGATTGACAGGTTGGCATTAAAAGCGTCAGTTCTGTTTTTAGGCAAGGCCCACGGGGAAGCAGTTACGTTCAGGATAACCTCTGCAGCCAAGTCGAACCATTCGCTGTCTGGACTGGAACGCGAAGTCTGTTCCTTCGGATAAGCTGTGTGTCTTGCGAAAAACAAAACCAACACAGAAGAGACAGCTTCTTCATTTCGATTGTGTGTGTGTGTTTGTATGCTCCAAGTTGAACGGGGAACGTAGCACAGGCAGCAGAACTCAGCTCCATGAGATCTTGGAAACCACACACACATACTCAGAACAAGTGTAGTGGTTCAAATTAAAGGAAGCCAGATTCCAGCTGGACATCAGGAAAAACTTCCTGACTGTTAGAGCAGTCTGACAATGGAACCAGTTACCTAGGGAGGTTGTGGGCTCTCCCACACTAGAGGCCTTCAAGAGGCAGCTGGACAAGCATCTGTCAGGGATGCTTTAGGTGGATTCCTGCACTGAGCAGGGGGGTGGACTGGATGGCCTTGTAGGCCCCTTCCAACTCTGCTGTTCTATGATTCTATGATCTGCTAAACTCTCATGGGGCAAGGCTCCAATGGCCTCTCTAGCTTCACGCCTTTCCTGCAACTAACAGACTAGAATCTATTATGCCGAGTGAGAGAAATTGTAAAATGTGTTCAGTGTAAAGAGAACCCCAACCCTTAAAATAACATCTTACAAAGAAACCCAGTTTAGAACGCAAAAAGGAAAGAGAGGTGGGCAGGGCAGAGGCAAAAGGTACTTTGGACAAGGAGGTATTAAAACACACACACACACACACACATCCAGGTAACCCATTGTTCAACTTGAAGACAATTCTGCCATTCGCTGCAAATCCTACACACAGCTCGGCTAGCTGCGTGTAGGATGGCAGCCGCTCCCGATTCAGTTTCGGAAAAACGGGCACGTCCCCAAGGTAGTGGAGAGTTTCTCCTTTCCACCATTGAGGTTCATCTGCATCAGATGGCAGACGTCTCCTTTCGGGGGTGTCCAAAACCAATCTGGTGCCTAGAAAAGGACATTCGACCGGCACCCTCCGCTATTTAACGCAGAAGACAACATGGGCACGTTTGCTACTCTGTGGGGGCACAAAACATGGCTGGCAGAGAATCGGAGTTGTTTTTTTTAAAGCGTGTTTAGAAACGCAGTAAAGCTGGTTTATATTGAGCCAGACCACTGAGTGGCAGGAGGGCTCAGGCAGGGTTTCCCCCCACGCCTACTTGGAAGATGCCACGGAGTGAATAGGAGACTTTCTGCATGCAAGGCAGGGACTATACCACTAAGCTACAGCCCACCCAACAATGGCTGCAAAAGTACAAGAGCATCGGTGAAATAATCCGGAGGCAGAAAGACGGTCAAGTAAGACTTTCAGCAGTCAAGGGCCTCGGCGTCTTTGTCCACCCCAGGGCCTGCAAAACCAGAATTACGCAAAAATGATGCAATCTGCCCACTTGCATGCAGAATCCACCATTTCTGGGCCCGGTGCCGTTTCTTTCTCTCTCTCAGTGCAGACATCTACACGATCTTTGTGCTCGTTCCTGTTCCTGTTCATCCCAATGGGGCTTGCAGTAAAGACACTCCTGGGTGATGCGTCGCCGTGATGCATTTCCGTTCTGTTTCCCTTCAGGGTGAGAAGGCTGCCCGAGCCTGCCTTGCGATGGGAACACCAACCCTACGAACCGATACACGCTACAGCGGGCTGTTTTGGACTAACAGGTAATTCCGGGCATTATTTCTGAGAACAGCAGGCACTCAAAAGACACAAGGGGAATTCAACTGCGATTTAGACATCTGGATAGCAGCGTCATACTTTATTTAAAGTAAACCCATGTTAAAAACAAAGTTAAAATGAAAAAAGTGGTACCTGAAAAATAAATTATTTTGATATAAAACAAAATCAATAACTTAAAAACACGCTAAATATACAAAAAAATGTCTGAAGCATATATACTGTACAGTATGGGGGGGGGAACCGATAAAAGCCTTCTGTTGCACAGACAGACGACTTTATAAAAACAAAAAAAGTAAAAAAGAAAAAGGGAAGAGTTACACACCAGTTAAAAGGGAAGCTGAGTGAGTCTAGCGGTGCCCAGGTGCAGCCGATCGAACGTAATCGCAAAAGCAAAACTCACGTTGGGGTTAATAGGTACAGGTGGTACCTACCCAAGATGAACAAAGAGCTACTCGAATTTACGGGTCAAATAAAAGGCGAGTTTCAATTCGAGCACCTTTCCTCCGTTTCTCTTCTGAAATGACCCCGTGAAAAAAGTCCCTTGTATTGCGAAGTGATTCATTTTTATTTATTTTTGTAAAAACATCAAACGAAGAAAAATCAAATCGTTCGTGAGTTAGCTTTTCTTCAGAAACGTGAACACAAATAAGCAATGGTTGAAAGGGTCTGGGGTGGCAGTACCATTACGTTGGCTGGCATTTTTTAATATTATTATTATTATTATTATTTTAGCATCGAAGTGCAGGAATTCCATTCAACGGAAACAGAAAACAAACGAAAAACAAACAAAAAAAAATTTCCAGTAAACCTACAGGTGGAAGATTGTCAGTGGGATGGAACTAGGCAAGGCCGTCGAGGCTGGCCGAGAGCAGCCGGAGGCTGAAGGTTGCTGTGTGATACAGAGTTCACAGTTTGGCTGTCACGCAGATCGTGTTCCTCTTTTGCTTGTTTCTAAAATCATGCACAGGAGTGGGGATACGCAATTTTCTTGTTCTGAAAATGGATGACTACACTACATGGGAAGGCTACGAATAAGAGGCGGCAGACATCCTAGCGTGTGCCTGATTTCAAACTTAAAAAAGGAATGTTTGCCGTGAACCGCAACGGTCCCCGATTTTCACTTCTCAAGTTGCACCAAGTACGTGTCGTTGCTTTTTAAATGAAGGACGCGACGAAGAAGGGAGGATCACAAAAAATGCACGGATTTCCATAATACCAGGGTTGAGAGAGGAGAGGGGCGCCCACGGCGTATTTCTACATGTGCAACACTTTTCGTTATTAATTTGGAGGCGGGGAGGTTTTTGAGACGGCTGCCATCGCTTAAAGCAGTCAAGGAACTCGCGCCACTGCATCGGGGTGGCTGGATGTGGGGGATTCATACACATTTCTTGAATTGGGCTGGTGTGTGTGTGTGTGTGTGTGTGAAGGTCTTCTCTATTGAAAATGGATTTGTTTATTCATGAGTTTCTCATCCACACTGGTGGTGGGGAGACTAAGGTGCATTTTTAATTATTTTTTTTTTAAAAGGGCTTCCCGGTTTTGGAGCCGATGCAGTAACCTACTAGAGCAGCCTTCCTCAACCTGGGGCGCTCCAGATGTGTTGGACTGCATCTCCCAGAATGCCCCAGCCGGGGCATTCTGGGAGTTGTAGTCCAACACATCTGGAGCACCCCAGGTTGAGGAAGGCTGTACTAGAGGTAACATTATGAAAACACTCACACCCCGTATTCGTGGGAAACGTGGAAATTGCTGCCCTTTGCTCCTCTTACAATAACACGTCACAAAACGGCTTCCAGGATATATAAAGCCATTTGGACTTAAGTTTATCAGTGGGCTTTAATTCCCAGCATTTTTTTTTTAAAAATAAAAATGTTAGCATGAATGTATTATTTGGGAATATCCTCACCAAGAATGTAACTGCGCAAAATGTACACAGCGAGAGACCACGGCCTTGAGATGACATGAAAGCGGGGTCCCCACCATCTTGTTAACCCAACAATGGGAAAATATTGACGGCTAATATAAGGACAAATGTAAACAGATGGAAATGTTGGGTGTCTCCGTTTCCAAGAAAAAGGGGGATGTTGGCATTTGAGTCTGCACCAGACTGTTATCAGTTTGTATGAAATACAGCTTCTATGTAATCTCCCCCCTCCCCCAAAAAGTGTGGCTTTGCAAGCCTAATTTACCTTTTTTTAAAAAATAAATAAATCCCAAACCTGTTCCTGTTGGAGGACACAAATTTGAAAGCTTTTAAAGAGCAAAAGAATCCAAGACATCCGGCCAATTTGAGATTACGTAAACGGCTGCCACGCGCCGGCCGCCTATGGTGAGAAGTATTTCAGTCATGTGAATTGACTTCCCTGCCAGTTTTAATATTCCGACACAAGGCAGTGAAAATTTTTACATTGGGCTGGGGTGGTGGGAGAACAGGGCTGGTTCATTCTGTATCTAAGCTGGCAATTCTTTGGAACACGGTGGGCTCAATGCTCCCCCGTCCAATCCAGCACGCTCTAGGGCACATTGCAGAATGTGTAGTAGTGCCACAGGAAATAGATGAGCTGAGCACCACCAGCTTGGGCCCCCAAATAATCCGGTTTTCTAACAGTGCTCCGTGGATAAAGACGCTTCTGCGCTTGAAATGTAGCAGAAGCTGTTCAAGGAGATGCAGAATACGGAAACAAAAACCTACGGGCTTGTGTATCAAGAGCAAACGTAATTAACTTTTCATCTGAGCACCCATGAAGGCTGTTTCTTTAGGGGTACATATCCATTTATTTTCCTGGCTTGTGCAAAAAGTTTGTATGAAGCTAGCTCTGGAGGGACAAAGTTACTGTGTCTGCTCAAGAGGAAACCCCATCCTCAGTGGGGAGAGAGATTAATTCCAGACCCTTAACCACGAGGTGCCAGCTCCTGCAATTGGCTTCATCCCCCCCTCCAACGCTGAATTTTATCCGCAAACGAGATCGCCTCTCCCCACACCAAACTAGAAAGATTACCAATTTGAGGAGAATATAGCAAAAGTAACTGAGCCCAGAGAATGGTCAGAAATTAACGGGATCCCATCTGTGATTACTTAAAAGTGTGTGTTTCTTAGCAAGACCGTCTTCTGTGTCAAGATTCTGGAACGGGCTTTCAATGGAATTGTGCTCGTTGAGTTCAAGCGCCGAACAGTGTTGCCAAGAACTGCAAGAGAACTGGACGTAGGCTGAGCAGAGCAGCGTTGACTCAGGGCCCTTTAACACAGGCCTGGGCAAATGGCAATTGGGATAGACAGTGATCAGCCAGGACAGGGGAAAGTTAATTACGAGATAGGACAACTGGAGAGACAGGACTAGGCAAAGCAGCTGCGAGAAGTTTAAAAATATGCAGGACATGAGATCCAAAACTGAGCTATTGATTAGCCTCACCAGCAGACTCTTCCTGCTTCCTTTTGCAGGGGCTGATGGGAGGGAGACCAAACATGATCAGCCTCTGGCAAACTTATCTGAAAGCCAGCAGGGGAGGACGGAGCAGCAGCAGGAGCAATTCCTGACAAAAAAACCCATCGTCACACCCGCCATGAGAGCATAGAGTAACGAGTCAATCCCATATAAATCTGTATTAAAAAGAGAAATGGAGGAAAAGACCTAAAAAGGAAGGGATGTCAGAAAAGCAGCATAAAAGGGGCATTTCCTACTCAAGAGTCCTGGATGATTTAAGAAAAAAATAACTACTGGGGAAGACTCTGTACAATGTGGCTCTGAAAAGCTAGATTTAACTCTAACTCAAAGAGCCATGAATGAATCTAGGGGCACAAGCCACAATTTCCTGATCTTTAGCCCCGTGGAAATTAATGGGGAGCTGCGCAAAAGGATGTGTATTTCTGTGGGCCTTGCAAAGGAGACGTCCTTTCTGGGTTATGCCCTACTGGTGTAGTGAGATCCCCAGTGATTGCGACGAAGTGAGGGTCCTCACTCCTGCCACTCGGGTGTGTGTGTGTGCTCAATCTGCCCCAAACTGGTATTACAACACCTGAACGGGAGATTCTGAACCCAGCACCACGTCAGGGCCTGCCTGGAACACAAATACACAGGATGGGAATGGGAGAAAGAGCACGCTGCTCAACAAGGAAAACTGAACAAGTGCGGTTTGGGATCAACTAACATCGGGAGGGGCACGCAGCAAAAGTCTGGACAGCTTTAGGCCTGTTTAAGAAGTCCACAATGATTTTGTTTTTTTTAAAAAAAGAAACCCTAAACCAGCACAAAAGGTTAATTCGAACAGTTCTATGAATCCACCCTCTTGGTTATGTCCGAGGAACAAGGAGAATACTCTAATGAGGATTTTTGGGGCAGCTACAAGAAATTACCAAAGAGATGACGGGTAATTAAGAGAGCACTGATCCCAAATTAAGAGCGCCTGTTTAGTGCACAAAAGCAGCATTTGCAAAGAAAAATTCAATGAGTAGAACCAAGAACTTCCATTTGTGATCTGAATCCAAGAAATCATACGTAGCTGGCAAGAGCCCTGCCCGTAAAGGGAAGACCGGCTTGCCAAATTACTCTTGTCCACCAGGAACTTTGAAGCCAGGGAGATATTTGGAGCCATGTCTGGTGTCCATTTATTGAAAGGGTGCAAGGACAAGGTTTTGCACGCAGATGTTGCCTTCGCACAGCGAAGGAAGAGATCCGCTCAGACAGGGGACACGTTTTCGCTTCTTCTTTCCCCAAAAGGTAAAGCTACGAGAGGTGGCAAAAGAAGGGACGAGGTGGCATTTACCACCAACAGAAGTCTTGACTCTTGAGAGCACCTGACATGGAAGATGTCCCCTCCAAGCCAGGAAAGGCACCAAAATCTCCTCGGGGAATAGTATCCTGCAGGACTTGGCTGTCAGAGAACCCTGAGGGTACCTTTCTGTCGGTGGGGCAGATCTAAAACTTCGTTGGGGCACTTGGTGAGGAGCTGCCTATGGACACTTCTTCAGCCCTCGTGGCCAGCCCTGCAACGTGGCAGGGGAGATTTGGGATAGTGGCTGGAAGTCGGCAGAGCCCAAGCAGTTAAAGCTTAGCAAGTGCACGAGAAGGAAGAAGGCAAAGCAAGTGGAGGATCCCAGGATGTGAGCGCCCGCAGAACAGGGCATGTCCGAGCCGTTCAGCCAGCTTGCACAGGATGGCTTCCCAAATGTGGCATGTGGCAGGCTTAAAATCGTTCATTACAACTGGAACAGGTTTCCCCTTGAGCAAAAAATAAAAATAAAAACGTCGCTGCTCATTTCCGACACGCTATGGAACTATCACCTACGTACGTTGCAGAAAATCCAGTTTAAATTATAGAGCCCTTCTGAACCGCTGAAACAGCAGCCTGCTGCAAACCCTCACCATCACTACGTTGAAAATTGGTCACTAATGCTTTGGGTATGTAAGCTTAACTTCTTACTGATCAGTTGATCATCGTGTTACTTTGAAACACCAAATCATCCCTGCTGGGAAAAGAACCGTTGTATCTTTTTCATGTTGGACGCTGTGGAATATGGAGTGGGGGGGAAAAAATTAAAATAACAAACCAAAACAAAACTTGAGCAAAACCAAATCAAATTTAATTGGTCTTAAATGCAAAAGTAAAAACAAACGAAAACACAAAAAAGCAAAAGAAAATTAACAGAACTCAAAGTTTCAAGGCAGCCTGAAGAAAACTTTGGGGATTAATTAAAATCTTAAGTCTACAAAAATCAATTATTTTTTTTGTCTCTCTTAAATCTCTAACTTGCAAGTTTTAATGTACGTTTCTGCCGAGTGTTCAAAATTGTAAAGCTATTTGTCAGAAGAAAACCCCTATTAAAATAGGAAAAAATAATAATCTAGTATTTATTAGAAGGGATGCAAAAATTATGATGCTCAAATGTTTGTAGCAGTTTTATAAAAAAGAAACTTAAGAACTCAGTTAAGTCAAACTAAAACTTGTATTTGAAAGTAGGTTAACATTAAATTTTGCCACATTTGTTTTATCAGGAAGTTAATGCACTGGGACGTGCAACTTGAGAGATAAGAACTCTGAAGAAGTGGCAAAGATGGATTTGGAGTTTCTTTTTTCACTCTGAAATCTTCCCAGAGTTTCTCTGAAACTCTTTGGTCCTTTCTTATTGGAAACTGGGCTTTTGAAGGGGAAAAAAAAAGGGAAATAAATGTTTTTTCCAGTTTGACATTTCGCTTATCAATCAACCAATTTGGTGAATGAGGTTACAAAATTCACCAGACTTTCCTCCTACAAATGAATTATAACTAGCAAGTTACTGGATAAAAAGCAAAATTTGTTACTAACTAAAACTTTGGTTTCCAAGCTTCGCTCCGGGTTATTGGGGATAACATTATACCGAAGCTTGGATGAAGTCCCAGACTTCGCAAAACCCATTCAGCGAAATGTGCAGCGGAGTCTCTTAAGAGATGGCATGCCTGATAATTTCACTGCTGGCCTAGAGTAGTTCCTACCATTAATTTTAGATTTGGGGGCTCAAGGGTCATTCGTGAACAGAACCACTCAAGAGCGGGGGGGGGGGGGGAAACTGAGAACATTGCAGGACTTTTTTAAAAAAAGACAACCCCAACCCTCCAAAACATTTGAACATGTTGGTGGCATCCCAGAATATAAAACCCTTTTCCACGTCTCATTTTAGACTAAAGACAAACAACTTTTTTTTGTGAAAATTGGCGCAAAAAATGAGTTGTACACTAACCGAAACAAAACCAAAAAAAAAAGATTTCAAACTTTTCCGTCACTCAATTATCTATTCCATACAAAAAAAAAAAAAAAAAGGAAAAAAAAAAAGCCACGAGCGAAGTTATTTGTGGGACTTGTTGGTTTTGAAGGAAACCTGCAAGATTTTGTCCCCCAGCCGGTAGCCGTTAAGACTCGCTATGGCCATGGCGGCTTCTTCATAGTTTGTCATTGTCACAAAGCCAAAGCCTTTACACTTGTTGGTGTTGAAGTCGCGGATGACTTTGACATTAGTCACCGCGCCAAAAGGGCCAAACATCTGCCAGAGAATTCCCTCATCGGCATCTTGGCCGAGGTTGTAGATGAAGATACACCAGCCCGAAGAGGAGTTTCCTGGGACATTTACACCAGAAAGCCCACTCATGTGATCTACACCCATAGGAGAGAACCTAGCAAATAAAAAAAGCACACAATAGTTCATGTAAACAAAACAAAACAAAAAAAGTCAGTTCAATCAAGCAAAAAACTCAACAGGGAATCAAGAATAGGAACGCTGCCGGGCGGGCAGCGTTCGGAACACTCCCCCCCACCCACCCCGGCACACGCTGCCCACGGAGCAGGGCATCGACGTGCCTGCGGGGAGCAGGACGGAAAGGCAACAGAGAGCCTTGTCCTCCGCGGCAGCTTTCGTGGACTGGAGCCCGCTTCGTCGGATGCATGCGGCGTGGCATCCCTTCTGCTGACACGGGAGGAATGGACACGGGAGATGCGAGCCCTCGGGGACATTCCCACAGCCGCAACAGGACTAGTTTAAATATCGGTAGTGTGAACAAAACCCACGCTTCTCATGAATTGAGGACCACGGGTGGGGTGGGGTGGGGAATACCATAGCCCCAAGTTGGTTCGTGGACTTCTTTCACACGACAGGTATTCAAAACAGCGGGTGGGCGCCACCCTTTCCAGCCTGATTTCATGCACCTGACGAGAGAGGGCTCTAGTCCACAGGGGTTTGTGCCACGAAAAACCCACCAGGCTTTCAGGGCAGCACACGGCTCTCTGCTGTTTTTACCGCACTGTACTACTGACGTGGCTCAGCCCTCTGGCACTGGTCCGGCCGAGGGCATCGGCTAGGAACGTCTCCTCTACGGGTCCCAGCGGAGTGAGCAAAAGCAAGGCCCAGGCCGCTTTCAGAGCGCGCCTGATTGTACAAGGGGACTTTTCGTTTCAAAGGGTTCAGGTAGGAGGTAAGGGGGCACGTGGGAGAAACCTACAGGAAAGGCATAGGCAACGTTCTTCTCCTTTCTTAGCAACTCCACTACATTGCTGCCCACCCCAAAAATGTCTTCCCAGCAAGCTCCAACTCATTGACCATTTCCTGGCTACCTCTCTCCCCCCCTGACTTAGGAAAGGGAAGGCATCACGCAGTGTCTCACTGGGTTTGACCTTTCGAATGTGCCCCGTGCTCTTACACATCACCGCAAGAAAATCTTAGTGCTCAGGTGTTTGGGAAGACCCAAGGGGCCGGGAGGGGGGGGGGGAGCAGAGAAGCACCTCCTGCCAGGGCAGATATGTTTGTGATCGTGGTGTGTTTAAACAGGTCACGCAAGACCACTCTTCTGACAAACAAAAGGATGCCTTATTAATGAAGCAGAACTAGAGGGCCCCAGGGTACCACTCTACATTGTGTTCCCTCAACCGGAAGAGTAGCGTTTACTCGAGAGGCACCGGGACTAGGCAATGAGACCATCTCTGCAGACCACCTCTTGAAGTTAGGATCAATTCAGATGATCCCCCCCGCCCCAAAACCTGGGTCTAGAGGATTGTGAACGAGCCACAGACACGCACATTTTCTTCTTTTCTTTCCCTTGCGTGGCTTCCTCCCCATTTCCCGTTCAGTGCTGGGCATTTCGCTGCCACCTCCAAATCAACCGGCTATGGCTGGGTGGCTCCACCTCCAATCGGAAACCAGAGTTTCCAATCCCAATTTGAAACGCCAGCACTGAACAGAAAGACAGGGAAGGGGTTCAAGATCCAGCACTGCACTGATTTCCAACCCCAGTCACTGTTTGGAGCGGGAGGTGAACCTGGCAAAAATACTCTTAAATAACATTTACACAGTAGGGGAGAATCGTCTCCTTACACGAAGAGGCTGAGTACAGGCAGATAGAAGAACATGTATTTATTTAACATGTGACAAGAATTCTAAGACAAGAATTCTGAAAGTTACCCATCTGACTCTACACTTTAGGAGAATGAAAATAATAATAATAATAATAATAATAATAATAATAATAATAATTAAAAAAAAGCATGCAAGGGTTTTCACTGAAGAGGTAACTACTAGAAAGGATTTACAACAAGCATTGTGTGAAAATGAGCAAGGACTTTAAAAAAAAAACAGAAAAACCAAAACAAAAAGACACATAAGTGAAATAAGAAATCCAAAATCCAGAAGTGAGGAGAGGGACATCTTGACAACATGGCTAAAGTTTTCAAAAGTGTCTATATATACCTAGCAGGAGGGGAATTAAATCCTCAAAAGGCAGTCATTGTCCATACGAAGGACAGAATGAGGCTTCCAGGAAATAAATGGACATATTAAACACATAACCAATGTAGTTGTCGCTATTTTGCTGCTAGTAAATCTCTCGAAAAACAAGCTTTAATCGCTATGTATTAATTGATTTGCCATTGAACAAAATCACAAGCTGCTAATTAAATAGTTGCTGATGCTATTAATGATTATGCATGGTCTGATTTAAACTACTGCAAAGCAATTATAATTCGACTATCACTGAGTCAGCAGGCTGTGAGATCTGGCTAGCCAATTTGACTCCTCTTAGTAGAATGAACGGTTACGGATGATATTGAACGAGTTATCTGGAATAATTCTCACCCGTTTGTTATTCTGGTGAGGAATTTAAGCAGAACTTGTTGGACTGAATTATTGGTATTGCTATTTAATGAGCAGTGTTTGTTGATCAGTGGTAAGAGGAATTATTGGCTGTTTTTAACATGCAGATGTGTCGGCCTACAACTGTAATTCTCAGCCAGCAACGGCCGTTAGATGATTTTCTGAGTTCCTCAAAGGAAAGGTCAGTAATGAGGGACAAGCTTCCCAGGAAGGCCAGGATCTATAAACACTTTCAATTAAATAAGTTTTGCAATCAAGACTCCATGCCGGGCAAAATCAGTAGTATCACCAAAGGAGAAACTGAGGGAGTTCTCAATGCACACATCCAGAATGGTGCTGACAAAGCCTTCGTCACAAGCTGGACCAGGGCAACACAGGATTTTGCCAGATGAGAACTGACACCTATAGGACTAATACCCATCATCCTGGCATGTCTGGAGATGATGGGAATTGAGTCTGAAGCTTGGGGACAGCTACTGTAACAGGCATGAAGTGTGAAAGAGATCACTGTCTTTTTCACTGGCACTACTAGAGAGTATGACACTCTCTTCCCAGTAACTCTGGGGAAAATCCATTTCAACAGACTTTTATTTTATTTTAATCTAGTCTTCATGATCAGGGATAAGATTCAAAATAAGCATACATGGATTAAATTGAACTTTTACAGTAAAAAGTGGCTACTAATTTTCCCCCCAAAAGTGTTACGGTTGAAAACTTTGCCGCGTCCATTTTCCAATAAACGTCTCCACATTGATTATGGGAAGCATGTGTCTTGGAGCAGCCAAGCAATGCTTTAAATCAGCCTTCCTCAGCCTGGGGCGCTCCAGATGTGTTGGACTGCATCTCCCAGAATGCCCCAGCCAGCTGGCTGGGGCATTCTGAGAGTTGTAGTCCAACACATCTGGAGCGCCCCAGGTTGAGGAAGGCTGCTTTAAATAATTTAAAGAGAAGAATGAAAATCTTGCTTTCGTGGGCGCTGTTATTCAAACTGTCACTAATAAGGAGTTGAACTGAAAGATGTAGGGGCAGGAATATTGGGGTACGAGAATAGATTTTAAAAAGAGTAACAAAGTTTTGCAAAAAAAAAAAAAAAACCCATTTACATGAGAATTGGGGAGGAAAGAGGAGTCAATTTGCACTAAGAAAAACTGTAACTGTGTAATAAAAACAGCACAAGTGATAGGTTTTGTAAGCTTTTTATAAGACTGTATATACTCCTCAAACCTGGCATGCAAATTTAAGGTTCAAGAATATTTGATTAGCCTTGCAAAATCTAACACAACACAACGTATCTTTCCATGAAAGACGCCGGGGGGGGGGGGGGCAGGGGCAGAGCAGTGAAGCCAGAAATTAAGAACTGGTAGGTCATGAGTCCCCTCGGCCTGAGGGTCTAAAAGCCATTAAAGCCACTGCCCAGGAACGCCTGCCTGATGCCAGGTTAACATGGCAATGTTATCTACACTGACATGGCAGCAAATGCTACAGTAATCAGTGGGTCTTAGACTGTTACTAGACACTAACACATGCAGCCAAATCCTATGCCTTTTACTCAGCCGTTCTAGCGAGCTCAATGGGACTTGCTCCCTAGTGGGCGTGCACAGGGCAGCAGGCATAGGTTGCATGCATCTCTCTGCCAAGTAACTGCACACGGATGGGGGCCAGGCTGTAAGGGAGGGGCGTGGGAGGGTCCCAGTTATTCCTGCAATACGGTGGGGGTAGAGACACATTTTGCAGCCTCAAGTGTGATTTTTTCATATGGACAGGGATTCTCTCTCTTTTTTTTTTTACTTCTGCGTGTAAACATGCACCCTTGCACGCCATCCTCTGTTTAAAGGATGTGGCCATCCAGACAGTTTAGCCTACACCTAGCATGATCCCATGATCCCTCACCATTGGCTGTACTGGCTATGGCTGATAGGAGTTAAAGGCCAACAGATGTGATGGGTTACAAGTTGCCCAGCCCTGATCTAGCTAAACTGCAGCGTCCCTTCCCAGTTTAGAAGCCTGTGCGTCGCCTTGTCTGCTTACATTTTAATAAACACACGCACGCAAGTCCCAGGGATACGAAGAGAAGCTGTCCCCTGCATCCTTCCCTGTTGCACATGCAACGGAGCTCAGCTGCCTAATAAATTGCAACCCTTTTTCTTCTTTTTTGAGCCAATTTGCAACGGCTGCCTATGAAACTTATCGTCTTAATTTGGGACACGAAGCCCCAAATGAAAACATGCCTTTTTCCTTTCAGGAATCGAAGACCACAGATATCCGCAGCGCTTCATTAGCGGCAAACACAACTACCAGGCACATGCATTGGTTCTTGGGCCATGGTCTTTTGCTGGCATTACTGCAAACTGGGTCTTATTTAAGAGATCGTTGCTTTTATTTTACGAAGAGTCGGAAAAGACTGAATTGCCTCCCCGCCCAGCTTAAACATTGTGGGTTTTGTTTGTTTTAATAGTTCTCTAAACCGTTCAAAACGCTATTTTAAGTCAGAAAAGCAGAACAAGTCGTTTTTAAAGTGACAACAGGAAGCCTTTAACAAAAAAATAAAGATCATTTTGGCAGTTTTGGACTATGGGAAGAGAGAGGCTTTTACAGGCTTAAGATTATTGTTTAACAGGACTGGAATCACGCCATTTGAGGCACGGTGCGCTGCAATGAGTACCAGGACCCCCATTCTCCCAGTAACTTTTTTTTAAAAAGAGTTATCTGTTGACACACTGTTACATCAGATCAGACAGACAAATTTTCAATCTTTATTAACAGGGGAAAGCGGACCTGGAGGGCTTTTAATCCTCTATTTAAATGAAATTCTATTAGGGAAAAATAAAATAAAAGGAGAGAGAGAAATCCGAGAGAACAGAAAATAAGAACAGAAATGGACATCAACAATGGTTACTGACACAGCTGGGGAATACATTTTCAATTGGGGGACAAAAGCACTCCACTGTCATTAATTTTGAAAGTATTTCAGAACTCTCTAAAGTTATACAGAATGCACTTTTTTTTTTTTAAAAAAAAATAATCTAATGGAAGAAGTTGGAGGTGCAATTGGGACCAAGCTGATGGGTTCCACGTGAACTGTCAAGAAATATTGGGAAAGAGTTGGTTAAAGTAATAGCAGAAATCACTGGATACAAATTTACATTGAATCCTATTGTGACCCCTTTAAGGATATTCAATAATGCCACCTATGACTGAGGGATGGCTGAGCTAATACGGGATGCCCTACTCATGGGTAAATTAACACATACAATGATTCGGCTGCATGAAGGGAAGCGACAAGAAGTATTCCAAGGAGGGGTCTTTATTGACGAATTACTGGAACACAAGGTCTTCGACATAGTGTTAAGCCTAGTATTTTGGAATGGATAACATTTTTTGTCTGTGTGGTGTGGGTTTTTTTCCCCTCTCGCTTTTCCTATCTACTGGAAGACTGTGTGTTGTGTCTGATGATGAACAGTAATGACAGGAAAAAAAAAAAAGCAAGAGAAGCAGAGAGAGAGAGAGAGGAGAGAGAGAGAGAGAGAGAGAAAATAGACAGTTACAGACCTCTAACCATTTCATTTCATTCTTCCTAACCTACCTGAATCTCTGTGCCTGGTGATGGACAGGCCCGCCAAACCGTCTAGCTGGCGAGTGGTACAGCTGTGAGAGCAATGCCACGTTTTTGTTCTGGTTGGGGTTGGCGGCAAATTTCACCGTGATCGGTTCGGAGGAGCCGGGGGGCTTGTGGCCGTTGAAGCTCGAAATGGCCTCTTCAGCTTCTGACCGTTTGTCAAACCGGATAAACGCAACCCCTCGGGACAAACCTTGAAGCCAAACCGACAGAAATGCAGAGTGAGTGAATCCCTTCCCTACCGTGCTATGCTATGACCAGACTGCATGGCATCAGCTAGGCCAGCCTTCCTCAACCTGGGGGCGCTCCAGATGTGTTGGACTGCATCTCCCAGAATGCCCCAGCCAGCTGGCTGGGGCATTCTGGGAGTTGTAGTCCAACACATCTGGAGCGCCCCAAGTTGAGGAATGCTGAGCTAGGCACTTTACAAACAGTAAAAAGAGAAGCAATCCAGTCGGCGTGAACCATTTCCGGCCTCACGGGATCCAACAGCATTTTAAACAGCGTTGAGATTGAAGATAAAAGTCCTTAAATTTTATCATCGATCTCAACGGGGAGGAGTGCTTTACTTTTATTAGATTGTAAGCCTATGCGGCAGGGTCTTGCTATTTACTGTGTAATCTGTACAGCACCATGTACATTGATGGTGCTATATAAATAAATAATAATAATAATAATACTTTGGCAAGCCGAGTTCTCTGAGCTTAAGTTATGCAAGCTGTAACCGCGCTTCCAGAATGGGAGATCAAAATGTTTGCAGAGTAACCGTGAAGCGGCATTTGGTCGTCAACCTCATTTGGACAGTGCTCAAGAGCGATGCAAGACGCTTCAAGGACGATCATGGTTCAACATGTGAAAACAGAGGGGGATGTCTAAAGCTGAAAGTCTGAATTTCAATCACTGGGTCAATATTTACTGGAAGGATTGTTAAGGGGCAATGAATTCGAATCCCACAAGCTGAGCTGCTGACCCAAACGTCCTGTCGCGACCCCAGAATTTTAAAAGGGGATTTTGGTCCATCCGCCACTCGCTTCTGCCGTGCCACCTGGTTTAAGAGGTGTCAGTTGGCCATGAAGTAAAATAGGCATAAAGATAATTTTAAGAATATTACAAATTTTAATACAGTAATGTATCATACATTGGACATACGGTTCGGAAGCTGCAGCTCGTGCAAAATGAAGCGGCCAGATTGATTTCGGGAACCAGAAGGTTCGACCATATAACACCTGCTCTGGTCCGCTTGCACTGGCTGCTTGTATGTTTCCGAGCCCAATTCAAGGTGCTGGTTTTGACCTATAAAGCCTTCCACGGCTTGGGTCCACAATACCTGACGGAACGCCTCTCCCGACGTGAATATACCCGGTCGCTACGTTCAACATCTAAGGTCCTCCTCCGGGTGCCTACTCCGAGAGAGGCTCGGAGTGTGGCAACGAGGGATAGGGCCTTTTCGGTGGTGGCCCCCAGACTATGGAACGATCTCCCTGACGAGGCTCGCCTGGCGCCAACGCTGCTATCTTTCCGGTGCCAGGTTAAGACTTTCCTCTTTGCCCAGGCATATGGCGGCACATCCTAATTACCCACATGTTTAGTTTTTTAACGGTTTTTAATGCTTTATGTGTGTTCTGTGTTTTAGAATTTTAAATTTTGTATACTCGTTTTAATCTTAATTTTAGAATTTCTGTAAACCGCTCAGAGAGCCCTGGCTATGGAAGTGGTATATAAGTGCAATAAATAAATAATAAATAAATAAAATACAAAATTTTGAAAGATTTTTTTAAAAAACAATGAACTATTTTCATGCGTACATAGTAACAATACTGGTTTCAAAAAAGGCTGTACTAACACATAATATCCAAACCTCAAACGCGTTTCAACTTGTCTTCATCAGAGGGGGTGGAAACATATAAACCGTAATTACAGCCCTTACATGAAATTAAGATTTTCAAAGTGGAACCTGCAACGCAAAAATCCACCGATATTAATTTCCAACAAGTACCTTTACCACAATTAACCCAGAAGCATAAAAAAGGAGAGAATTCTCAACGAAGGCGATAGGTTGTTTCTCTCAAGAGAAGCCGTATGCCATACCACAAACTTCTAATGTACCGATAGAACGGTTATTTCAGGCTGGGTTTTGTAATCCTGACACAGCAGCCAACTCCTACGTGAGCCTTGGATGCTGTGCATAACCACGTTGTTTAATCGTGGTAAAGGTACTTGATGGAAATTAACGTCGGATGCTCTTTATCTCTCTTCATGCTTTAGGATGCAGGAGAGAAATGTTTATGCTTCCTTTCGCCTTTTGTGCATTCAAGTAGTAATTGCAGGGTGACAAATATAGAACTTGCATAAAGATTTTTATTTCTTAAAAATAAATAAATAGTTAAGCGCTTTTTGGCTTTGCAGGTTCAAATGTGTCTAGGTTTTGGATATTATATATCAGTATAGCCTTTTTTGGAAACCAGTATTGTTACGATCTACGTACGAAAATGGATGTACTGCTAATTCATGGTTTGTTTTTAAAAAAATCTTTTAAAACTTTGTATGATATATTAGTTATTGCTTTAAAATTTGCAATACTGTTATTATATATAATTTTTATTCTTAAAATTTTCCTTATACATATGTTCATTGTCAATATTTTTTCCTTAAAAACTTCCTTATATCTATTTCTGCTTCACTGAACCATCGCTGGAAATGGTTGATGCTTTTCACGGGCCACCCTAGCACAGATCAGATCCCTAAACGGCAAAGCATCTTACAGAGAGAGCCATCGCCTTGCACACCTGTAGTTTGGTCAACCAGCACACGCGAGTTGATAATGCGTCCAAACCGTGAAAACATGTCTTCGACATCTTTCTGCGTCATTGTCCGTGGCAGCCCGCTAATGTACAAATTCGCGTCTTTGATAACCTCAGAGCTTGGGCGGGCATATGACACCTTGAAAGAAAAAGAAAGAAAAGGAAAATAAAACGAAGACCGATTTAGACACATGAGCTCGTAACGTATAGGGACATCTCCCTCCAGAACTTCAACCGGCTTTCTTGTTCACAGTAGCAAACATAATTTCCAAATGTTTCAGTGATCAGAGAAGCCTGATAATGGAACCAATTATTTGGAGGACGGGATGGACTCTCCCTTATTGCAGGTCTTAAAGCAGACGCTGGACAGGCATCTGTTAGGCTAAAAGCGCCCCCCCCCCCCCCGGCTGTCCTCTGGGTACCTCCCCCGAGGAGGAGGGCTCAGAGGGTAGCAACAAGGGGGAGAGGCCCCCACAACTGTGAAATGATCTACCTGACAAGACCCACCTGAAATGGAATAAATAACAATAATGCAAGAAATAATAAAATAATAACAATGATTGTAGTTTGGTCGGAAAGATGAGTAGCAAATGCATTTCTTTTTTCTTTGTGAAGACCTCCAGTACTCATATATACCGGGCTTCTTATTTTACTGTAGTGACATAATAGCACAATGGTGTAAAACTAAAGCTCTATCACCGTGCATGCCCCCTACCTTGTACGTCGCCTCATGGCAACTGATTCAGGTGCTGGATAGAGCACAGGAACATTCCAGCTGTCTAGACGTTTGCACCAGGAAGGTAAAAAGGTGAAGTCTGTACGTACTAGAGGAGATTTCCCCAACCTGGTGCCCTCCTAGCACCCCCAACCCATCCCATGCTGGCTGGGGGGACGCTAGAAGTTGTAGCCCAACACATCTGGAGGGCAGCAGGTTGGGGAAGGCTGTTCTAGAAATATCCATGAAATTACTCCCCCTCGGACTGAATGCCTACGGGGTGTTTTTTTCCCTCCCTTAAGGAGAGCATCAACGTGAGCCAGGAAACTTAACCGCGTGCGGAGGCCCACTCACAAAACCGGCGACCCACCCCTGAAATCTTCCCGGGCGCGGCCACTCAGCCCAGTGACACAATTTCCTTACCGCTGAACTCTTGGAACGCTGGGCCATTCAAGGCAAAACAGAACACAAACGCAACGAAAGCAAGCAAGGGTTAAGCTCTTGCGTCGGACCCACCTCCCCTTCCGTGAGGCAGAGAATGTGTTGCTTCGAAGGGCACAGGCAGCTCTTTCATGGGGGCACGGCAGCCAGCGCGCAGTCACGCGATTCCACTCACAAAGCAACAGCAGCTGGGCTACTCGCACTGCGAGCCCAGCCCCCTTATTTATTCCCTGACCCACGGCTTGTTCCTTTGTCTTGTGAGCCAGGCAGCTGGTGGGACACCAGAAGTGGCTCCCGTTGCTTCCTTAACAGCTCTCCCTCCACACACACATGGTAAAACCAGGCACACCTATCGTATTTAGGGCTGGGGCATTTCGACTATCAACTGGTCAGGTCAATTAGTTTTTATTATTAATTATTATGATTATTATTGATTGCATTTATATACCTCCCCGTAGCCGAAGCTCTCTGGGCGGTTTACAAAAGCTAAAAACAGTGGACATTAAAAAGAGACAACATTTAAAACCATAAAAAGCAAAAAAATACTTACCCAAAAAACCCAGACAATTTCCATTTAACAACACGGATAAGGGCCCTGCCGACCTTAACATTCCGGTGTAATTTTTAAATATAAGAACTTCTAAGAGCAGTGGATAGAAAATCGTGTCTTGGAAAAGGCATTTCCTCCTGGGTGAAGGAAAACATCCCTTGTGGGATGACGCCTTTCCACATCACCTACAAAGACACACTTTTCCCCCCCCACACTGTTCAGAAACGCGCAACTGTTTTATATGGAATTCACTGATGAATCAACTTTCAACTCATACAATCAATATTTATTTATTTAAGCATTTTTATGCCGCCATTCAGCCAAAAAAGGCTCTCAATCAGCTCAACATTTGATAACCGTCTAGTATTATAAATCGAAGTAATAGAAGGCATGGAAACACACACTCTTCATTGTCCGTGTCATGTATGTGGCGAAACAGGCACATGCGCCTTAATAAATTTGACCATTTTAAGTTACTACAAAGACCCTTGATTGTTTCACGTAAACCAACCTTCCTCAACCTGGGGCGCTCCAGATGTGTTGGACTGCATCTCCCAGAATGCTGGGAGTTGTAGTCCAACACATCTGGAGCGCCCCAGGTTGAGGAAGACTGACTCTGCTGGCTAGGGCATTCTGGGAGTTGTAGTCCAACACATCTGGAGCATCTCAGGTTGAGGAAGGCTGACCTAAACAGACTAATACATCTGCTCTTCTGGAATTCAGGCTCACATTTCACAACACGTATATCTAAAGGCACAGCAGGTAACCCAGGAGCTAAAAGATGCAGTCACGCGGTGGTGCAAGGGCAACGGGAAGGAAAAGAGGGGGAAAAAGAGGCTTGGGCTGTCCTGGTGTAGCTTGACATCCAGCCATGAATCAACTAGAAGGTTTAAAGAAAGCATTTGGAGGGAAAGGACAATGAGAAACCCTAGGAGGCCAACTCTTGCTAGACCTTAGCTGGTACAGTCAGTTTTACCTTGATGGTTTTGGACTGAAGTCTCAAGCCGTTCAGCGTGTTTATTGCTCTTTCGGCATCTTTAGCGGTCACGTAGTTCACGAAGCCATATCCCAAGCTGTGTCCTGTAGGGAACAAAGGGAATTTTACACATACATATGTGAAGAAATAGTTTTCTTGAAAACGAGCGGGAGAGAGAACACTTTTGCTTCACTACGAATGCTCCATATCTACTCTTCAGGACATGATTTATTTCTTATTTCATTTCATTGTATTTCTGTACCACCCCATAGCTGAAGCTCTCTGTGCGGTTCACAGAAATTAAAAGCCATTAAAATGCATCACGAAGTAAAAAAAAAATCACTTAAGGACATAAAACAAAGAGCAACCTATATCTAAAACAATTTAAAAACCACCGGTCGGAGACAATCCAGGACCAGATCAAAAAGACTTGTTATATGTTGCCAAATCATAGAATCATAGAATAGCAGAGTTGGAAGGGGCCTACAAGGCCATCTAGTCCAACCCCCTGCTCAATGCTGGAGTCCACCTTAAAGCATCCCTGACAGATGCTTGTCCAGCTGCCTCTTGAAGGCCTCTAGTGTGGGAGAGCCCACAACCTCCCTAGGTAACTGATTCCACCGTCACACTGCTCTAACAGTCAGGAAGTTTTTCCTGATGTCTAGCCGGAATCTGGCTTCCTTTAACTTGAGCCCATTATTCCGTGTCCTGCACTCTGGGAGGATCGAGAAGAGATCCTGGCCCTCCTCTGTGTGACAACCTTTTAAGTATTTGAAGAGTGCTCTCATGTCTCCCCTCCATCTTCTCTTCTCCAGGCTAAACATGCCCAGTTCTTTCAGTCTCTCTTCATAGGGCTTTGTTTCCAGACCCCTGATCATCCTGGTTGCCCTCCTCTGAACACGCTCCAGCTTGTCTGCATCCTTCTTGAATTGTGGAGCCCAGAACTGGACGCAATACTCTAGATGAGGCCTAACCAGGGCCGAATAGAGAGGAACCAGTACCTCGCGTGATTTGGAAGCTATACTACTATTATTGCAGCCCAAAACAGCATTTGCCTTTCTTGCAGCCATATCGCACTGTTGGTTCATATTCAGCTTGCGATCTACAACAATTCCAAGCTCTTTCTCGTTTGTAGTATTGCTGAGCCAAGTATCCCCCATTATTATTATTATTATTTATTTATATAGCATTTGGTTTCTATTCCCTAAATGTAGAACTTGGCATTTATCCCTATTAAATGTCATTCTGTTGTTTTCATGCTGAGAGAAGATGCCTGAGAGAAGAGGACAGTTTTAGCCCGGCACCCAAAAAATGACAATGTTGGCTCCACGTGGGCTTCGGGGTGGTGGTGGTGGTCATTCCATTAATGAGGGGGGGGGCACAACTCTCTCAGAGTAGGCACCCAGAGGAGGGCCTTGGATGTAGAGTGTAGGGTACAGACTGGTTCATGCCAGGAGAGGCTTTCCATCAGGAACTGTGGTCTTGAGCCATGTAAGGCTTTATAGATCAAAACTAGCACATTGAATTGGGCTCAGAAAGATACAGATAAAACTTATGTGAACAGCTAAAACACAACATACTGAGCAGCGCTCTTAGGGCAGCGCTGGAAAGCTCTTCTCATTCCGAAAACCTGGATCTATCCAAGTCCCCCCTTAAAGTCTCCGACAACCTAAGTTATCATCCGCAACACAACGACGACACTTATCCACAGTTAGGTTTCCCAGCCCATGCCTAGATCTGCACATCCAATGACCTGCACAATAAAAAAAAGGCTAATCCAAAGATTCCACTGATGCCCTAGGAATGGCAGGAAATGGGGGGCCAGGATCCAAAAATCCGCTTCGAAGGTGCCCCAAAGGTTTGGCAGGTCCAGAGAACCGGCGGGAAATGTCCCCCGGCCCGCTGCCACTCCCCAAAAGAGCAGGCCTCTAGACCCTCGCGTAAACTGTTTCTGAAAGCCCCCTCGGTGGCTGGGCTACAAGGCGTGGGGAAATGCTGTTTGGACACATGGAACGAGTTACGGCGTTCTCTGGATTCTGTTATCAGTGAGGTTTGGTTTGTTCTTTCCAACCGGTTTTAGAAGCACCAAGATTTCATCGCATCCCCCCTTCTGTACTACTGCGTTAAAATTCATCAAGATAAACCACCCACCCACCGGGAAAACTTTCATTGATTCATTACAGTTTGCAGTTAACAATGCAGTATTTTATTACAGCCGTTTTTTGGTTTACCTGCAACTTTGTCTCGAATAAGCTTGGCAGATTCTACTTCCCCAATGCTGCTGAACAGGCTCCGCAACTCATCCTGGGTCATGTTCTGAGGAAGGTAGTTAACGATTAAGTTGGTCCTACCAATATCGTCCCGGCAGTCTTCAGCCATGTGATCTTCATAACCATTAGACATTTTAATTAGAAAAGAAACCTGTCAGGAGACAAAATGCACTGCTCAGTTCTGCATATTTATCTCGTTTTAAAATAATAATAATAATAATAATAATAAGAAGAAGAAGAAGACAAACTGAAAAGAAAATGTAAAAAATATTAAAGACAAACAGGTCGTTATAATGCTCTTATTAAAGAGACATGCTGATTATCACCACAATTTTCAGGATTTAATGACAAAATAAGGTTCAGTTTTTTACAATAGAATGATCATAGAATCATAGAATAGTAGAGTTGGAAAGGACCTATAAGGCCATTGGGTCCAACCCCCTGCTCAATGCAGGAATCTACCTTAAAGCATCCCTGACAGATGGTTGTCCAGCTGCCTCTTGAAGGCCTCCAGTGTGGGAGAGCCCACCACCTCTCTAGGTCACTGGTTCCATTGTCATACTACTCTAACAGTCAGGCAGTTTTTCCTGATGTCTAGCCGGAATCTGGCTTCCTTTAACTTGAGCCCGTTATTCTGTGTCCTGCACCCTGGGAGGATTGAAAAGAGATCCTGGCCCTCCTCTGTGTGATGACCTTTCAAGTATTCAAAGAGTGCTATCATGTCTCCCCTCAATCTTATCTTCTCCGGGCTAAACATGCCCAGTTCTTTCAGTCTCTCCTCATAGGGCTGTTTCCAGACTTTTGTCTGCCTCCTTCTTGAAGTGTGGTGCCCAGAAACTGGACACAATACTCAAGATGAGGCCTAACTTGTGCCGAATAGAGGGGAACCAGTACCTCGCGCAATTTGGAAGCTATACGCCTATTAATGCAGCCCTAAAGAACATTTTCTTTTTTTGCAGCCACATCACACTGTTGGCTCATATTCATATTCTGAAGTCAGAACAAAAAACAGAACATAGAACACATGAGTACATTCTTTCAATTAACAAATGTATTTCTGAAAAACGTAGCTGTCTGCAGCTACTGCAAATTTCTGGTCCATACACACCGTATTTCTCCCCACTAGACAAAGGGATAAAGAATTGCCAATAAACCATCTGAACTGGTCATACCTGCTAACTGTTTCGCTATACATCTTTCTTTGGCTGCAATATATAACCACGGTGAAGCTTGTGGGTAAAGGGCCTCAGCTCAGTAGCTGAGTGGGTGCTTTGCACCCTGGTTCAATCCTTAGCATCTTCAAGTACATGGCAGGCATACGTTTTAACTGCTTGTGATGGCTAGGTATATTACCCTGTGCTCATCTAGCTAGGTTTAGACCAAGGCTGTCTTCCCAAATGTTCTATGAGGGGCTGATGCTATTGACAACAGGAGCCACAACTCTGTGGTTTTACATTAAAAAAAACAAACTCTCAAGATACAATCCCATACATTTCTGGTTAAACTCTTCGCCAAGCGTGGAAAAATGACTGTGGAAGTGCTACCCATCAGTGCGCACAAGACGTGATTAGCCTGGTTGCCTCAGCCTTCTACTCAGTATAGTCCCTAGGATAAAATTACAGTTTTATGAAAAAGCCCTTGAATTATAACATCACTTCTGTCTTCTCTACGGCACTCTGCCAGTGGGGAAAAGAAACACACTCTAAACAGCTATGTTAACAATAGCATGCTTGTTTCTGCATGCAGATGTGCAGCAATGTAGGAGTGCTCTTAAACAGGGGCTGGCAAAGCAGCCGTTAACACCAAATAGGTGTGCGTGCCAGTAATTTGCATGAGAGAGACGGGCCAAAGGTACGGGCCACAACTCCACAGTTCTGTCACAAACCAAGGTTATCCCTGACACCTGCACCCACTCTATATGGGTTCCACACGCTGCTCTCCCTCCTTGCCTTAAGAGTTATCCTCTCTGGGAGCTGCATACACCACGTACACCTACTAAGGAGGAGTATAACAGAGTTGCCTGAACCTATAAGCATGGCATCAGGAAGGCAAAGCCCTAGAATGAACAGAGGCTGGTGAGGGATGGTAAAAACAACAAACAGGGCCTTTTTTTTTGACTATGAAGATGGTGAATGCTTAACAGATGAGAAAGAGGAGGCGGAACGATTCAACTCCTATTTTGCCCCAGGCTCCTCCCACAAGGGGAGTTGTGTTCAGTCTGGGAGAAGTAGAACAAATAATATACGGAGGGATTTGCAGCCCGGAATAAGTAAGGACATGGTGAGAGAGCATTTAGCTACTTTAAATGAGTTCAAGTCTCAAGAGCCAGAGGAATTACATGCCAGGGTGCTGAAGAAGCTTGCAAATGTTATTTCAGGGGCAGTGTCTGTAATCTTAGAGAACTCCTGGAGGACAGGTGAGGTGCCGGAAGACTGGCGATCGCCAAATCTTTAAGAAGGGGAAAGAGGTCGATCCAAGGAACTAGAGACCAGATCAATACCAGGCAAAATTCTTGAACAGATGATTAAGCTGTCAGTCTATGACCATCAAGAAAATAATCTATTGGTTACTACGAGCCAACACGGGTTTGCCAGGAAGAAGCCATGCCGGACTGATGTTATCGTTTCTGATAGAATTATCAGTTTGATGAACCATGAAAGCTGCACCCTGCACTGCAGAGACCGTACTGAGCCAAGGGGTTGGCCAAGCATCTCCAGAGTCCCTTGCAACTCTGTGATCTCTGGCTCAATCTCACTTCCAAAGGTAGCAGGAAGAAAAATAGGCCCACATGCAGCCTTCTTAGCACAGACTTTGTTGAACAGCAACGAAGTGACAGAACAACTGGAGACAGGAGGAAAGATGGAATGCCGAGGGCAGGTAGAGCGAGCGTCCAAAGAAACTTGCTCAGCTGAGCCATAAGAATTTTGATCAGGCCTGGGTACCTCATAAGAACACGTAACGTTACATTTAAATGAGAACTTTCTGGCAAGAACATATTCCAGATTATCCCATCAATCACAACACACATCACTTCTGGAGTTGTAGCACTGCCGATCCTTCTCCATTCAACACACGTACACTACAGAACCAACGCTGATTGACATAAATCTTCCCGCACACAAAAGCTTGTTTCATACTCAATGGTGAGAGAGGAAGTAAAATTCACTGGGGCCGGCAATGAACAAAATGCACGACTAATTTAAACAGAAAAGGCCTTTCAGTCAGGAAACTGTTGCATGGTAGAAATTTTAATTTCTGCTGTTGAGTAATTCTGAATTTGTTGCTTCGGTATTCGTTGCTCCTTTCTCCCCACAAATTGAAATACCAATGGATTTCAGGAGATTTTTCAAGGAAAAAATATACGTCTGTATCATCTCCCCTGCACCACTGCCCGAAGACTTCCATTGGAAACAAGTTTGCTTTCTACAGCTAAGAAACAATCATTTAATTACAACAGAATACATGCTTTTATGTTTCCTGTCTGCCCTCCCAAATGTTTAACTACTTCTAAGTAAATAGGCAGGTTGTGATATGAAAAGATCCTTAGGACAAACTTCAGATCAGACATAACTGAGGCAATACGGTAAATGCCACTGCCCATACAGAAAGTGTAATTCTGCTAATGTGGAAATTTACCCTGAACCCACCTTTTGCTTAATTTTAGCCACTTTGTCAGGAAAACAGGCACATCCATATATTGCAAGCTCTTGCACAAGCTAATGAATGTGTGTGTGTGTGTGTTAAGAATTGGGATGTGCAAAGGACAAAAAAATCCTGACGTTTGAGTGCAGGCGTTCTAGCTTACTAGAACACATGGTTGGAAAAGGTCGTAAGTATCCCAGACAAACATGGAAGCGACCAAACTAAAACCCTAGAAAATGCTGCCGGTCACTACTGAGTAGATGGACCAATGATATGACCTCATCCCTGTGTTCCTGCTTAAATAAGCGCTTTATTCAGAACCATGAGGACTGGAACCTTGGCTTCTTTTTCGCAAGGAAGGCGCTAGCTCAATAGCAGAGCCCATGCTTTGCATAAAGACGACGCTAGGTTCAATTCCTGGTCTCTCCAGGGAGGTCTGGGAAAGAACCTTCTCCACCTAAACCCTGGAGAACAAATGCCAAGTCAGTGCATGAAATATTGAGTACGACTGACCAATGGCCTGATTTAGTAGACAGCAGCTTTCTATGACCTAAGGATCCACAGCTGGATGTAACCAATACTGAAAGTAATGGATAACATCCAGATGCAAATCCCAATGGAACGAATTGACAGCGGTGTCTATTTGAACATGTTTGATTTATACCCCATCGTTCCGAAAAGTGAAGTTATCTGAGGCATTCTGCAGAATTTCCATGGATATCCAAGGCAGAAACGTGGAAAACTTGCTGAAGGAGAAAGCTTTCACTCATACCTGTTCATTTTTATTACATCCTTCAGTTTCTATGTAGAAAGCTTTTCTCGTAAGTAATCCCTGCCCCTCCCAAAACGGTGATCAACACTCCAGTAAGAGAGAAGAAATGTATGTCCCCCCCCCTTACCCTGAATAGCAAGCTTTCCTGCCTGTTAGGCCAAGAAGTAACTTTTGATCAATGGAGGTGACCGGGAATAAGCCAGATTTGGGGAAGACAAAACCAGAGTGGCGGTTAATCAGGAAGGCCTGGAAATGCAAAGGGGGTCATGCAAACACAGAACAAGTGTTTGTGCCAGCTGTTTGTGAGAATGAAGGCTAAAATAGAGAGAAAAGGGCAAAACATCTTGTCTCTGTTTACTGAACTGCATAAAGCTTGTGTATATTTATTTAAGAAAACAAACAAAAACAGGATTGAAGACAAAATAAATATTGAGGAACCAAAAATGTAACATTGGATACTGGCTCCTAAAAATTGGAAATTATCTTCCAGGCCTGTGAGAAAGGTAGGTAAAGATGATCAACCGTTTTTCCTGTTTTGCTTTCTTGGGTTGCATTTGCTCTCCCCACCTCTCAAACGCCCTCCCCACCCCCAAATATAAACTGGGGAGAGAAATTTTGGCAAGTCAGAACAGAACGTGAAGAAAAACAAAGAAAGAGCTGAACAGTGAACTGCCTTAACTTTGATATCCTGGTCTTCAAGAAACAAGAGTGAAATGAGCAATTTGAGAGGACAAGAACACCCTCAAAACGTCAAGCGCACAATATACGGTAAAGAACAAAATGCCAGATCTGACATTTTACGACTGGTTGACTAAGCAGAAGCAGAGCTTCCAGCGTCCTGAAAACTCGCTGTGCCCTGAATCGAAAACCCATCCCCTTTCACATCAGCCAATCTGCGCATTTAAGTGTCTGCTTTCCTCAAAACTATACATATACCCAGTACCCATAAGACGGTACAACATTCTTGGCTCATCAGCACAGCCGGCGCATGCACGCACATACAACACCCCCCCCCCTGAGCTCACTGCTACATATTTTTTTTTGCTGTGAAAGAGTCAGCTGCTTCTAAGAGGCTTCCTCAATTCCCAACCCACAATCCTTCACTGTGCAGCAGCACTGCCAATTTATGCTTACTGCTTACTCATAACTCTTACATACTTAAGGCCTAGAAAGAGACAGAAACATCAGCACTGTTGTGGGGGAATTCTGCTGCTGTTTTAAAATCCACCAGGGATTTGGGGGGCGAGGTGGAGGTGTCTCAAGGGCCATCCTGAAAGTATGTAGGAGCCTAAGAGACCAGGCCACTGCGATTTCCCCCAGCCTGGGTCTCCATACAGTCACTAATAAATGTATACACTTGAAAGATCTCAGCTCACATAAATCTGTTCTGTAACCTGAACAACAGTTCCCATATACGGTCCTTTCTCGGGTCCAGGGAAATTGAAACAAAATGTGTAAGCCTGCAATCCTATGAACACTTATTAGGGTTCTGCGGGACTTCCTTTTGAGTAGACCTGCTTAGAACTGCATGGAAAGCTGCTTTATATGCCCTTGGAGCAGAGCAAAAGCCTTTCTAGTCCAGAGGCCTGTCTCTACTCCTGGAAAGCCCACAAGCAGCACGTGAATGCAAGCACACCTTCTTGCACGTGCTCCCGAGCAACTGGTATTAGGAAGAGAGGAAGCTGCTATATACCGAGTCAGACCGCTGGTCCATCTAGACTAGTAATGTCTACACTGACTGGCAGCAGCTCTCCAGGGTTTCAGAGAGGGGCCTTTCTCAGCCTTATCTGGAGATGCTCAGGGTAGAACTTGGGACCTTCTGCATTTAAAACACCCGCTCTGGCACTGAGCTTCAGCCCATCGCCAGGGTGGTACCCTCCAGTGTCTGATTGAACACCTATGCTGGAAAGATCTAGTTCAGCAATGCGCTACATGCAGTTACGCTTAATCATCCCTCACGATTGGCTAAGCTGGCTAAAACTGATGGTAGTACCTGGAGGATCACACGTTTCCCACCCCTGAGTTAGCCTCACGGTAGGCCATCCTTAGAGGAGGACTTCAGCTCATCCTCTTCTTTAATACCATGGCATGCTCAGAAATATCAAGCACAGGATTTATCCACTGTGCCTGTTTGCATCAGCTCACTGCAGCAGAAGTTCGCTGCACATTTCTATTATTCTGCAAGGGAGCTTACAATAAAACAGCGACTGTCTCCAACTAGTGTAGCCACCCCTAAACAGCTGCCCTCCAGACATCATGGCCAAGCTGGCTGGGGATGATGGGAGCTGTAGTCCAACATATATGGAGAGCACCAGGCTGGGGGAAGCTGTACTAGTGGGTCAACCCAAGGAGAGCCTGTGTGAGAAGGCAGTGAACTGGGCAGATCCGAGCTCAAATCCCCACTGGGTGATCCTGAACCAGTCACCATTTTCTCAGCCAGCCAACCTCGCAGGGTTGCTCTGAGGATAACAGGAAGGGGAGGAAGAGCCATATAGTCAGCCTGAGCTCCCTAGGGGAAAAGCAGGAGAGAATTTTAATAAATAAGTTATGTTTAATTCCACCAGCAGTATTGCTGTTTAGGGTTTCAAAAGATGGGAGTAAAATGGGAAATATACAGCAAAATAAAGAACAGAACTGGGCACCCACAAAGGCTGGGAAATTTTCTGTGGATTTTCTCCCCCTGCTGATAAAATTAGTTTTATAAAATTAGTGAAGGTCAGCAGATAGGTTAGGATTGAGAGATGTTGCCTACCTCACAGGGTTGTTGCAAGGATAAAGGACAGGGGACACATGGATGTTCTCTTGAGGAAATTCCACAAGTAAGTGTGCTTTATTGGTTCCCCACCCCCAAATATTTCAGTCCAATTACTTTAGATCATTGGAAAAACTTCTGAGATACTACACAGCACATACAATTCACATGGCATACTTTGCATCTGTTGTATTTTGGCTTTGTAAATGCAGTCAGTACAGTTAAAATACAGGTTTAACTGCACTGACATTTTAGCAACTCTACTCTGCACAGGACTACTCAGAAATAAGTCCCACTGAGTTAAACGGGACGAACTGCCAAGTAAGTGGGCATAGGGTTGCAGCCTAACTGTTGCTTTTCTAAAAGGCCAAAACACGGAATAAAACTAGGCTAAATCAGAGGTCAACTGATTTAGAGCAGTGGAATAACTTTCAGGAAATGATCCACTCCCCTGCTCCCGCCCACCCCAGAAAACCCACACCGTTAGAAGTGGTTCCCATGTTGCAAGGTGGGGTTAAAGGTGAGTCCCAGGTTTGAAAAAAGTTTAAATGGACTTCCCTAAACTGGTGCTTTCCAAATGTGTCTGATCGCATCTCATGTGCTGGCTGGGAAGACAAGAATTGGATTTAACATATCTGGAGAGAATCAGGTTGGGGAAGGCTGGTTGAAGGCAACTCCAATAAATCACAATGTCAGCAGCCTCACCAATATTCTAGGGGATATAGAGCAGGCCTGAGGGAACATTCAGCAATGGTGGTCTTCTGTTATGAATCATCACAGCAGCATAAAAGGATCTGTATCAAGGGACCATTTCTTTTAAGAGGTTGTATCAAGGCATATTAAATCAGGGCTGCAGGGGCCCCCACCCCCTTTGCCTGTGACCCCACTCACCCTTGGAATGTGGCCTCTGAAAGCTTTTCTGAAATAGAATTCAGGCTTTGGGGTGAAAGAGGTTCTGCACCCCTGCATTAAATTGTACGGGTTCCAGGAAGCTAGATACCACAGCAATTGCTGAAAATTCAGTTTCTTCTGACAAAGGCAGGGCTCCTCCCTCCACCCCTAGCTTAAAGGACGACCGACCGTCAGTTACTTGACCAGCACGCCCCACTACACACTGTGGCCATGTGAAACTACTGGACATCCTCTGTCTCATAGGCCCAAACAATATGGCCATGGGCACCTGCTGTGTGACTGCTGCACATTTTCCTCTACAGCAGAGGTGGGGAATGCATGGCCCGCCAGATGTTGGGATCAGACCGAGGGTCCATCTAGTCCAGCACTCTGTTCACATAGTGGCCAACCAGCTGTCAATTTCAACTCTGATCAGTCCTACCCAGCAGAGCCAAAGGTCAGGGATGATGGGAATTGTAGTCCAGCCACATTTGGATGGCCACACGCTCCTCATCCCTGCTCAACAGCGCGGGCAATGAATACCTTTTGTCTCAAGCTAACGTATTTTTCCTGCATTTATTTATTAAATTTGTATCCTGCCTTTCTGCCGAAAAAGGCACTCAATGTGGCGTTGTATTTTAACGTATTCATTTTAATTTATTGAAACCAACCTAGGCTTTGGTCCAAAACATTGGGGAATTATAAAAATGAAGTAAGGAATGCAGAGTAGTCCAAGCACTTGAGAGAGAGAGAGAGAGAGAGAGACAGAGATGAATGCTAATAATAATAATCAATAGTAGCAGTTAATAACTTTAAGAAGAGAAGCCACATGCAGAAATACCTGGATTATCCTATGAGTCTGAATCTAAAAAGGGCTGAGAGGTGAGCTGGCTGGAAATGCTGGGAGTTATAGGACTTTTTCCTGCCTAAACGTGCATAAGATTGCACCCCAAGAGCATCAGGAACGGAGCTCAGAGACCCAGGTCCAAATGCCTGCTCAGACATGAAACTGCATGGGTAATTATGGGCCAGCTGTGATTTCCCTGCCGACCGTACCTCACAGAGCTGTTGTGTGGTTAAAATGGGGGTGTGTGTGCAAGGAACCACACAGTCCACCTTGGAGGAAGGGTGAGATAAGTGTTCAACTAGGATCGTGGAGTCCTGGATTCAAATTCCTGCCCAGACATGAAGCTTACTGGGTGACCAGGGATTGGAGACCAACACATGTGGAAGGTGCCAAATTGGGGGAGGTAACCTGACCTATGTCTCAGGGTTGTTCTGAGGATAAAAGAGGGGGAGCAGTCATGCTGCTTTAGGCCCCTCAAAGAAAACATATTTATAGATTTAATTTTAAAGGGAATTATTGTGAGGGTTATTGAGAAGCAAAGTATTTCAACTCCCCCCCACCCCATATAAATGTGCCATATAAGCAGCATTAGTAGGGTCAGGTGGCTTCTGATGCTGTCAGCTGAGCCTTTGCTAGCAAACCCCCCAACATAGGGGGGTTGCAAATGACCTACCTCACAGGGCTATTGTGGGAAATATTGGGGAGCGCTTTGAACTAGGCTTGCCACCTGTTCCTTATCTCAAAGGACAGGTCTTTGCTTAGTATTAAAACACAGTGCTCCTTTGCAAAAAGCAAACTGGGTTTAAGGTATTACAGGGACAATGTGTTCTAACAAAATGCTGTTATGGCTCCAACAACGTGTTCCTTATTTTGGAGCTCTTTAGTTAGCAACTCTGAATGCCCTAAACTCCGAATTTCACCCTAAGTCAGAAAAGTGGGATATGAATAATTTTATAAACACTTTTTAAAATTTCGCATATTTGTTTTTAATGTTCACTGTTTTTAACCTTGGTAAACCGCCCAGAGAGCTTAGGCTATGGGGTGGTATATAAATTAAATAAATAAATAATAAGGTTGCGAGTCTAACAAGGATTATTAAATAGTGCCTATGCAACGCTCCTGCAAATACCTTATTTATTTATTACATTTATATCCTGCCTTTTTTCCTCCAAGGAACCCAAGGTGGCATATGTAATCCTTCTCCTCTCCATTTTAGCCTCATAACAACAACCCTGTGAAGTTGGCACTCTTAGCTAGGCTAAGAGTTAAGTGAGCCGCCCAGAGAGCTTCGGCTATTGGGCGGTATAAAAATGTAATAAATAAATTAAATAACTAAGTCCCCAGCCCAAAGCATTCCAAAATGCTTTATGGCTGAGTGGGGACTAGAACCCAGAACTCACGGCTCCCAGTCCAACACTTTAGGCACTACACCACACTGGCTCCTACACCACCTGTGAGTGATTTGCATGGGTTATGAATGTGTGTGATTTGCATTGCATCCCACCCCCAGGAATAACCCCCCTTCCCTGGCCTACCTTCAAATGCTGCTATCTGAAATAAATCTATAACCCCCCTTCCCATATATGGGGGGAAAGCGTTTTTATTTTCACAAGAGTTTGGGGAGGGGGTGGTTTAAATTGGGGTTAAGGGCTTCTAATGGTCTGAGGGTGAGGGTTTTAATGGAACTGTCTTAATGTGGGTTGAGGGTTTTAATGGAATTGTTTTATATGTTATTGTAAAGCGCCTCGATGCCAGACATGGTGAGGCGGTGCTATAAAAATGCTTTATTTTATTTAGTTAAAAATATTTCTATCCCCGCCCTATAATCACTAAGATCTCAGGGCGGCGTACAGATAAAAACATACAGTATAAAACAATAAATATACACAGTTAAAAACAAATAAAGCGATACTGGCCTACCTTCAAACGCTGTGATCTGAAATAAGACTATAAATTCTTATGTACATAGAAAACCCCTTATTCTTTTTTTCTTTAAATAAATAGGGTTTTGCTTTGTTTTATACATAAAACGCCATGTGATTTCTTTTATTATAACCAGTTTGCGTATCGCTGCGTTCCGCCCCTCTTAACCCCCACCCCACCCCACACGAATCCCCTGAAATGCTACAGCTGTGAGGCCTATGAGGCCCAGCATTGGACAAAAGGCAGGATACAAAAAAATATAATAATAATAATAATAATAATAATAATAAGGCTCCGACCGCCCTGCGTTGACACTACATTGCCTTTTCCCTGGATTTGAATGGTGATGAGTAGGAGGATTTTTTTATTCTCCCAGCCTTTTTAACAGTCTACATTTTAACTTGGGTGTTTTAAAATCCGTAATTTTGCATTTAAATCTGGTTGAGCTTTTACATTGCATTTCATAGTATGGCTTTTATACTGCCGTTTTATACTTTGAAGGCTTTTAGCTTTTGTCTTTTTGTGAGAGCTGCGGCTATTTGGGGCGGTATAAAAATGGAATAAATAAATTTATTGATTTATTTAAGGGTTTTTATGCCGCCATTCGGCCCAAAAAAGGCTCTCACGGCGGCTTACAAAAGTATTTCTTGGCAGTGATTTGTTTAAATAAATGTACACCATGTACATTGATGGTGCTATATATATAAATAAATAATAATAAATGAATAGATGATGATGATGATGATGAAGGCGCGCCCCTCCCCCCCATGAGCCCCTCCTCCCCTCTTTGAGCCCCTCCTCCTTCTTCTTCCTCCTCCTCCTCCTCCCCCTCATGGGAACGTGCGGCCTACCTTGCGAAACAACGGTGCTAAGGAGCCGACTCCCACCCCGCCTGGGGCCTACCTCGCATTGTAGGGCCCGCGACCACTGACGCAACAGGCCCCGCCCTCGCCCCGCCCCCACAAAGACCCCGGCCCCGCCCTCCTCCTCCTCCTCCCCCCCTCCCCGCTCACGTCGCGCAGGCCCCGCCCCTCCCTGCGTCAGAGGCCCGGCAAGGCCGCAAAGCCGCCTGGCGCGGCCTCCGCCTCTTCCCGCCGCCCTCGGCGGCCCTCACCTGACGACGGGCTGCGGCTCCGGCGGGACGATGAGGAGGGCGGCGGATGAGGAGGGCGAAAACGGCGTCGGGGAGAAGGGAGGGGAGGGACGAGGAGGAGGAAGCAGCAGCAGCAGCAGCAGCTCAGGTCCCTCCGGCCGCACAACGAGCCGCTTCGTTCCCTCAGTCGGCAAGAGGAGGAGGAGGAGGAGGAGGGAGCGCCGCGTAGCCACGCCCCTCGCAACGCCCGCCCGCCGCCGCTTATTGGCCGCGGCGCGCGCGTCCGGCGGCGCCTATTGGACGCCCGCCGCGCCGGTCAGGGTGCGCGAGGCGGCGGCGGCGGGCAAACCGCCGCTCGCGAGGAAGGGAGGGCCCCGCCCGGCTGCCGCGCACGCGCACAGGCTGCCCTCGTCGCCCGCTTGCCCGGCCTGTCGTGCCCTTTTCTTCTTCCCCCCCCGCCCTCTCGCCTCTTTCTCGCGCCTTTCTTCCCCCTCCCCCCCCTCCTCGCGCCTCAAAGGGCGTGGCTCGCATTACCTCAGCTCTCTCGCCCTCTCCCCGTTCCCGTGTGTTCACACGTTACGCACCTCTCAAACACACGTCGCCTCAGTTTTGAGGGGTGGGAGTGGGGGGGATTGGTTGCCCTCAGGGAAATGACCACACTCCCTTCTTCGTGTGTCCACACGTTACGTTTCAAAGCCTAATCGCGTGTCCGAACTGCCCATTTGCCCGGATTGATGGCAAATCCGGGAGGGGAGATCCGGATTTTCCCCTCCCACAAAGAGCAGCATTAACAAAAATGCTTATAACTCTGTCGTTTTTTAAGATCAAGACATGAAACTTGGCACAATGGTAGCTCTTAGGAAGGGCTTTAGTCATACCAAATTTGAAACAGATCTGTTCATCCATTGATTTTTTAGGATTTTTTTTTTGAAAATTGAGGTTTTAAAATTATTGTTTTTTAAACTCTCATTTTTAAAGATAAAAGAGATGGGACTTTGCACCATGAAAGGATTTAGGTAGAGCCTTAGCCACGCCGAATTTGAAACAGAGCTGTTCATCCATTGATTTTTTAGGATTTTTTTTTAAAAATGAGGTTTTAAAATTATTTTTTAAACTGTCATTTTTAAAGATAAAGAGATGGGACTTTGCACCATGAAAGGATTTAGGTAGAGCCTTAGCCACGCCGAATTTGAAACAGATCTGTTCATCCATTGATTTTTTAGGATTTTTTTTAAAAATGGAGGTTTTAAAATTATTGTTTTTTAAACTGTCATTTTTAAAGATAAAGAGATGGGACTTTGCACCATGAAAGGATTTAGGTAGAGCCTTAGCCACGCCGAATTTGAAACAGATCTGTTCATCCATTGATTTTTTTAGGAATTTTTTAAATATTGAGGTTTTAAAATAATTGTTTTTAAAACTGTCATTTTTAAAGATAAAAGAGATGGAACTTTGCACCATGAAAGGATTTAGGTAGAGCCTTAGCCACGCCAAATTTGAAACAGATCTGTTCATCCATTGGTTTTTTAGGATTTTTTTAAGAAATGAGGTTTTAAAATTATTATTTTTAAAACTGTTATTTTTAAAGTTAAAGAGATGAAACTTTGTACCATGATAGGATTTAGGTAGAGCTTTAGTCACACCAAGTTTGAAACAGATCTGTTCATCCATTGATTTTTTAGGATTTTTTTTTGAAAATGAGGTTTTAAAATTATTATTTTTAAAACTGTCATTTTTAAAGATAAAGAGCTGAAAGTTGGCACCATGATAGCTTTTAGGTAGAGCTTTAGCCATACCAAATTTGAAACAGATCTGGGGCCAGTAGCAAACTGTTAACAACAACAGCAGCTTGCAATGAGTGAAGATACAGTCAGAAAAAATATTTAAGGGCAGAGGGGAATGTAACACACAGAGTATAGCAAAAGCTTCAAAGTACAGCAAAACCTACAAAAGTAGGAGTGAGTGAAGTTAATTTCAGATACATTGAATCTCTCACTTGTTCTTTATTTCAGTGATTTTAACATTAAAATGCTATGTAGAACAGATTTGTCTTAAATGTGTGCTGTAAAATCAGACATGTGACCAAGGCTATGTTCGGGTGGGCACGCCCCTTTGGTACTGGACACGCCCCCTTGGGGGGCGACCATGTTGTCCTCCATTTTGGTTTCCAAAATATGGTCACCCTAAATCTACCTCAGCGAATTTTCTCCCTCTTTTCATATTTTCACACATTGTTCAAAGACGTTTGCTAATGACACACTTAATTCGCGAATTTGCCTCAGTGAAACCTTTCCTTGGTTTCACATGTTAAATTCGTTTTAAATCGGGTGGTAGCAGGGGAGCCTTTGGCCCTCCAGATGTCGGACTACAACTCCCACCATCCCTGGCAACACACCCTGCTGACTGGGGCTGATGGGAGTTGGGAGTCCAACCACATCTGGAATGCTACAGATTCCCCACTCTTCTCTAAACCAGTTTCTGATCCTACCAAGTCAAGTTTATCGTATTTAGCAACCAGCCTTCGATAACAGTGGTACAGGCCTCCAATTAAAATCTTATTTTTTGTTGGTGTTATTTGGCTTTTTAAACCACTAAGAGCCAAGCAACAGATTGAAACAATTAGCTGGCAAATTACCATGAAGAAAAGACAATATTGTCACCCAGAGAGCTTCGGCTATGGAGCAGTATACAAATGCAATAATAATAATAATAATAATAATAATAATAATAATAATTACATAAGGCATATCTCTTTTATTATTTAGTGGCCATCGATTCAGCCAAGTTGAAGCCATTGATAATGGAATTATTATTATTATTATTATTATTATTTCCCATCTTCTTTCCTCTTGCAAGGGACCCAGGCCAGCTCACATGGCCCCACGACTCTCCATTTTATCCCCACAACAACCCTGTGAGGTAGGTTAATAATAATAATAATAATAATAATAATAATAATAATAATATTTATTTATTTCTTACCCACCTCTCCATTCTGATCGAGGCAGGGAACAACAGTAAATATAAAATACATAAAACTGAATTAAAACATAACATACATTGTTAAAACAATGAGTGGGGGGGTTGGACTAGATGGCCTTATAGGACCCTTCCTACTCTACTATTCTATGATTCTATGAAAACATCCTAAAATAATTTTAAAACATCCTAAAATTACACTGGATAGGCCGGCCGGAAGAGATAGGATTGGGAGCCTTGGTATTATTGCTGGCTTTTATCGTTTTTATTTTGTTTTTGTTGTATTGCATTGCTGGTGTCTTTCACCGCAAAAGCCACCTTGAGAGGGTTGGACCCTTAAAGGCAGTTTAAATCTTGTTCTCCTTCGGTTTTCTCTTTCGCCTTGGAGAAGAGAAGATTGAGGGGAGACATGATAGCCCTCTTCAAATACTTAAAAGGTTGTCCTACAGAGGAGGGCCAGGATCTCTTCTCGATCCTCCCAGAGTGCAGGACATGGAATAACGGGCTCAAATTAAAGGAAGCCAGATTCAACCTGGACATCAGAAAAAACTTCCTGACGGTTAGAGCAGTGTGACGGTGGAATCAGTGACCTAGGGAGGTTGTGGGCTCTCCCACACTAGAGGCCTTCAAGAGGCAGCTGGACAACCATCTGTCAGGGATGCTTTAGGGTGGATTCCTGCACTGAGCAGGGGGTTGGACTGGATGGCCTTGTAGGCCCCATCCAACTCTGCTATCTATGATTCTATGATTCTTTCTCCCCCATCCTCTAGCCTGCCTTTTCTATTCCCCATGACCACCGAGGATCTCAAAGTCTTACAAACACAGGCATGACTGCAATTTTTTTTGCATATACTCTGTTACTCTGTTACTCTGTACAGCACCGTTTTACTCTGTACAGCACCATGTACATTGATGGTGCTATATAAATAAATTAAATAATAATAATAATAATAATAATAATAATAATAATAATAATAATAATACTCTGCTGGATCCCTCTTATACGCCTTACTTTATTCTGCATATTCCCTGTGAGCCAGTGGAGAATTGATTCTTGCACCCAGTTTGAATAGAATCGATTTGAAATGCAACATTGGGAGGAAAATGAAAGCATGAACCAAAGGAACTGGGAAGGTGGAAGCAGACGTGGATGATAGACAGTAGGAATTAACAATCAAACACACACAGGGCATCTTAAGGAAAACCGTGAATTTAGGATTGGGCCTTAGACTCAAGTGCTGGAGCACATTCTTGAATATAGTAGGTCCCAGTTTCAATCCCTAACATCTCCAGGTAGGGATGGAGGGAAGAGTGCAGACTGAAATTCAAGAGAACGGCTACCAATCAGTGCCTGTGTTCAGAAGACACCTTAAACCACGGCTTTAACCACGGTGAATAAGGCAACAGTTAACGCTGCAGGAGCTATGCTAGAGTGGCCAGATTTAAAAGAGGGCAGGGCTCCTGCAGCTTTAACGGTTGTGATGAAGAGGGAATTTCACCAGGTTCTCCATATATACCAATGACACCTGCTGAAATTCCCTTTTCTACGCAACTGTTAAAGATACAGGAGCCCCCGGTCCTCCTTTTCATAGGGTCACCCTAGGGCAGGGCTCCTGCAGCTTGAACTGTTGTGATGAAGAGGAAATTTCACCAGGTTCTCCCTATATACCAATGACACCTGCAGAAATTCCCTTTTCAATACAACTGTTAAAGATACAGGAGCCCCCGGTCCTCCTTTTCATAGGGTCACCCTAACTCTGACGTCACCTAACATTTCTCCCTCTCCCACACAGAGGCCTACACAATGCCCAGGCCAATTTTTTTTGGTGCTGTTGCCATGGTGACACCTTTTAAGCCACGCCCCTCGTTTAAATAACGGTTGAGCATGGAACGCGGGGCGGTTTAGCCAGAGGAGAAGCGGCCACGTGACTTGGTCGAATATGGAGGGGGCGGGGAAGCTTTCTCTCCTCCCCGACCTCAGGCTGGACTCACGTGATCAAGAAGAAGGCTCAGGGGCGGGGCTTGTTGGCGAGAGAGCTGGGCGGAGAAAAGCGTCCTGGGAATCATAGAGATAAAAATAGGGTAGAGTGATACAAAGCTTGAACTTCCGGAAGATGTCTATACGGGCTGGCAAAGTGTAGGAAGGGAGCGGATCATTGGTCCAGCGCAGAGCTACGAAAGCTGAAGAGGAACCCATCTCATGGCCTGGATAGCCAACTTCCGGGTTCACAATGCAGAAGCCATTTTAAACCGTTTCCAGCAGCTCATAAAAACCAGTACAGAAATCCAGTCTTTTTTACTGAAGGCTGTAATTCAGCCTTCCTCAACCTGGGGCGCTCCAGATGTGTTGGACTACAGCTCCCAGAATGCCCCAGCCACCTGGCTGGGGCATTCTGGGAGATGCAGTCCAACACATCTGGAGCGCCCCAGGTTGAGGAAGGCTGCTGTAATTGGACAGTAAATGTTCCCCCACCAACCCTTGCTCACCAGCTGGCTGGGGCATTCTGGGAGCTGTAGTCCAACACATCTGGAGCGCCCCAGGTTGAGGAAGGCTGCTGTAATTGGACAGTAAATGTTCCCCCACCAACCCTTGCTCACCAGCTGGCTGGGGCATTCTGGGAGCTGTAGTCCAACACATCTGGAGCGCCCCAGGTTGAGGAAGGCTGCTGTAATTGGACAGTAAATGTTCCCCCACCAACCCTTGCTCACCAGCTGGCTGGGGCATTCTGGGAGCTGTAGTCCAACACATCTGGAGCACCCCAGGTTGAGGAAGGCTGCTGTAATTGGACAGCAAATGTTCCCCCCCCAGCCCCTGCTCACCAAAATAATATCAGAAATTAATATCATTTTTATTTTTTGTAACTCAGGTCTTATGTCATATTTTTTTTTCCTTTTGAGTTTGCATTCGAAGTAGCCCTGTTAATGTAAATTCCATTACCAAATAATCTATTTATAAGTTTAGGAATCAGTTGGTCATGAAAATGAAATATCTGGAGGAGGAGAAGGTTCCTCTCTCTCTCTCTCTCTCTCTCTCTCTCTCTCTTATGAACCCGGAAGTTTCCTCCCAGTGGTTCTCTCTAGAGGGTTATAAGTTTATGGCGACGGGGAGGGGGGGAGAGAGAGAGAGAGCGAGAGAGAGCGAGAGGTGGGCGTGGCTTGTGGCTGGCGGAGCGTGCGAGAGCCGGCCGGCCGGCGGCGTGTGCGTGCCGTGCGTCGCGTGTTTCCCGGCGTGCCCCGCGCGCCCTCCGCTCTCCCCCTCCCCCTCCCTCACCTCCCCGGCCGCCCTGTGAAGACGCCAAGATGGCGGCCAGCAACTACTACGGGTTCGCCGCCGGGCCCCCATACAGGTACTTGGGGGGCGGAGGGCGGGGCGGGGCGGAGGGGCCCTCGCCGCCCCGGCACCTGCCCGCGCGCGGGGGGCGGAGGGAGGCTCCCGCAGCCCGCGCCGGCCGTTATCCCCCTCAGCCGCCCTTCACAACAGCCCTGCCAGGTAGGCCGGTTGGGCCAGACCCGCCTGGCGGCGGAGGAGGGCAAGGGCCGGCCTCTCTCGCCCTGGCGGCCTCCAGCTGGGTGGGGCTGCAGCTCCCAGCTTCCTCACCCCCCCTCCTCCATGGGGGGATAATGGGAGTTGTAGTCCGACCCAGCTGGAGGGCACCAGGGTGGATAATTGGCTGGGTTGCAGTTGAAAAGCAGTGGATTACAGCTCCCATCATCTCCCTGGCCACTCTGCAGGTGCTTTAGGGTATAGTTATCAATCTGGGTAGGGGGTGCTGGGAGTTGTAGTCCCACCCAGCTGGAGGGCACCAGGGTGGATAATTGGCTGGGTTGCAGTTGAAAAGCGGTGGACTACAGCTCCCATCATCTCCCTGGTTACTCTGCAGGTGCTTTAGGGTATAGCTATCAGGATGCTGGGAGTTGTAGTCCGACCCAGCTGGAGGGCACCAGGGTAGATAATTGGCTGGGTTGCAGTTGGAAGGCGGTGGACTACAGCTCCCAACATCTCCCTGGTTACTCTGCAGGTGCTTTAGGGTATAGCTATCAGGGTGCTGGGAGTTGTAGTCCGACCCAGCTGGAGGACACCAAGGTAGATAATTGGCTGGGTTGCAGTTGGAAGGCGGTGGACTACAGCTCCCATCATCTCCCTGGCTACTCTGCAGGTGCATTAGGGAATAGCTGTCATTCTGGGTAGGGGGTGCTGGGAGGTGTAGTCCGACCCAGCTGGAGGGCACCAGGGTGAATAATTGGCTGGGTGCAGTTGAAAAGCGGTGGACTACAGCTCCCATCATCTCCCTGGTTACTCTGCAGGTGCTTTAGGGTATAGCTATCAGGGTGCTGAGAGTTGTAGTCCGACCCAGCTGGAGGGCACCAGGGTAGATAATTGGCTGGGTGCAGTTGGAAGGCGGTGGACTACAGCTCCCATCATCTCCCTGGCTACTCTGCAGGTGCATTAGGGAATAGCTATCATTCTGGGTAGGGGGTGCTGGGAGGTGTAGTCCGACCCAGCTGGAGGGCACCAGGGTGGATAATTGGCTGGGTGCAGTTGAAAAGCGGTGGATTACAGCTCCCATCATCTCCCTGGTTACTCTGCAGGTGCTTTAGGGTATAGCTATCAGGGTGCTGAGAGTTGTAGTCCGACCCAGCTGGAGGGCACCAAGGTAGATAATTGGCTGGGTTGCAGTTGGAAGGCGGTGGACTACAGCTCCCATCATCTCCCTGGCCACTCTGCAGGTGCATTAGGGTATAGTTATCATTCTGGGTGTTGTAGTCCAACCCTGCTGGAGGGCACCAAGGTAGATAATTGGCTCCTGCCAATGGAGTGCCATCGGAAGGTAACTTGCTATAGGTCCCATCATCCCATGGACATCTGTGCAGGTGCGTTAGGCTACTGCTGTTGTGCTGGGTGGTAATGGGAGTTGTAGTCCATCACAGCTGGCAGGTGGCACAGGATGGATCATTGGCTCTAGCTAATAGAGTGCCCTCCGAATGTAAAAGGCTACAGGTCCCATCACCCCCAGCCAGCTCTGCAAGTGCATTGGGCTACAGCTCTTCATATCAGGCAGGGGATGCTGGGTGATGTTGTCCGACATAGCTAGACGACCCCAGGATAGATCGTTGGTTCTTGCCAATTGGGAATCCATCGGAATGTAATGGATTACATCTCCAGTCAGCGTGATGGGAGCTGTAGTCCAGCACACCTGAAGAGCTTGCTGGGGGTGATGGGACCTGTAGCCTTTTACATTCGGAGCCAGTGATCACTTCTGGGGAGAGCTGGGCTGGCGTTGGAAAAAGCCAGCATGCCTCGACCATCCGCACAACAGCCCTGCCGGGTAGGTTGGGGTTGCGAGGGTCATGTTTTCCCATCCCTCTCCTGACGTGGGGAAGGGAGAAAAGCCACGAGTAGTCGTTATAGGCCTCTGCATGAGTTATCTCAGTTCTCTTCACAACAGCCCTATTAGGTAGGCTGGCGTTATAACTGTCAAATGGAGAGTCAGTGTGGTGTAACGGTTGGAGCACTGGACTGGGACTGCGATGGTCTGGGTTCAAGTCTCCACTTGGCCATGGAAGCTCTCTGGTTGACTTTGGGCCAGTCCCTGACCCTCAGCCTAACCTACCTCACAGAGTCGTTGTGATAATAATACGGAGAAGAGGAGGATTGCATTCGCCGTCTTAGGGAAAAACGCAGGATATAAATGTCATAATAAATGAAGTATTTTCCCACCCCTCCCCGTCCTCAATATAGCAAGTGCTGTTTTTTCACAATCTCTGGACCATTTCAGAGCACTCGATCCTGTATTATCTCAGCCCTCCTTTACCACAGTCCTGCCAGGAAGGCCGATTTTATAATAATTTCCAATATGACAGATGGAGAAGCCGGGTGGGTGGGAGAAAATAAATACACAATTTATGCAGAGCCCCATTTCAGCTGTCCTTGCAACAACCCTGTGAGGTAGGCTAGTATTCCAATGATAATGTAAAACCGCCCAGAGAGCTCTGGCTAAGGGGGCGGGGGGGCGGTATATAAGTGCAATAAATAAATAAATAAATAAATAAGTCCCTCTCCCGTAACGGAAGTGTGGGGCTGAGAGAATGAATGCTCATTCCTCGCCCATTTCAAGTGCTGACGATGCTTTGTGGCTGCCGTTTCAATCCTCCTCGCGACAGCCCTGCTAGGTAGGACAGCATTATATTGACCCTTTCCCCCTGTATGGCAGGGAGCTCAGAATGGATGGCCATCCATAGCCCAGTTCAGAGAGATTTGCACCCAGCCGTCCTTACAGGTATCATGATCACACACACACCCCGCCTTAACTGGAATTGGGAGGAGAGCAAGAAGGACCGCAAAATACATCCGCTTTCCACGTAAACTTTTTAAAGTGCGTGGCATGCGTTATAAATCGTCCACCGTATTGTATTTCATTTTAATTTTATTTGGCCATTTCGGTTCCGTCTTTATTTATGAATCCCTTCCGAGGTGTGTTGGAAGCCAGGGGCTGAGAGAACAGGGAATCGTTTTTGTTTATTCCTTTTCATTTAATTTCGCCAAGCATTCGCGGCACGTCGTCGTCGTCTCAGCCGTCCTTCCATGCCCTGCGAGGTTGAGCAAGTAATCCTTGCTGCTGTTTAATGAGTAATTCTAATGGTAAGAGGAGAGGTCCCTGCCCGCAGGCGTTTACAATCTAGAAATCAACGCAAGAGAGACGACAGAGGCACGGTGGCGGAATAAACGGGGCTGGGTGGGTGGGTGAATATGGGGTTCTTTCACTTGCGTGTAGCATTGTATTATTGCAATTATTTCCTGCTATACACAGCGTATTTCAGGAGTTCAAAGTGCTTTGCATATATTACCTTGTAATCCTTACGTTAATGCTTTGAGATCGGGCAGGGGAGGGGATCCTTGCTTTGCAGGCAGAAATCCCCCAGGTTCTAGGCGTGTCTGAAACTGTGAGCAGCTGCTGCAAAACCGTGTAGACGAGTCTGAGCTTAGGTGGACGACGGCTCAGATTTGCTCCTGTGTTCGTAGTTGAATTGCTCTTCTTCCAAACCATGAGGGCTATCACCTTGCTTTGACTTCGGAGAAAGGGCCGTAGGTTAGCAGCAGTCCACTGGTTTTTTGTGTGCTGAAGGTCATAGAACCATAGAATAGCAGAGTCAGAAGGGGCCTCTAAGGCCATCAAGTCCAACCCCTTGCTCAATGCAGGAATCCACCCTAAAGCCTCCCTGACAGAGGGCTGTCCAGCTGCCTCTTGAAGGCCTCTAGTGTGGGAGAGCCCACCACCTCCCTAGGTCACTGGTTCCATTGTCGTACTGCTCTAACAGTCAGGAAGTTTTTCCTGCTGTCCAGGTTTGTTAACTGGAGACCAGGCGCAGGACAATGTAAGGTCAGATTGGAGAGTCGGCAGGGTCCGGTGTTTATGTTTAATTTATCATGGATTTGGATTGGTCACAATCTTCATCGCTACGTGAATACTATATGGTGCCCTCTGCCGACATTAAGTCAGCCTTTCTTACAACACCCCTGCAAGTTAGTCCAGGATTAGGATAAGAACATCAGAACTGCCATGCTGGATCAGACCGAGGGTCCATCTAGTCCAGCACTCTGTTCACACAGTGGCCGACCAGCCATCAGCCAGGGACCAACAAGGCAGGACATGGTGCAACAGCACCCATGTTCCCCAGCAACTGGTGCACACAGGCTTACTGTCTCGGATACTGGAGGTAGCACAGAGCCATCAGGGCTAGTAGCCCTGGATAGCCTTCTCCTCCAGGAATTCATCCAACCTTCTTTTAAAGCTATCCGCCTTGGTGACCATCACCACATCTTGTGGTAGTGAGTTCCATAGTTGAACCACGCATTGTGTGAAGAAGCCCTTCCTGTTATCTGTCCTGAATCTCCCACCCATCCGTTTCATGACATGACCCCGGGTTCTAGTGTTTTGAGAGAGGGAGAATTCTGGGATCCCCTCATCAAAGCGTGGCCACTGAGCATGCAAACCTTGTAGTTCTGCGCACCTTGGGATTCGCCGGAACGTGCGGAAACCTCCCTCTTGAGTCTCAGCGGCGCTGTTTTGGATGGAGTCTTGTCAGCACCTGGTTTCACTCTTAGACGGAGTGATAAAAGCTGGAAGCGGAAGTGGGTCTTGTGGCTGACAGACAGGCATCTTTCATTTCTTCGGAGTGGCCGCTCAACACACCCCCCCCCCCCCAGGCAAACGCGTTTGATTCAATGCCCTGATTGCTTCATTTGGGTGGCAGCCGTGTACGGCGCTAGGGCGTAACGTTTAGCTTTCTGCTGTGACACCTTTTCCCGTTAATTGTAGCTGTGCCAGGGCTTGCCATAACAGCAGAAGAAACTGTCTTCTTTTTTGCACGGCATGTGCCAGAGCGGAAAACTTGTCCTGGGGCGAAGGCCCGCCTCAAATGAAGGCTTCCCTCCCTCTCTCATCTCTGCCTCTAGTTAATGGCCTCAACTCCATCTGGGACGTTCCGTCCTTTTCACCGAGCGTTCCACGCGCGGAAGCAAGCTTGCAAGACCGTTCGAACACCGGAGGCAAACGGGCGTCCGGAAACGTGCGGGATTTTCTTGCATGCGTTTTTGTCTTTCTAAAAAGCAAAAAAAGTTGCAAAGCGAGGCGGAAATGGGGGGTGAAAGCACTCAGGAGGCGAGGAGGAGGAGGAGGAGGAGGAACGGAGCAAAACCGAAATTGTCGCGGCGTCTCCTGCTTCTCCTCCTGCACAGCACCACCATTACCTGGGCCAGAGCGAGAGCCTGGGGAACAAGCAATGGAGGAGACGAAGGGCAACTCCGGTGGGATTCTTTGTCCGTGGGCCCCTGCTGCGTTTTGGGCCCTTGGCAAGTGCCTGATAAAGCCCACCTCTGGCGCCGGCCCTCCTGACAGCCTCAACCACCGGAGCCTTACCGTTTCTTATTATTATTATTATTTATTTATATAGCACCATCGATGTACATGGTGCTGTACAGATAACACAGTAAATAGCAAGACCCTGCCGCATAGGCTTACAATCTAATAAAGTTGTAGTAAACAATAAGAAGGGAATATATTTTCTGAATATATTTTGTCCAGCGGTTTAAAAAACGGGGTGCGGGAGCCTGCTCCCCATTTCGCTGGCCGATGGCAACCTTTGGGGGTGGAGGGGTGTAATGGTTTTTCCGTGCCTACGGTAATATCAACAGGAAGTTTGTTTTGCAACTGGCAACAGAAGGCTTTTGGGGGGGGGGCATCGGTTTGTTCAGCTGTTACATTCTCTTGGAATCATAGCATAGCAGAGTTGGAAGGGGCCTACAAGGCCATCGAGTCCAACCCCCTGCTCACTGCAGGAATCCACCCTAAAGCATCCCTGACAGGTGGTTGTCCAGCTGCCTCTTGAAGGCCTCTAGTGTGGGAGAGCCCACAACCTCCCTAGGGAACTGATTCCATTGTCGTACTGCTCTAACAATCAGGAAGTTTTTCCTCATGTCCAGCTGGAATCTGTCTTCCTTTAACTTGAGGCCGTTATTCCATGTCCTGCACTCTGGAAGGATCGAGAAGAGATCCTGGCCCTCCTCTGTGGGACAACCTTTTAAGTATTTGAAGAGTGCTCTCATGTCTCCCCTCAGTCTTCTCTTCTCTAGGCTAAACAGGCCCAGTTCTTTCAGTCTCTCTTCATAGGGCTTTGTTTCCAGACCCCTGATCATCCTGGTTGCCCTCCTCTGAACACGCTCCAGCTTGTCTGCGTCCTTCTTGAATTGTGGAGCCCAGAACTGGACGCAATACTCTAGATGAGGCCTAAGCAGGGCTGAATAGAGAGGAACCAGGACCTCACGCGATTTGGAAGCTATACTTCTATGAATGCAGCCCAAAATAGCATTTGCCTTTCTTGCAGCCCTATCGCACTGTTGGCTCCTATTCAGCTTGCAATCTACAACAATTCCAAGATCCTTCTCGTTTGTAGTATTGCTGAGCCGAGTATCCCCCATCTTGTAACTGTGCCTTTGGTTTCTATTCCCTAAATGTAGAACTCGGCATTTATCCCTATTAAATTTCATCCTGTTGTTTTCAGCCCAGCACTCCAGCCTATCAGGATCACTTTGAAGTTTGCTTCTGTCTTCCTGGGTATTCGCTATCCCACCCAATTTTGTGTCATCTCACGGTTCCCAGCGCATTTGTCCTCCCCAGCCTCTGCGAAGGAGAGCTGGCGGTGCGCTGCCAGACCGAGGGCAGCTCGTCGCGCCAACGTACATTGGCTACTCCGTCCTCTGAGCTTGCAGGGCAGGGAAAACGAACCCACACGCACCCCTCTTGCCAATTCAAAATGAGATTATTCCTTCACAAAGGGCGGACAACGTCAGGGTTGGCATCCGTCGCGGTTTTTCAGTTGGGAAAGCTCCCAAATCCAAGCCCGCCTGGCCGTCTGCGATTTACTTTACGTGGTTCCAGGTCGTTTCAGCTTCTCATAGGGGAAAATAAAAATAAAAACTTAAGGTGCTTCCAGATGAGGCTTTTCGCCAGCGACCGCCCGGCCTCGTTTGTGGAATTTTACAGAACAATCAACCTGTTCCAGATCGAGTTGCACTCTTCCGCAAGGAGCGTTTTTGTAGCTTGGGGGGGGGGTCAGCCTGGAGCCGTCGTTGTCACCTGAGGCTCAGGTGGCACAGAGGGGCTTCTGGGAGGTTGGGTTGGCAGCTCAGCTCTGTCCCTTTCCGGACAGGGATGATCTGCCTTCAGCAGTCTACGCTATAGTAACCTTCAGGCGGATTACTGTGACGTGCTCCACGTAGGGCCCATGAAGAAAAGTTTAGAAACTGCGGCTTGAGCGAAATTTGGTGGCCGGTGAGAACCAGGACGTCTCGGCATGTAACGCTGGCTCCGACCCGCTTTCGTTGGCCGCCTGTACGTTACTGAGCCCAGTTCGCGGTGCTTTTTTTGACCTATAAAGCCTTATTACGCCAGTCCTTTTCCAGCTTCATTGGCTGCCAGTCCAGGTCCGGGCCCGATTCAAAGTGCTGGTATTGACATTTAAAGCCCTAAACAGTTTCGGGCCAGGTTATTTGAAGGAACGCCTCCTCCCGTATGTACCTGCCCGGACCTTAAGATCATCCACAGGGGCCCTTCTCCGTGATCCCCTGCCAAAGGAAGTGAGGCAGGTGGCTACTAGGAGCAGGGCCTTCTCCGCTGTGGCACCCCGGTTGTGGAATGAGCTCCCCAGAGAGGTCCGCCTGGCGCCTACACTGTACTCCTTTCGTCGCCAGCTGAAGACCTTTTTATTCTCTCAGTATTTTAACACTTAATTCTAACTTACATTTAAATTTTACTGTTCGAACTCTGTATTTTAATCTTATATCAACTTTGCTGCGTGGTTTTTATCCTGGTTGTGCTTTTTATACCTTTATTTTGTCATTGTGCTTTTAACCTGTCTGGTTGTTTTATTGTGGTTTTAATTTTTGTGAACCGCCCCGAGAGCTTCGGCTATTGGGCGGTATAAAAATGCAATAAATAAATAAATAAATTACATGGAGGAGGATCAAAATTCTTGACAGAGTATCTTTCTCCGTATGAACTTATCCATACACTGTGAGGCACGTCGCCGGCCCTCCTCCGAGAGATGTTCGGAGAATGGCAACGAGGAACAGGGCCTTCTCAGTTGTGTCCCCTTGGTTATGGAACGCGCTCCCCAGTGAGATCATCTTCTTCTTCTTCTTATTATTATTATTATTTATTTATATAGCACCATCAATGTACATGGTGCATCTTTGTTGACTTTCAGCTGGCCGCTGTAAATATTACACTCTGGCCAAGCGGCTGTCATTTTTTTTATCGGCTCCGTTAACCTCCTTGATGGTTTTACCTACTTGTGGTTTTTTTTTAAAAAAAGAAAGTTTGCGCTTTTGCATTTGGCTTGGTCCACTCTCTTTTCTTTTACCCTCCTTCCGCCTTCTTTTCCAGTGCCCAGCACGCTCCAGCTTATTCCCACCCTCCCGCAGCCACAAGCTACACCGTCCAGCAGACCCCGGGGGTGGACCACGCAGTGGCACCCGCCTACACCCCTGCGGTGCAGGCTGCCCGGCCGGTGGTGGCGTCTGCGGCCTACGGAGGCTACCAGCCCCCCTCAACGCAAGACTACGGCTACGGGACGCGGCAACCGGAGCCCACCGCACAGCCTGCCGTTGCTCAGAACTATCAGGTAGTTGACCGGTTTCCCTGCATCTGTTACTTTGTTTGTTTAAGGCCGGCGGGGGGGGTGTCATCTTTCAGCAATTTCACACTCCCCCTGAAGACACAGGTCCGCAACTTGGGTGTACTTCTGGATTCAGCCCTGAGCCTCTAGGTTTCGGCAGTGGTCAGGAGTTCATTTGCACAGTTAAAGCTAGTGCACCAGCTAGAGATGTCAGACCGGCCACGGTGACACATTATTATTATTATTATTATTATTATTTATTTATATAGCACCATCAATGTACATGGTGCTGTACAGAGTAAAACAGTAAATAGCAAGACCCTGCCGCATAGGCTTACAATCTAATAAAATCATAGTAAAACAATAAGGAGGGGAAGAGAATGCAAACAGGTACAGGGTAGGGTAAGCAGGCACAGGGTAGGGAAAAACTAACAGTAGAAAGTAACAGTAGAAGTCTGCACAACATCAAGTTTTAAAAGCTTTAGGAAAAAGAAAAGTTTTTAGTTGAGCTTTAAAAGCTGCGATTGAAGTTGTAGTTCTCAAATGTTCTGGAAGAGCGTTCCAGGCATAAGGGGCAGCAGAAGAAAATGGATGGAGCCGAGCAAGGGAAGTAGAGGCCCTTGGGCAGGCGAGAAACATGGCATCAGAGGAGCGAAGAGCACGAGCGGGGCAATAGTGTGAGATGAGAGAGGAGAGATAGGAAGGAGCTAGACCGTGAAAAGCTTTGAAGGTCAACAAGAGAAGTTTATATTGGATTCTGAAGTGAATTGGAAGCCAATGAAGAGATTTCAGAAGCGGAGTGACATGGTCAGAGCGGCGAGCCAAGAAGATGATCTTAGCAGCAGAGTGGTGAACAGAAACCAATGGACTGACGTGAGAAGAAGGAAGGCCAGAGAGAAGAAGGTTGCAGTAGTCCAACCGTGCCTTAGTGACATCCCGATTGGATGACTGTAACGCGCTCTATGTGGGGCTGCCTTTGAAGACTGTTCGGAAACTCCAGCTCCCAACTTTTCTCTTCTCCCAGGCAGTGAACAGCATTTAACAACGCTAAGTTCGTTTGTGTTTTAACGGACCCCAGAATTGTTGTCTTTAAATGGATACCGTTGTTTTTATACTGTTTTATGTTTCTGGTGGTTTTAAAATTTGTATGCCGTTTCTAACGTTCACTGTTTTTAACTTTTGTAAACTGCCCAGAGAGCTTCGGCTATGGGGCGGGATATAAATGCAATCAATCAATAAATAACCAATGGCGAACCCAAACCTGAGAGGGGCGGATTCTGCCCGCCGCTGATTCCCTGCGTTGTTGTTGCAGCAGGATGGCTACACTTATGGCCGATCACCGACCGCCAGCGCCTACGAGGCCAAACCGTATTACCAGGCGGTGGCCACGCCGTCGCAGCACGTGGCCACGGAGTCGTACTACCACTCGAGTGAGTTATCGGGGAGTTCAAATGCGCAAGTAATTTATGGTGCTGGCATGTTCAGAGGCTGGCGGGAGCACTTGGTAAGTGGAGCTGCCGATGAAAGAGGCGGGCTGGGGGCGGGCTGGAGCGTTCTGGGGAAGTTTGGGAAGTGGGTTGGGGGGTGCGGGTGGGTGTCTGTCTTGGGGCAGGTTTCAGGCTTGCAAGGTAGAATCAGAGACTCATAGAACAGCAGAGTTGGAAGGGGCCTACAAGGCCATCGAGTCCAACCCCCTGCTCAATGCAGGAATCCACCCTAAAGCATCCCTGACAGATGGTTGTCCACCTGCCTCTTGAAGGCCTCTAGTGTGGGAGAGCCCACCACCTCCCTAGGTCACTGATTCCATTGTCGTACTGCTCTAACAGTCAGGAAGTTTTTCCTGATGTCCAGCTGGAATCTGGCTTCCTTTAACTTGAGCCCGTTGTTCCGTGTCCTGTGCTCTGGGAGGATTGAGAAGAGATCCTGGCCCTCCTCTGTGTGACAACCTTTTAAGTATTTGAAGAGTGCTGTCATGTCTCCCCTCAACCGTCTCTTCTCCAGGCTCAACATGCCCAGTTCTTTCAGTCTCTCTTCATAGGGCTTTGTTTCCAGACCCCTGATCATCCTGGTTGCCCTCCTCTGAACACGCTCCAGCTTGTCTGCGTCCTTCTTGAAGTGTGGAGCCCAGAACTGGACGCAATACTCTAGATGAGGCCTAACCAGGAACCAATACCTCACACAATTTGGAAGCTATACTTCTATTAATGCAGTCGGGTTACTACTATAATCCTGAGATCCAGCAACCACACTCTCAGAATTTAAGGAATTCTGAGCCCAGGAGTTTGCTCTGAGCCCCAACACTGAATGTCACCTCCAAATCTTTCCACATCCACTCCTGGTTCCAACCAAGCTTTCTGCGTTTCAACAGTATAATTTAAGGGTGGTAGTTGAGGGCATTTTGTCACGGTTAAGCAGCTGGAAGTCAAAAATGCCGGTTGGTCGATTTTGTTTACCCGACTTCTTCACTGCTTGATACCCTGAGATCCCTAAGCGGTTGATATTATGATACCAAAACCAACGTGAAAGTAATAAATCCCCGAAACACATTTGAACAGCGAAAGCAGTAGAATGGGGCAGCCTCATAACCAATTGCAAGTCAGAGAAAGCCTGAATGGAAGCATATGTTTTCTTTAGGCGTTTAAATCTCACCCACCGTTTCCGCCTCTCAGAGAGGTCTCCAGCGGGTGGGTGACACTTCCGAGAAGGCCCGCTGGTGTGTTGTTCCGTGGCGATGCATTGTGGGTGATGGGACAACCAATAAATATCTCGAGGAGGCGATTTGGAAGATCTCGGGGGGCGATTTCTCGTATTCAGGGGAAGGCTGTCGTTTGGATACCTTTGTTTAGGGCTTTGAATGTCAGCAACAAGACCTTGATAGCTTTGTAGCTACTGCAAATTATGCAATCTTACCAGTAGACACAGGTCTACTTCCTGCCTACCCCTGTGAGAAGTTTCCTGTATGCACTCTTAGCAGTGGGACTTTGTTCTCGTTAAGCCAGCTGGGAATTATGGGAGTTGCAGTCCCAACACAACTGAAGGGTGACCGGTTGGGGTATGTAGAGGGCTGCACTGTTAGGAAGTCAGCTTTTGAGCCGCTGGGCTGCAGCTGGAAGGCTTTTTGCTGCCTCAAAGTTACAGTGCTTTGAAGCTAGATTGAGCGCCGGGGATCCTCACAAGAGCCAACTAGTGAATTGTAACTTCCTGAAAGAGGTTCTCACCTCTTTTAGGAAGTTACAATTCACTAATTGGCTCTTGAGAGGTTCCCCGGCGTTCCTGTTCGGAGTCCCAGCTCCAAACAGGAACGGACAGGGGTTCCTGTGTCGCAAGCCATCGGAATTAAAACTGTGTTACGTCTAGCTCTGCTCCCCCTGAGTTGGAAGAAGGTGTTTCAGGTGATCAATCAGAATCAGACTCTGAAGTAGAGGAGTCGGCACCAGAAACAGGCCAGCCTGTACCAGTGGGGGAGAAAGCTCTCACGGGCTCTTCACCAGCTGGGAGTGAATCTTCTCCAGAGTTTATCTCCTCAAGGGCAAACAATACACAGTCAGTGGGAAGCCAATATTCTTCTGAAGGGGAGAACACGGAGAGGTTAGCCGATCCTAGAGTACGCCGCAGATTAAAACGGGCGGAGCGAAAGGAAGGCGAGAGAAAGTCAGCCTGGCTAGCATCCCATCAGAAGCTGCCTCAGAACTAGTCTCTCTGAAGTTAACGCATCTTCGGAAAGGGCTCTCCATTCTTCTTGAAAGGACAATTGTCTCGCTTAGTTTGCATAGTTTTGCCTTAGGGGGAAAGTTCCTAGAGATTAAACTCTCTTCAGCGTCGATTGCTTAGCAAGCCTCATTATTTATCTCCCAAGAAGGCTGGAAGTTTTGAGAAACACGACAAACTGTCTTGAAATTGGTTCAGACAGGCGACGACAGCCTAAGACTGGAGAATGCAACTGAGCCGAGCTCTCTTTCTTTTGAGGAACGGCTGTGGTGGATACAACTTGTTGGGCCCTGTGGAGCCGTGGGCAGCCCACCTCCTGCCGGCGTTTAGCAACTGTTCTCTCTCGTTTGTAGACTCCCAGAGCGGCTACAGCCAGCCGGCGTCAGCGTACAGTCAGACCCAGCCCCAGAGGCAAGTGACGCCTGTGAAGCCGGTTCAAGCGGTAAACACTTCTTCATCCAACTACAGTACTTATCCGACTGCCACAACGGGCCAGCAAAACGTTGCGGCTCCCTCCGTCCAGTCGTACACCCCAACCTCCTCCTACGCCTCTTCCTCGTACAACTCTTCTCCTGCTTCATACTCTGGTAAGCGCTTCATGGAGGCGTCTCTTTCTCCCTCCCCCCCTTTCCCTCCCGACTGCCTTTCCTGATCCTGTGTCCGGCTTAGGGCCAAATAGAGGGCAAATCTGTTAGCAAGTCAGCGGACCAGCAAAAGGGGCGAACACCGTTTTATCAGTCCCAGCGAGAGGGCGGCTTGGCGCAGGAGAATTCAGGCAAAGCTCAAGAGTAGAACGTTGCCAGTCAAACACAAATGCAGTCCAAACTACTACCATTATTGGTTGTTACTTATTTATTTGGGATAGCTGTATGCTGCTGAATATAATAAAACCCCTCAGCAGCTCACAATAAATATTACCATACATTTGAATAGTCTAGTCCTTATCTGGACAGAGATAGCCTAGCTACAGGGATCCATGCTCTGATAAACCTCTCGTTTGGATTACTGCAATGCGTTATACGTGGGGCTGCCTTTGAAAACGGTCCGGAAGCTTCAGCTGGTACAAAACAGGGCAGCCCGTTTACTAACAGGGACTGGCCGGCGAGATCACATTACGCCAGTCCTTTTACAACTTCATTGGCTGCCAGTCCAGGTCCGGACCCGATTCAAAGTGCTGGTATTGACATTTAAAGCCCTAAACAGTTTGGGGCCAGGTTATTTGAAGGAACGCCTCCTCCCATATGTACCTACCCGGACCCTAAGATCATCTACAGGGGCCCTTCTCCGTGCGCCCCTGCCAAAGGAAGTGAGGCAGGTGGCTACCAGGAGGAGGGCTTTCTCCGCTGTGGCACCCCGGTTGTGGAATGAGTTCCCCAGAGAGGTCCGCCTGGCGCCTACACTGTACTCCTTTCGTCGCCAGCTAAAGACCTTTTTATTCTCTCAGTATTTTAACACTTAATTTTAACTTAAATTTAAATTTTACTGTTCTAACTCTGTATTTTAATCTTATATCAATTTCTGCTGCGTGGTTTTATCCTGGTTGTGTTTTGTATTTGTGTTTTTTAAATTGTAGGTTGTTTTTATGCTCTTCATGGTTTTAATGTTTGTGAACCGCCTAGAGAGCTTTGGCTATCGGGCGGTATAAAAATGTAATAAATAAATAAATACTCTAGCAGGGGTCCAGGGTCAGCACCAGCAGCTAGCGAGTTCCAGCTGAAAACTCATATAGCCAGAGCTTCCAAAGCCCCACCCAGGGCTCAGCTGCATTACATCGGAGGCCTGTGTCAGAAGGCCTCCTCATGAGGAGTTTGTTACTGTCCTTTGGGAACGGGTCCTCCTCCTTGCCGGGGTTCCCCTGGCCTGCCTCTTGAGACACGGCTACGCTTGGTGTGTGTGTGTGTGTGTTAGGGGGTCGTTCGGCTGCCGAGATGGAGTCGCCCACTTCTTGTGAGGACGGGGCGTCTCCCCCAAGGGCCGAGGCTCCTCCAGGTTGTCTGTCGGGGGTGGTTTTGCGGTGATCTTCGTTCCTGAGAGCAATGGCTCCTCTCCTGAGGTGGATTCCTCCGACGGGGCCACGGGGTCCGCTTTGCTCAAGAAGAAAAATATTGATGGGAGCGACCTTCCCCTTCTTCTTCTCCTCTCTCCTGCCTGCAGGGTCAAACTACACCAGCTACGACGCCGCTGCCTACACAGCGGCCAACGCTTCCTACTACCAGCCCCCTCAGCAGCCTCTCGTGCCGCAGCAGCCTCAGCTACAGCAGCCCCCGCCCCAGCAGCAGCCCCCGCCTCAGCCTCCCCAGCAGCAGCCAAAGCCCATGGGGGGCTCCCTGTGGAGCGGCGGCGGCGGCACGAACTCCGCCGTGGGCGGCTACAACAAGAAGCCCCAGTTTCCCAGCAAGCCGCTGAAGCCCAAAGGCCCCCCGAAACAGCCTCAGCTCCACTATTGCGAGATCTGCAAGATCAGCTGCGCCGGTCCCCAGGTGAGCTCGCGCGCCCTAGGTAATCGTTTGACGCCTCCGTGCCCCTGCTCTCCTTCCAGGAAGACCGGTCGGCGAATCAGTCAAAACGAGCCAGTCTCGGGCTCACGATCTGGAAAAGGGCACGACATGAAAGGAAAAAAGGGCACGGAGGGCAAAGGAAAAGCAAGGACGCTCAGGCGCCGACGATACAGAACTAGACATAATACTGTAAACTGGAAACGTTGGGTTTCAGTCTGGAAGGCCGTAAAAGTTATCAGCCTGCCTGTATTACGACAAGCCTGTTGGGGGCGGGCAAAGGAAGGATGGGGAGCTCTGTGCTGGTCACAGGGAAGTTGCGGGCTTTTCTTCTCTGGCAGGCTGCTTGGTTCTCATGCTGGGCGAGAGGAGGGTCAGAGCATCCACTTCCTTCTTTGCCGTCTTGCTCGCTCGCCTGCAGATCCAGGACAAATAAAAAGTACTTCTTCACACAGCGCATAGTTAAATTATGGAACTCACTACCACAGGATGTAGTGACGGCCACCCATTTGGATGGCTTTAAATAGGGGTTGGATCAATTCCTGGAGGAGGAGGAGAAGGCTATCCATGGCTACTAGCCCTGATGGTTGTGTGCTACCTTCAGTATCCAAGGCAGTAAGCCTTTGTGCCCCAGTTGCTGGGGAGCATGGGTGGGAGGGTGCTGTTGCACCGTGTCCTGCTTTGTGGGTCCCTGGTTGACAGCCGGTTGGCCACTGTGTGAAAAAGAGTGCTGGCCTTTGGCCTGATCCAGCAGAGCGCGTCTTATGTTCTTAGACATACCGAGAGCACTTAGAAGGCCAAAAGCACAAGAAGAAGGAGGCGGCCCTCAAGACGGGAAGCCAGGCTGGCGGAAGCGGCCCTCGCGGGGTCCAGACCCAGCTTCACTGCGAGCTCTGTGACGTCTCTTGCACGGGAGCGGACGCCTACGTGGCCCATATCCGGGGAGCAAAGCACCAAAAGGTAAGCGATTCTGGCGGTGGCCCGGGAAACAGCCGCGTCCGGCGTCCGACCTCTGATGGGGACATTTGAGATGGAAACCTGCAGGGGGAAACAAAACAGGAAAGTCTGGGTGGGGCGGCAGGCCGCGTTATTGTCAGGGCTAATGGGAACGTCCCCGTGAGTCCTGCATGCTCCCACCGGCCTCTCTGGAGATCAACGAGGCCCTTGCTCTGGATGCTGCCAATTTTGGTGTGTGTGTGTGTGTGTGTGCGTTCAGAAATCGGCACGGATGTGCACGGAAAGGCACCATAGACTCGCAACGGAGGAGGCGCTCAAAAGAATGGAAGGAAATTGATTGTGCTCTCCACGTTTTGGAGAAGACGCCTCCATTAAATTAACAATTTAATTAACCGTAAGAGTAGTGTCGTAGAGACGACACCCTCGCTCTTTTTAACAAAGTTTTAGGGGCTTTTCTACATAAGAATCCCACATTTTCTTTAAAAACTCTAAAAGTAAATACCCACTTCCTAATATACTGTGCATTGTTCCCATATTTTTGCTCCTAGCGTGAGCACGCCGCCTTTTTATAATCGCACATCACTTTCAAAGAGTGAGGGTGTTGCGTATACGATACCACTCTTATGCTTAATTTAGTGGTTTGTTTTTATAACTCCTGAAGAAGCAGACATCTTCTCCGAAATCCGTAGAGCAGTGGTTCTCAATTAGCTAAGTACTGAGGACCCTTTATTTTTCAAATGCCAAGCCATGGATCCCCTCCTTTTGAAAAAAAAATGTTAACTCTATGGTAGTTACTTGTGCGAAGCAATTTTTGGGAGAAAATAAGGGGTAGCCCCTAATAAGCAAAGGATTTTAGGGATACTAAAAAACAGACCGTAAAATTTGTGATATTTGTGATTTTATCACGTAAAAATGACAGTGATTTAGCTAGGAATACAAAGACGAATTTAATTTTAGTAATGTCGAGTTTACCGTTGAACAACTTATGACCTGTCTAGCAGCGACTAAACCTAAATGTGATGGGAGAAATCGTGCCTCTTTTTGTCCCGAACAATCCCTTCCACATCCGGTTCAGTATTTTCTACTTTTAATCTCAAATCTGGTTCAACATCGAGCCGATTTCTATGCTGGTTCTTCCTATAACAAAACGTCGAAAACGTTTGTTCACAAAGATACGTGGAACAAAAGGGAACTCGGTGTTTCAAAGCTTTTTCACCTAACTTCTTATAATCAGGAAAAAACGTCACCCAGAATTGGTCCAGTCTATATTCTTTGAAAAATGATTTCAGTGAACCGTCACAAGTCACGTCAACAAGTGCATCTCGCTCTTCCGCAGAGAGAGTTGTGAGTTGCGCATCACCACATTCAAAAGGATTCCTTCTCCGTGAGTTTTCAGGATTAGGTGCAGGGAAGTAACCTCTGAAGCTAGTCGCTAAATCACACAGGTGCTCAGGGATGTTATATTTTACTTCTGGTAGGAATTCGTCATCAGTGGACTTCAGAAATGAATGGTGAATATGTGAATGGTGCCACGGACCCCCTGGGTGGGTTACGTGGACCACCAATTGGGATCCATTGCTGTAGAGCACAATAACTTTTTTACCTTTCTTTGAGTTGGCCTCCTCCTTCGTCGGGTTCAGAAATGGCCGATTGCTTAATCCTTTTGCACCTTTGCTCCTGGGCTGTATCTCCGTAACAGGCTGGCGTCTGGGCATTTTTCTCTGTGGGGAAGTTCCCGGACCCCGCCCCTCTTTGAAGAAGCTTCTTTCAAGCCTCTCCCGTCCCCCCCCCCAGGTGACTTTTCACGGTTACCTTCCAGGTTCTCAAGCTGCACACCAAGCTGGGGAAACCCATTCCTTCCGTTGAGCCCATGCTGGTCAACGTCTCGTCAGGCCCCGCCAACGGCTCGGCCGGCAAACAGGCCCTCCACGCCCCGTCCTCGGCCGCGCCAGCCAAGCCGGCTATCGGGACGGCCAACAGCGCCATCGGCTCGAGCAAGGCGGCGCCCGTCAAGAAACCCCTGGCATCAAAGCTCACCTTTACAGGTTCGCCTTGTAGAAAGAGGAGTGGGGGGCAGCTTCCAGCAGGTGGGGTTGCGTGGCTTTGGAAGCAGGCGAGGAAGGGGAGACGGGAGGGAGGTGTACGAAATGATGCACGGAGTGGAGAAAAGCGGGTGGGGAGACATTTTCCTCCTGCTATCCTAATGCTACAAACCCAACGGGGGTCGTAAGAACGTAAGAGCCCTGCTTGGTCATCAAGGGCTCATCTAATCTCGCGTTTTGGGTCCGCCCAGTGGCTGAGCAGTTGCTCACGGGCAGCCCCAAAGGTGCCTATATGCCACCAGTTCAAATACTGAAGGCGTCATAAGGTCCACGGTCCATTGCATCACGGGAGGGGAGTGTTTAACGTCAATGTTGTCACATGAGTCTGTCGAAAGGGCACGGAGGATCCATGGACGCCTGAGCCTTCGTTCATTTCCACAAAGCAGGCAAATAATCAAAAAGAGCCTGCAGTTCAAAATGATCTTGACAGGCTGCCTCTTGAAGGCCTCTAGTGTGGGAGAGCCCACCACCTCCCTAGGTCACTGATTCCACCGTCGCACTGCTCTAACAGTCAGGAAGTTTTTCCTGATGTCCGGCTGGAATCTGGCTTCCTTTAACTTGAGCCCGTTATTCCGTGTCCTGCACTGTGGGAGGATCGAGAAGAGATCCTGGCCCTCCTCTGTGTGACAACCTTTCAAGTATTTGAAGAGTGCTCTCATGTCTCCCCTCAATCTTCTCTTCTCCAGGCTAAACATGCCCAGTTCTTTCAGTCTAGTCTCTGGCCCTGATTCAACACCTGCAACTCACCCTCTGCGAGGGCCGCTTTTGCCATTCAGAGGTTTCTCCTGAGGTTTAGCCAAAATCTGCTTTAGTTCCCCCCCCCCCCCCCAAACCCCTAATTTCCACCCATTTGTTTGAGCCCTGCCCTCTGGGGCAACCTAGGATGGGGGGCATATTTAAATACCCCCCCACCCTAGTTTTTTTTAAAACAAACAGACAAAGCCATCCCTGCAAGTAAAAGTGCTGACAACGAAAGCTAACTCAGGTCAGTGAGAGAGATTCTAGCCGACCTCAATTCTAAGCACTAATCTCTTGAAGAATTGGTTTGTTTAATATGGAGGGGGAGTTTGTCAAAAAGCCGGTTCCTTTGGCCACCTGCATCCGGAAGCGGTACAGTCCTTTCTTACCGCCTTATTCTGCTGCAGGTGTGAGAGGCTGAGCCTCCGTCAGTGGTGTAGGGAGCACCACAACCCTCTTCCCCTAGTGGCCAATTGGTCAGTAGCCAGGCGGACCACCTCCCCCAAATTGTGGCCGGTTGAGAGCGAAGGAGCCTGACCCATGGGCCTCCCTTCCCGTGCAGGAGCCAACAAGCTTCAGGCGGTGAACACGAAGCCGGAGGAAGCGAAGGGGACGCCGGCCCAAGCGGTGACGCCGGTGGAACAGCTCCCGCTCAACAGCTCCGGGGACGGTCTGGGAGACCTCTTAGACGTGCAGCCTGTGGGTCACGATTACGTGGAAGAGGTAAGGCGTGGGCTGCTTCTTTGGGGGTTGCAGCGGTTACCTTTCCACCCTTGGGGGGCACCTCCTCTTAAGAAGCCTTGGTTTGAACTTGGAGGGGGTTCTAATACCTAAGACCCGCAACAAAATGTTGCAGCGTATGTTCCTGTCCAGGGCTCCGGCCAGCCCTCCCTCCCTTCCCAGCAAAGCGCTTCGTTCGTCTTCCTCCACCTCGACATTTTCCTTTCTTTTGCAGCGCTCTTACTCCTCATTGGGTTGTGTTTGTGGCTGGGGGTGGGAGCAGTTTATTATTTATTATTTATTTATTTAAGCATTTTTATGCTGCCATTCATCCAAAAAAGGCTCTCACGGCGGCTTACAGAAGTATTTCTTGACAGTCCCTGCCCACAGGCTTATAATCTAAAAGACACGACACAAAAGGAAAGGGTATTGGGAGGGAGGAGGAGGAGGGGGGAAAGGAAAGCAAACTCAGGCACTACAATCTTAGTTGCAAAGTGTTTTACAAGCTGCCATAGGTAAATTCCAATGCTGCGTAGTTTCCCGATTTGCAATATTCTATCTGACTTCTTTGTCATTACGTGAAAATAAGCATGTAAAAGAACTCGTGTGTATAATAATGAAACCCTGAAAGAAAATGTGAAGGAAGGAGTAGCAATTGGAATTGTCAATGTTACTTTCAGTTGCCCCCTTGCTTTCTTCTCCAAACACATCTGGGTTCCCTAAGCCTGCTGAAAACGTCCCCTCGTGTCTCGGTGGCCCCGTTTTTGACGTCAATCCTGTTGTCACGCACCACCCGGATCCGCTCTTAGAAGGAGTGTTGAGCACCAAGGGTCCGGCAAGACGGAGGCTTCGCAGTGCCCGGTTTCTTTGGCGTCGCTCTGGGCCGAGTTGCTTTCCCGCCGGGCCGGGCTGGAGCTGCCCTGCTCTAGCCCGGATGAAGCGCTGCCTCCGGGGCCGGGGCCGTCGGTGATCCTTCCCCCTTCTCCCCTCGCCAGGTTCACAACGACAAAGGCAAGATGGTCCGCTTTCACTGCAAGCTCTGCGAGTGCAGCTTCAACGACCCCAACGCCAAGGACATGCACCTCAAGGGGCGCCGGCACCGGCTGCAGTACAAGGTACGGCCCACCAGGGGGCTGGAGGGTCGCCCTCTTTAGGTCAGGTCTGGAAAGGCAACGCTCCCAGGCGACCGGGGTGGTTGAACGAATGCCTGGCCGGCTGCATTTGGCTTTCGGACGGGCGTCCTCTGGCAACCGCTGGGGCGTCCACACTCTGGCAGGGCCCACCGGTTACACGTACCTTGGGCCCCGCTTCAACGCCCCCTGCCCTGCGCTCTCATCAGTGCCAGACAGCCGCCATTTTGTTTTCCCGCAGTGTCCTTGACGTAGCGTTCCTCTCAGGCAGGAGACATAACCTCATTCGGTGGAGGGCTGGGCTTCCTTTTTCAGAAGGGGGGCATATTCCAGCGGTGGGCGGGGCTGAAATGCAAGGGGCGGACGCCCCGGCCCAAATATCCAACGTACCAGCAGGTGTAGCTCAAAGCCCTCACCGTTAGTTGCTCAGCCTTAGGAGAGGCATTTCTATCTTTTAGAATAGGGGGGAGTGCAAAATCTGAACGTCCCCAAATGTCTGGCAGTCGGGTGTGGGGAAGGGGCCTGGCTGTCTGGTGAACCCCGCATGGCCAGATTTGGCCCGGGGGGTCTGAGATTCAACACCCTTGCTCTAGAGTGTTGAGGGAATGGCGGGTTTCAGCCTCTGCTGCTCTGCGCTGAACGCAGTGCCACCGCCCAAGAAGGCCATGAGGCCAGGCGCGCCTAAGGGGCAGCACTTTGCCGAGGGTTCCCATCCCACCCTTAACCCTGGAGCCAGCCCTGTTTCAGCTTGGCGGGTCTTGATTTTTACAAAGCGCAGCCCTTCTCCAAAGGGTGCGAAGCGAATCCCAGGAGAAGCAGGGCTTGGACGTGCGTTTGCCGTGGAGCGCCCCCTCAGCGGTTCTGTTTCCCAAGGATCCGACTCGGTCTAGAAGGCCCATCCCGTCGTTCCTGCGTGATTCTCCACCGTGGGTTTCAGGCAGGGAGGCTTTCCCAGTTCCGGGGGTTGAGCCTCCTCCGTGCGAAGCGAAGGTCTTCCCCAGAACTACGGCCCTTCGGCTAAAACATCAATCCATCTTCGTTCTCGAGGGCCGATTTTGAAAAGGAAGTTCGGAATGTGCCAGGTCAAACCCTTGGTCTGTGCCGCTCCGTATTCCCCGCACAGGCTGAGCTGCGTCTCTCCTAACGTTTCAGACGGGGGTGTTTCATTCCGAGCGTAGAAGAACAGTCCACATCTTTGTTAATCGGGTTCATCTCTTCGGGAAACGGCAACTTGCAGGGTTCAGGCTCATTTCTTTGTTACCCTCTCGCTGTGGGTAACTTTTTTGTTTTACACCGACGGTTTGAGCGTTGATTAGGGGATCGCTGTTGCGGGTTACGTTTTTGTTTTGCACACCGCCTGCTTTGCACCCTTGCCCAGAATAATAACAGCAACAATAATATATTGTTTTATTTCTGACCTGCGTCTCCCTCGGGATCGAGGCAGGGTGCAACGCAAAGACAAAACACCCTAAAATACGTATAATTGACTAAAAACGTATGAAACGAATACATGAGTCAAAGGCACCTGGCAGTTCGACTGGGCAGGCCCGCCAGAAGAGATCAGTAGAGACGATGCCGAGCGAAACGTGCGACGGCTTGGCTCGCTGCCCGTCCGCCCGCTCTGTCCCTAGTAGCCCTAACGCCCGTCAAAAACCCTTGCAGAAGAAAGTCAACCCCGACCTCCCGGTCGAGATCAAGCCCAGCAACCGAGCCCGGAAGATGCACGAGGAGAAACTGAAGAAGCAGCAGCTCCGGGCCCTGGTGAAGAGGCGGCGAGAGGAGGAGCAGCGATGGCACCTGGAAATGAGGCGAGTCCTTCCCCTCCTCTCCTTCCCCCTCCCTTTCCTCACCCCTCCTCCTCCTCCTCCTCTTCTTCTTCTTCTTCCTCCTCCTCCTCCTCCTCCTCTTCCTCCCCCCTCTTCTCACCCTCTCTTCCTCCCCCTCCCCCTCCTCTTCCTCCTCCTCCTCCTCTTCTTCTTCTTCCTCCTCCCCTCCTCTTCCTCACCCCTTCTTCTCCCCTCTCTTCCTCCCTTCCTCTTCCCCTCCCCTCCTCCTCCTACTCCTCTTCTTCTTCTTTTGGTCAAGGGAATCAGAAGAACCCTGATGTGGGGTAAGATTTAAAACAACCCCCCCATGGGAGTCTTCATCTGAGTTAATCTCTACTGGTAGAGGAGGACTCAGATGGCTTTTCCCTCCCTTCCTCCCCTCCTCCTCTTCCTCACCTTCCTCCGTGGAATACATAAAGGGGGAGAAACATCCCAGGATGCAAAGATTTTATTTGTGGAAAGAGGCTTTGCCCTCTTTTTCATAGAATCCTAGAACAGCAGAGTTGGAAGGGGCCTATAAGGCCATTGAGTCCAACCCCCTGCTCAATGCAGGAATCCACCCTAAAGCATCCCTGACAGAGGGTTGCCCAGCTGCCTCTTGAAGGCCTCTAGCGTGGGAGAGCCCACAACCTCCCTAGGTCACTGGTTCCATTGTTGTACTGCTCTAACAGTCGGGAAGTTTTTCCTGATCAGTGACCTAGGGAGGTGGTGGGCTCTCCCACACTCGAGGCCTTCAAGAGGCAGCTGGACAACCACCTGTCAGGGATGCTTTAGGGTGGATTTCTGCATTGAGCAGGGGGTTGGATTCGATAGCCTTGTAGGCTCCTTCCAACTCTGCTATTCTATGATGTCCAGCCGGAATCTGGCTTCCTTTAACTTGAGCCCGTTATTCCGTGTCCTGCACTCTGCCTCTTTCCTGGGGGGCGGTTGCTCTGACCCCCCTCCCTCTCTGCTGTTTCTCTTACCTGCCCCGTTCTTCTGCAGGCGCTACGAAGAGGAAATGTACTGGCGGCGGGTCGAAGAAGAGCAGCTGTACTGGGAGGAGCAGCAGCGGAGGCACCTGGCTACGGACTGGCACCCTCCCCCCCTCATGGGCAGGCCCGGCGTCCCCGTCCCCCCTCTCTTGGTGGGTACCTTGTTTCGAACGGCCTGCCTTCAGGCCCTGCCCCAGGTGTGGTCCGCTCTGTTCCGGACTCTCAGAACTACTAGAAAAGGATCATAAACGGTCACTGTAAAACTTCAGTTACTAAGAACTAACTTTTCGTTGGTGACGTGGGGCATTTTTCGAACCCCCTCCCCGAAATACCTGGCTCCGGTGAAGTAAATCCACCTGGAGGGCGTCAGGCAGGGGGAAGGCCGCTTTCGCAGGACGTCCGAACCCAGAACTCAGGCTTGTCTCTTCCCCCAGGGCGGGTTTGGGTTGGCTTTCTGGTCCGGGTGGAGAGTGCCCCCTTGGTGCCCAATGTTAGGGTGGGCCAAAAGACCCCCTTTCTTTCAATGGAAAGAAAAGGCTTTTCAAATGTCCGAAGTGTCAAGGTGGAGGAGGAAGCGTTAGACGCCTTCTCACACAACCTCTCCGACTGTCGCTTTGGTGCTGACCTCGCTGAACGTTTTAACTTCCGGCGATTCCTAGCATCCAGTAATGTTTTGGGATGTTCACCCCCGGAAGTTGACTCCCTGTCTCCTGAGAGCATAGGATCTGGCCTTGAGGAGACAGACTCTGGAGGGGGCACATTCGCAGCTGGAGACTCTCCCGTGTGAACTTCGTCCCCCATTGGCTCGGCAACTTCTGAATCAGAATCTGTTTCTGATGGACTCCCTGCGACCTCTGGTCCCAACCCCGGAGCAGTAGGGACATACATGACACCCAGCCACCGGACCCCTTCCTCCCCGACCCTTTCCATTTTTCAAGAGTCCTCGGAAACGCAGTTGGCAGTTGCTCAAGTTTGCTCTGTACTTTCTACCGCTGCAAGGAACGCCCCTACTCTGCCTGGTCAAATGTCACAGTAACCAAAACCACAGCTTCTAAGGCTTGGATCCGGGATCCACCTTGCCATATTTCCAAGTCACATAAACAAGGCATCGTTGCCAAAATATTACCCTCTTTCTTCGATTCTAAGACACACTTCCCCCCCCCCCATATAAACATCTCTAAAAACGGGATGCGTCTTAGAATCGCGGGTGTGTCTTAGGGGTTTTTATTTCTGTTGGTGGTACTGAAATTCGCGGGCGTCTTACATTCGGCGTCTTACAATCGAAGAAATACGGTATGTGTTGCTTAGCTGTTAGAAACAGTTTCGTTTATGGGAAATGTATAACTCTGCAGTCCATAAGGGATGGGAGGAGGGAGGAGGGGCTCATCAGGAGGGGCAGGGGATGTTATAAGAGATGTTGGTTGTGGATGATGGGTAGAGAAGCTCGTCTTCGATCCGTCGAGGGTGAGGTTCCTCCGACACGTGTAGTTCAATAAATGGTCACTGAATCTGGATTTGTCTGGTTTTCCTGTTCCCTCCCTTCTTGGTTGGGGGATTTTTCCCTAACCCCACTTTCCTGGGATCTACCCCACACCCTGTATCAGCCCTCACCAGGCTTGAGGTATTCGGGGTATCACACGCTGCGTCTCGGTTGATGGGAACACATCCAAGCGAACGACGTTTCCTCTGTTTTTTCTTTCTTTTCCCCTCCCCTCGCCTTCTAGATAGCTAAAAGTCTCTCCGTCTTCTCTCCTTCAGCCCACCCGGCGCCCGAACTCCTCCGACGACCGTCACATCATGTCCAAACACTCCAGCATCTACCCGACGGAAGACGAGCTCCAGGCCGTTCAGACGGCCGTGTCTCACTCGGAGCGGGCCCTGCGGCTCGTCTCGGATTGGCTGACGGAGCAGGACACGAGGAAGGAGGAAGGGAGCGAAGAGAAAGGGTAATGGCTGGCAGTTTAACACACACACCCCGCCGCACCTCGGGCTATTGAGCGAGGGGCTTGTGGGAGGATCGAGAAGAGATCCTGGCCCTCCTCTTTGTGACAACCTTTTAAGTCTTTGAAGAGTGCTGTCATGTCTCCCCTCAGCCTTCTCTTCTCCAGGCTAAATATGCCCAGTTCTTTCAGTCTCTCTTCATAGGGCTTCCTTTAACTTGAGCCCGTTATTCCGAGTCCTGCACTCTGGGAGGATGGAGAAGAGATCCTGGCCCTCCTCTGTGTGACAACCTTCTACGTCTTTGAAGAGGGCTCTCATGTCTCCCCTCGATCTTCTCTTCTCCAGGCTAAACAGGCCCAGTTCTTTCAGTCTCTCTTCATAGGGCTTTGTTTCCAGACCCCTGATCATCCTGGTTGCCCTCCTCTGAACCCGCTCCAGCTTGTCTGCGTCCTTCTTGAATTGTGGAGCCCAAAACTGGACGCAATACTCTAGATGAGGCCTAACCAGGGCCGAATAGAGAGGAACCAGGACCTCACACGATTTGGAAGCTCTACTTCTATTAATGCAGCCCAGAATAGCATTTGCCTTTCTTGCAGCCACATCACACTGTTGGCTCATATTCTGCTGGTCTCTTTGTTTTGGAGATCGCAGAACTCTCCGGCTGCTTTAAGTTGCCCGGGCCATGTCGCTAGTCTTCATGGGTCCTTTCCTTCTTTCTTCCTGCCTCTCCCTTCCACAGGAAGACGGAGGACGCGCCCCGGGTTCTGAAAGGGGTCATGAGAGTTGGGGTGCTGGCGAAAGGGCTGCTTCTCCGCGGAGACCGGAACGTCCGCTTGATCCTGTTGTCGGCCCAGAAGCCCACGCTGGCCCTCCTCCAGAGCATCGCCAAGGAGCTGCCCAACCAGTTGGGGGTGAGGGCGGCCCGCTCGTCGCTCCACGCTGCCAACGTTGGCTCGGGGCGGGGTGGGCGTTTTTTAGGGACGTCCGTGTGCGCATTTAGACGCGGCAATTACCACATTTCCGCTGTAAACGCAGGGCCCTGCGAGCCTTCCGCTGCAAAATGGATCGTGAGGAAAACAGCGGAGCGGGGAGTTGAAGGTAGCAAAGAGAGACTTGGTTCATACCACACGACAAGCCGGACCAGCGCTGGGTTGAGCCATGGGCTGTTGGGTTGTGTGAACCCAGATGTGCTAACAAACCATGGTTGGGTTAATCACGAGCAGTCACCGAAGGGAATGCAGGCTTTTATTTTCTATAACTTATTGCATTTATATACTGCCCGGTAGCCGAAGCTCTCTGGGCGGTTTGCAAAGGTTAAAACACTTTTTGCACGATGCAAAATTTAAAACCATTAAAATATAGAAGCGGCTAACGTTGAAAGCAATTTTTAAACTCAGCCAGGCTAAAGGCAGTTAGCTTATGCTGTTAAGTGCCTGGGTCTGGAAAGAAAGGGGTTAGATCCACCAATACCAAAAGCCTCCACGTGATTGATCCAAGCCAGCAGTCCCATAGTAAGCGTCAATGGACGTTCAGCAAATGTTTAATAAACATATAGCAAAGTTACTGTTGATTGACCAGGACAAAAACATGTCATAAACGTGAAAGAATACAAACAAGGGAAAACGTAGAAATGTAATATTAAACGGTGACTCCGGATTGCATGCACCGTTTCCAACTTGGTCAGTAATACACGTTTTCAGTTTTCAAAAGTTTAGCATTCATATAAGCATGGCATGTTGGCTGCAGACTCTAACCCCCGTGCTAGACTGTTTGCTGAAATCGGGTTGAGGCTTTTGGCATATGCACACACAAATCCCTGACAACCCCAATTCCATTCCTCATGTTTTCCTCTGTTTCTGGAACCCTTACTGTTCATAGAATCATAGAATAGTAGATTTGGAAGGGGTCTATAAGGCCATCTAGTCCAACCCCTTGCTCAGTGCAGGAATCTACTTTAAAGCATACCTGACAGATGGCTGTCCAGCTGCCTCTTGAAGGCCTCTAGTGTGGGAGAGCCCACCACCTCCCTAGTTAACTGGTTCCATTGTTGTACTGCTCTAACTGTTAGGAAGTTTTTCCTGATGTCTGTAACATGAGCACATTAGTCCGTGTCCTGCACTCTGGGATGATTGAGAAGAGATAGAATGAGAGAATCATAGAATCGCAGAGTTGGAAGGAGCCTCTAAGGCCATCGAGTCCAACCCCCTGCTCAGTGCAGGAATCCACCCTAAAACATCCCTGACAGATGGTTCTCCAGCTGCCTCTTGAAGGCCTCTAGTGTGGGAGAGCCCACCACCTCCCTAGGTCACTGGTTCCATTGTTGTACTGCTCTAACAGGAAGTTTTTCCTGATGTCCAGCAGAATCTGGCTTCCTGTAACTTGAGCCCGTTATTCCGTCTCCTGCACTCTGGGAGGATCGAGAAGAGATCCTGGCCCTCCTCTGTGTGACAACCTTTCCAGTCTTTGAAGAGTGCTATCATGTCTCCCCTCCATCTTCTCTTCTCCAGGCTAAACATACCCAGTTCTTTCAGTCTCTCTTCATAGGGCTTTGTTTCCAGACCCCTGATCATCCTGGTTGCCCTCTCTGAAGCCACTCAGTTTCACAGTGAGGGGTCCTCTTTTTTTTGCTTTTGGTTAAGTGCCTGGGAGCAAAGAAAATCTTGACGCAGCGCTGAAAAGAGAACAATGTTGGCATCAGGTGGGCCTCATCGGGGAGATCGTTCCATAATTGGGGGGGCCACCACAGAGAAGGCCCTCTCCCTTGTTGCTTTGCTGCTGGGCTGTGAATTCTGACTTGTTTCTGGTTAGCCAACCACGGTTTGTTCGCCCAGCTGGGTTCACGTAACACAGCAAGCCCTGGTCCAGCGACAAACCGCACACAGGTTGTGCCCTGGCTTGCCGTGTTGTGTGAGCCAGGTCAGCCAATGCCTGTGCTTAAACGTTGCCTACAGCTGGGGATGGAGCTGTAGGAGAGAAGTCAAAGGCATCACAGAAAAGGTGGATTTTGAGGGAGTGTCTGAAGGGGAAGGGAGAAAGGCACTGGGGTGTAGCTGTTCTGAGAAAGAGTTCTGGGTATAAGGGGCGGCAAGGGAGAGTGGGCGGAGTCATTTAAGGCAGTGGGAGGCCTGTGAGGTGTGGAGACCGTTCCAGGTATAAGGGGGAGCAGGCAGAGTCGTTCACGAGACCGGGGATGATAGAGTTGGGGACGGAGATGAGGGCGGAAAGAACAGGTCGGACCAGCCTGTGGAGGACTTTGAAGGGGATGGGAGGCCAGTCTAGGAGTGGGAGGGACAAGAGAGGATTGGCTTGTGACGGAGGCAGAGAGAAGAGGCTGGTGCGCGATTTGAAGCGAGAGCGAATCGGAGCAGGAACCAATCTCCGTGTGTGCAGACATGGAGCTGGGTAGGAGGGGGGCTACGATTTTGGGGTTCCCTTCCGAGGCTGACCGGGACAACAACCCCCCCCCCCCCGCTTCTCCGTTCCCTCCAGAAGGTGACGAACGAGGATTACGAGGTCGCCTCCAACTCCGAAGAAGCCCACATCGTCATCGCCGCCTGCAAAGAGCCCAAGATGCAGGTCACGGTTTCGCTCACGTCCCCTCTGATGAGGGAAGACGTTCCCGTGGAGCCAGGTGAGCCTCCAAATGTCCAGCTGCAAATGCTGCTTATTCTAGTATTGAGGTTTTTTGGGGGGGGGGGGTTGTTACTTTTCTGGGGAGTGGCAGGAATATTAGCCTCTGGAGAGGCCTTCGACTCACTTCACGCGATAGCAGCATCCTGGAATGGGCGCCCCGGCCTGCTTTGCGTCCTCCCCACCCCACAGAACTAAGAATAAACCAAGCTGCTAGTCCTCACGGTTCTGAATAAAGAGCAGCTTTAAATAAGAATGTAGGAAGCGGTCTTACGCCATGGGCCCATTTAGCTCAGCCTTGTCCACGCTGACTGGCAGCAGGTTTCAATGGTCTCAGGCAAGAGGTATTCCTCAGTCCTACTTGGAGACGCCGGAGATTGAACCTGGCACCTTCTGCTTGCAAACTGTGTGCTTTCCTGAACAGACAAGCCATCGTGGTCTCCGACAAGCCATCATGGTCTCCGACAAGCCATCATGGTTTCCGACAAGCCAACATGGTCTGAGACAAGCCATCATGGTTTCCGACAAGCCATCATGGTTTCCGACAAGCCAACATGGTCTGAGACAAGCCATCATGTTCTGAGACAAGCCATCATGGTTTCCGACAAGCCATCATGGTTTCCGACAAGCCAACATGGTCTGAGACAAGCCATCATGGTCTGAGATAAGCCATCATGGCTTCCGACAAACCATCATGGTTTCCGACAAGCCAACATGGTCTGAAACAAGCCATCATGGTTTCCGACAAGCCATCATGGTTTCCGACAAGCCATCATGGTTTCCGACAAGCCATCATGGTTTCCGACAAGCCATCATGGTTTCCAACAAGCCATCATGGTCTGAGACAAGCCATCATGGTTTCTGACAAGCCATCATGGTTTCCGACAAGCCATCATGGTTTCCGACAAGCCATCATGGTTTCCGACAAGCCAACATGGTCTGAGACAAGCCATCATGGTCTGAGATAAGCCATCATGGCTTCCGACAAACCATCATGGTTTCCGACAAGCCAACATGGTCTGAAACAAGCCATCATGGTTTCCGACAAGCCATCATGGTTTCCGACAAGCCATCATGGTTTCCGACAAGCCATCATGGTTTCCGACAAGCCATCATGGTTTCCAACAAGCCATCATGGTCTGAGACAAGCCATCATGGTTTCTGACAAGCCATCATGGTTTCCGACAAATCCTCATGGTCTCATCATGCGCTGTAAGAACGGCAGAGCTGAGCAGATAGGAATGCCAACGGATCGCTCCGGACAAGCTTCCCTGCCGTAGGTTTGGGAGCTCAAGCAATGGTTGATGCTCGAAATTACGTTGAGAGCAAACCATGGATGGCCGTGATGTCTGAACTGAGCCTCAGCGTTCTGAGGTTTCGCACTCCCAAAAGCACTCAAGCTGTAATATGGCCGTGGGCCGCACATTTGTGGTGTGCAAACAGGAGCACGGGAGAAGAAGGCAGAAGGAATCTTACGAATACAATCTTACAGTAACAGCCCGGAAGTAGTCATTAGTGCTGCTGGTAGTTGGCAGTTTTCCTCATCCCTGCCCATCGCTTTTCCTTTCCACGTCACTTTTTTTTCCTTTTTTTTTTTTACATCGTAAGCCTAAGGGACAGGCATGGTCTTGTGTTAGTGATCTGTAAGCTGCTCCGGGGAGACTTTTAAGCTGAAAAGCAATGCGAAAATGCTTTAGGTAAATAATAAACAGATGCTAATGGCTAAACTTGCCTTTGACTGGCCCATTCAGCCACGCCCCCCAAAATGGAGGTGTCAGAATGGAGAAGAACACACACACACACACACACAGGAAAGCTCTGTTTGTGCTTTGCGAGCGCCGTTTCGCAAGGCATCTTGGGTAGACCCGTGTGTAACCAATGTCCCTTTCAGCAGACAGGGTTGTAAAAGGGCGATGTCCGTCTCAAGACACAGCCGTCAGCGTAGGCGTGTTGAGTTCAGAGACCGTATTGGACGCATGCCGTGGAGAGGACGGACCGGTTTGTGCGGAGGGTGTCTCTGTCCCAGAGTGCCTTGTGTCACGAGGACCAGGGTCACCCTTCGCCTACCTTTCCAAAACTGTACAGTGCAGATGGGTGGGGGAGCCGAGGCGGAGCGCCAGTGCATGGGCTTAGCTGTTTTTCTGGTTGGTTTGACCCGAGGTCCTGCTCATCCTCTCCCGCTTTCTTTCCTTCCTTCCTTCCCTCTCTCTCTTTTTTTTTAGAGGCACCTTCAGAGCCGCCGCTCAACTCCTCTGAGATCTTGAGCCAGGAGAAATGCCTGGAGTCCCTGGCCGCCCTTCGCCACGCGAAGTGGTTCCAGGTACGAAAACCCATCCAGATCCGAGCGGGTCTGGAGGCGCGGCGCTGGAAAGGCAAGGGGGCGCAGCATCTGGATCCTCACTCCTCCCATCTTCGTTCCGTTAGCTTCCCTGCGACGCTCTTGCAGACTCTGCCCCCTTTCCCCTGATCTACGGTTTGGTGGGCGCCCTGGATCTCCTGCAATTCCCAGCCCCCCATTCTAGCAGGTTGAAATTCCTAAGGCCTCACTCCAGGCAGGAAGCGCCTTAAGCCGGTACTTTGGGTATTTTGGCTCCCGTGGCTCCGCACACCACTGGAATGCAGCCCCCTGAAAACTCTAGATTAGAATTCAGCCCTCGGACTGGAAGAGGACCCCCTGGCTTGAGCCATCCGATCGTTCCTGAAGCAAGAGACGGGGCAGGCCCGGAACGGCGGCTTGTGCCGCTGCCTCTGGGTGGCCATTTCAGGCTCCCCGGAGCCCCGTATTTCATCCCTGCCATTTTGGAAGTCGCCACTCCCGGGCGTTTTCCCTCCCAGGGCCTGTTTGCGGCGTTTTCTTCGGGGCGAAGTTGTTCTCCTTGTGTTTTCTTTCTCTCCCCGCCAAGGCCCGAGCGAACGGCTTGCAGTCGTGCGTGATCATCATCCGGGTTCTGCGCGACCTTTGCCAGCGTGTGCCCACGTGGGGCGCTCTTCCGGATTGGGTAAGGAGGCAGGAGGGGGGAACCGGATCGCCCTGAGCCCGCGTGGGCTCTGGCTGCTGTTGCGCTCCTGCGAAGCGTCAGACTCGCGTAGTTGGGGGGGTCGACGGGTTAGAACTGAACCCGGGCTGCCGGGAAGCGAGATGTGGGAGGTGTCGCCAGCTGTGGAGGAACCCTGAGGTTTGCCCTGGGGGCGGCCTTGAGAACATTTTGTTCTAGGAAAAGGAGGAAAGGAACCTCTCGTGCAAGCACTGAGTCATTACTGACTCTTAGAGGGACGCCTGCTTTCGCTGACGTTTTCTTGGCAGGCCTTATAGCGGGGTGGTTCGCCGTTGCCTTCCCCGGCCGTGATTGCCTTTCCCCCAGCTAACTGGGTACTCATTTTACCGACCTCGGGAGGATGGAAGGCTGAGTCGACCCGAGCCGGCTGCCTGAAACCAGCTTCCGCTGGGATTGAACTCAGGCTGTGGGGAGAGTTTCAGCTGCAGAAACTGCTGCATGCAAATACTATAAATAATTGCAGAAGTACCAAAGGAAGACTCAAGAAGCAGGGGAAAGCATCTCTACAGGGTTGGGCCCGCTCAGAAGTAGCTGGATGCCCAAGTGCAAATCAAGGGGCTGGAGCAGTATTAGCTGTATTTATTTATTAATACGTTTATATCCCGCCCTGTTTCACGAGGCTCTCAGATAAAATCGTACATATAAAATAGAACAATAAATGCACAGTTCTAAAACAAAATAAACCATTCCTATGTGAAAACCAGGATGAGATTTTAAAACAGGGAAAGCCAATTAAAACAAGACAGTGTGCAGGCTTGGCGGATTTCGCCATCGAAGGCTCTGTTACAAAGTCAAGTCTTAACCTGGCGCCGAAATGAGGCCAGGGCCGGCGCCGGTCAGGCCTCCAGGTGGAGGGCGTCCCACAGCCGGGGTGCGACCACAGAGAAGGCCGTCCCCCACGTCCCACCATAGTGTATATCTCGCGTTGGTGGGGCACAGAGAAGGGCTCTGACAGAAGGAAGGAAGGTTACGGCAGCAGGGATTGTTTAGCATGGAAAAAAGGAGGCTAAGGGGAGACGTGAAAGAGGCGTACAAAATGATGCCTGGTGTGTAGAAGGTGGAGAAGGAGTCATTTTTCTCCCCTTCTCAAAATACTAGAACCCATTGGGGTGATCCCATGAAGCTTATTAGTAGGAGATTCAGGACAGATCAAAGGAAGGACTTCTTCACACAGCACAGGGTTAAACAATGGAACTCACTGCCACAAGATTTAAAGCCATCCACCAATTTGGATGGCTTTAAAAGGGTCGGATGGATTCTTGGAGGAGGAGAAAGGCTATCCATGGCTCCTAGCCCTGATGGCTCTGTGCTTCCTCCGGTGTCAGAGGCAGGAAGCCCATATACACCAGTGGCTGGGGAACATGGGTAGGAGGGCGCTGCTGCTTGGCCGCTGTGTGAACAGAGTGCTGGACTAGATGGGCCCTCGGTCTGATCCAGTAGGGCTCTTCTGAGGTTCCCTCTGGAAATGAGGCAGGGCCTTTTAGGTTGTGGCTCCCCGGTTGTGATATTCCTACTCTTTTTCAGACGTTTGGGTGATGCCAACGTGACCATTGCGCTATGGCTTGTTTAAGTTGGAGTTGCTTTCTTTTTCGCTCATTGCTTTCTATCATCCCCCCCCCCCTCCAATGAAACGTGTGTTTCGAAGTGATCGATTCCGTGGCGCGGAAGACATCACGTGGGCGCCAGAGTTCAGGCAATGGTGTTTCGTTCGCCTTGGCATCCCTCCCGCTTGAGCTGAGACTCATGTGGTCCGGAGCCGGGTTTAACTAACGTAACCTGGGCCCAACCCCGTTGTGTGAAAAGACGGGAAAGTTGTTCAATAAATCAATTCTCCGGGAATCACTTTGTATCCTTATGGACATGTTTAATTTCTTTGTTTTCTCTACATGGCCCAAATCTCCTCCTTCCTCCGTCTGGCCAGGCGTTGGAGCTGCTTGTCGAAAGAGTTCTGACCAGCTCCACAGGGCCTCTGGGTCCTGGAGAGGCGCTGCGGCGGGTTCTGGAATGCATTGCCACCGGAATGCTCTTAGCAGGTCAGTTCTGTGAATGAATGCCCCCTGCTCCGAAATCGAACGCAGACGCACAACCCGGGCCCAGGCCCTCACCTTGCATCGCGCTCGACCCATTTCCCCCACCTCCTCAGACCCCAAATCGGCGCTCCGGATTCACAGGCCCAAATCTGAATTTTGGTGCCCGTAATTTCCCGTCTGACCCTCTCTCTCTCCCCGAAATGTGGCTCTTTCAGATTAGAGGAAACCTTCGTTCTCTGTTTCTCTGCCGCTGAGCAGCGCCCAGCCACCAGGGGGCGATAGCTTAGCCCCGGCCGAGCCCAAACGCTTCGTTCCCCGGCTAAATCCAAGAGCTGCCGAAATTGCGAAATCGCTTTGAGCGTGCTTCTTAAAAAGGCCTTTCGCGGTGCCGTAGCTTTGAAACCTCCGATTTGTTTAAGTTTTCGTTTGTGTAAGTTTCTGACTCTTACGACTCTGGAGAGAGCTTGTGTGCAACGGCGGCCTGACACCCCAAAAATCGTGTGCTGTGTGTGTGAGCGAGAGAGACAGGGCGGTCAGCCGATGGCAGGGCCCAAAACTAGTCCCAGCTTAGAAATTATTTTAGTTATTTACTTTATTGAGTCCATTTCTGATCCTCCCCCAATAACGAATGTTCTCTGGGTGAATTTCGACCTGTTTTTTTTTAAAAAAAAAACCCTAAAACTGCCACTTTAAAGCACAGTTCAAAATACAAGACAAATGTTTTACGGGATAAAACACAATATAATACAAAACAACAGCACAAGAATTGATAAAACAAACGTAGTAATGTTAGAGCTAGGTCTCTGAAATGCCTGGGAGAAAAGAAAGGTCTTTGCCTGTCGCCGGAAAGAGAACCGGGTCGGTGCCAGGCGAACCTCTTTGGGGAGTTTCTGCTGCACGTGGGGAGCCACCACCGAGAAAGCCCTGGCCGCATTCAGAAGACACCTTAAACCACAGTTGAATAAGGCATAAAGTTGAATAAGGCAAAAAGCCTTATTCACCGTGGATAAAGCCGTGGTTTTGTGATTTTCCCCTTAATATTTTTTATTACGTTTCCATTATATATGTGTAAGGAAAGGAAAGGAACCTCTCGTGCAAGCACTGAGTCATTACTGACTCTTGGAGGGACGCCAGCTTTCGCTGACGTTTTCTTGGCAGGCCTTATAGCGGGGTGGTTTGCCGTTGCCTTCCCCGGCCGTGATTCCCTCTCCCCCAGCTAACTGGGTACTCATTTTACCGACCTCGGGAGGATGGAAGGCTGAGTCGACCCGAGCCGGCTGCCTGAAACCAGCTTCCGCTGGGATCGAACTCAGGCCATGGGGTGACATCGTTTAGGGCTTTGAAGGAGGCGAAACTCCCTCCACAATGGTTCATAACTCCGGCTCAGTCCTTGAGAGTTTTCAGCTCCAAGCAAAGGTGAGCAACTTCAGGGGCCGGGTCTCGGGGCCCCCGTTTTCGCCCCTGGGGCCGCACTCTTCCCATAGTGCTCCTGTTGCCCACCCTCGCGCCGAAGTTGTGTGTCTTAGACCAAAATATACTGATTAAGCCGGCCAAAGGAAGGTCCGGGCCCGATTCAAAGTGCTGGTATTGACATTTAAAGCCCTAAACGGTTTGGGGCCAGGTTATTTGAAGGAACGCCTCCTCCCGTATGTACCTGCCTGGACCTTAAGATCATCCACGGGGTGCTTCTCTGTGAGCCCCTGCCAAAGGAAGTGAGGCAGGTGGCTACTAGGAGGAGGGCCTTCTCTGCTGTGGCACCCTGGTTGTGGAACGAACTCCCCAGAGAGGTCCGCCTGGCGCCTACACTGTACTCTTTTCGTCGCCAGCTGAAAACTTTTTTATTCTCTCAGTATTTTAACACTTCATTTTAACTTACATTTAAATTTTACTGTTCTAACTCTGTATTTTAATCTTATATCAATTTTGCTGCGTGGTTTTTATCCTGGTTGTGCTTTTTACACTGTATTTTGTATTTGTGCTTTTAACCTGTTGGTTGTTTTATTCTGGTTTTAATTTTTATGAACCGCCCAGAGAGCTTCGGCTATTGGGCGGTATAAAAATGTAGTAAATAAATAAATAAGGAACGCAAGAGTGCATGGGCGACCTGCCCCTACCACCACCTCCTCCTCGCCCGCCATGCGTAAACTGTTTTAGCCATCCCTCCTCCCCTTCAGATGGTCCGGGGCTTCAAGACCCCTGTGAGAAGGAACCCGTGGACGCCTTGCGGGGCATGGCCCGCCAGCAACGGGAGGACGTCACGGCCAGCAGCCAGGTGGGTGTTTCTACGACATGCGCCGATGGGCAAAAATGCGGCTCCTTCGGATTTGAGGCTAGAGAACAGCCTTCCCCAGCGCCCCCTGGCTGCGGCAGGCAACCAGTCCCATCGTCCCCTGCAGCGGCTGGAGCGGGGATGATGGGAGTTGCGGCCCAAATTGGGGGAAGGCTGCTGGAAGAATTTTGGAGCATCAACGGGAGCATGTTGACATGATTAAGGATGCTTCCCCAGAGCCGTGCTTGTGTTTGTGCACGAGGGAAGGAAGATTTCAGGTCATTCGAGCCCTTGGTCTCCGTGTGAGGTGTACCCGAAATGATCCGAGGGCTGGGGGCGTTATCGACTTCTGGGGAAACTCCGGAGGGCAAAACGCGCCGCGTTTTGCCCTTCGGAGTTTCCCCAGAAGTCGATAACGCCCCCAGCCCTCGGATCATTTCGGGGTTGAAATGCTTCACCTAAGGCCGGAAGAGCTTTATGCTACAGTAGGCCGGTATTTTTTAGTATTTGGGCGGAGCCTCATTTGCCTTCGGCTCCGCCCACTGCTGGAATTGCACACCCCTCCCAAGAGGTGCGCTGAAGTGGGACTCCAGCCCTCAACCTGCAAGGGCTTCAACAGCCCTACTCTGTGGCGTGCGGCATGCGGCTCGGGGTATTTGCCTCCTCCCAGGAGTGACCTTGCCCTCGGCTCTGGAGCGTTGCTTTGAACCATGCTTGGACTCAGGGGCTTTGCATCACTCCAGCCAGGAGGTTTTATACCTGGTCACCACACCTAAAAGAAAGATACTGTAGAGCTCGAAAATGTGCAGGAAAGGGCAACTGAAATGATGAAGGGGCTGAAGCATCTCCCCTACGAGGGAAGGTGACATCAACTGGGATCGTTTCGCTTGGAAAAAAGGAGGCTAAGGGGAGACCTGAGAGAGGTGAATAAAATCATGCCCGGTGTGGAGAATGTGGCGAGGGATACATTTTTCTCCCTTTCCTATAATACTAGAATCCCAAAGGAGTCCTTCCATGAAGCTGACGGGTGGGAGATTCAGGAACCAATCAAAGGAAGGGCTTCTTCACACAGCGCAGAGTTAAATTGTGGAACTCGCCACCACAAGATGTGGCGATGGCCACCAATTTGGGATGGCTTGAAAAGGGGGTTGGATCAATTCCTGGAGGCGAAGGCTATCAATCCACGGCTACTAGCCCTGATGGTTGGGTGCTATCTCCAGTATTCGAGGCAGTAAGCCTGTGTGCACCAGTTGCCGAGGAACACTGAGAGCCAGGGTGGTGTAGTGGTTAAGGTGTCGGACTGGGAGTTGGGAGATCTGAGTTCTAGTCCCCACTCAACCATGGAAGCCCACTGGGTGACTTTGGGCCAGTCACAGACTCTCAGCCCAACCCTACCTCACAGGGTTGTTGTGAGGATAAAACGGAGTGGGGAGGAGGATTATGTATGCCGCCTTGGGTTCCTTGGAAGAAAAAGGTGGGATATAAATGAAATGAATGAACATGGGGGAGGGAGGGTGCTGTTACACCATGTCTTGCTTTGTGGGTCCCTGGCCGACGGCTGGTTGATCGCTGTGTGAACTGAGCGCTGGGCTAGACGGATCCTCGGTTTGTTCCAGCAGGGCTCTTCTGGTGTTCTTCATAGAACCATAGAATAGTAGAGTTGGAAGGGGCCTATGAAGCCATCGAGTCCAACCCCCTGCTCAGTGCAGGAATCCACCCTAAAGCATCCCTGACAGAGGGCTGTCCAGCTGCCTCTTGAAGGCCTCTAGTGTGGGAGAGCCCACAACCTCACCAGGCAACTGATTCCATTGTTGTACTGCTCTAACAGTCAGGACGTTTTTCCTGATGTCCAGCTGGTATCTGGCTTCCTGTAACTTGAGGCCGTTATTCCGTGTCCTGCACTCTGGGAGGATCGAGAAGAGATCCTGGCCCTCCTCTGTGTGACAACCTTTTAAGTATTTGAAGAGTGCTATCATGTCTCCCCTCCATCTTCTCTTCTCCAGGCTAAACAGGCCCAGTTCTTTCAGTCTCTCCTCATAGGGCTTTGTTTCCAGACCCCTGATCATCCTGGTTGCCCTCCTCTGAACACGCTCCAGCTTGTCTGCGTCCTTCTTGAATTGTGGAGCCCAGTTCTCGTGACCATTGCTTGGTCACGAGGGCAAATTGCCGTGGGGTTCTCCTCATTCCCTTGGTGTTCACTTGGGCCAGCATCCCGAGAAATGGTGGGACGTGTTCCATCAGTCCAAAGGGACTTTAGGCCCAATGTTTTATTGTCGCTGGTTGGGTTTTTTTGTCCCTCTGTTTTAATAGCGGCTCGTCACACTCCACTTCGGTAAGGGTGTGTGTACGTGGCTCGACCGTTCAAACGGACAGATTCGACTGTTCAAAGGGAGGGGGGGAAAGCCCCCGAAATTCAGCCAGGTCCCTTGCAGGAGTCCAACTGGTTCTTTGGGCGTGAAGCGTAACACGAAGCGTAACACGAAGCGTAATACGAAGCGTAATACGAAGCGTAACACGAAGTGTAACACGAAGCGTAACACGAAGCGTAACACGAAGCGTAACACGAAGCGTAACTCCTCCTCTCCCCCCAGCACGCCTTGCGGATGCTCGCTTTCCGCCAGATCCACAAAGTCCTCGGTATGGAGCCCTTGCCGCTGCTGAAAAACCGGCCCAGTGCCCACAGCCGGAAGCGGCGGTGGGACACGGACGAGGAGACGGAGGGCGAAGGCGAGGGCAAGAAAGACAAGAAGGAGGAGGAGGAGGAGGAGGAGGAGGACGCCGCCGACAAAGACGAGGACGGGGCCTGACTGCGGCGGCCGGGTTGGCCAGGAAGGATGTTCACATGACGTTACTTTTTTTATATATATAAATATATATATTATGAGTTGCTGTTTAGTCTAAAATTTTGGTAATTTTAGTGTGTTCTTTTTTCCCCTCCCTCCCCTTTAAAAACAGACAAACATAACTGTAGATTGTTTTAATACTGTGCTTCAGTCATTAAAGGGATTCCGTCAGAGTAACGTTGCTGCTGCAACCGAATCCTTTCCCCGTCCCAAAACACAACGTCACCGAACCTCCGAGACCTGTGTTTCTCCCCGCCTAAGCTTTCAAGATAACGTCTTCCCTTATGTCAAGGGGAAAGGCCGGCTTTTTATTTATTTCTTTATTGCATTCTTATACCGCCCAGTAGCCGAAGCTCTCTGGGTTTTTTTTTTCCAAAAAATGTAAACCGTAAAACCCGTTCAAAATACGAGACAAACAGTATAAAACCATAATTTAAAATACCATATAAAAGCTCAACCAGATAAAAACAGCAGCAGTGCAAAATTACAAATTTAAAACGCCAAGTTAAAATGTATTTATAGATTGTTAAAATGCTGGGAGAATAAAAAGGTCTTCACCTGGCGTCTAAAAGCATATAATGTAGGTGCCAAGTGAACCTCCTGAGGGAGCTCATTCCACAGCCGGGGTGCCACAGCAGAGAAGGCCCTGCTCCTGGGAGCGCCCTGCCTCACTTCCTTTGGCAGGGGCTCGCGGAGAAGGACGCCTGAGGATGACCTTAGGGTCCGGGCAGGTACATACAGGAGGAGGCGTTCCTTCAGATAGCCTGGCCCCAAGCCGTTTAGGGCTTTAAATGTTAATACCAGCACTTTGAATCGGGCCCGGACCTGGACTGGCAGCCAACGAAGCTGGAAAAGGCCTGGTGTGATGTGGTCTCGTTGGCCAGTCCCTGTTAGCAAACGTGCTGCCCTGTTTTGTACCAGTCTAGGATTTTGCAGTCGCTGTGGCGTGACTTGCTCTGCTCCCAGGCCTGAGTCCAACAGAATCCCGGGTCTGGTTTGGGACAGAACCGTGTGTACGAGACACAGAACAGCTCCCCCGAAAACGAGCAGTCGCCCTGTAATGTGTAGGTCAGGGGCCCTTGATATTTTGGGGCGTTGGGGATTTTCAGAGAGTGCGTAATTTTATTATTTATTACATATTTATACTGCCCAACAGTCTAGGCTCTCTGTCCAGTTTACAAGCAAAATCACAATATAACAACAATCCGGATTAAAACTTTAAAACCAGAAGAAGTTACAGTTCAGGGAAGGCATGTTTTTAGGAGGCGTTCAAAAGATACTCCATTGTCTGCCTCCCAAACCGCACGATGGAGGGTTTTCCAGAGGGTGGGTGCCACTACGGAGAAGGCTCTTCCGTCGAGGTTTTTCCTGTCTAGCGGGCGCTCTCACAAAATGGCTGCCGCGGTGGACATCGCTGGGCACGAAACCTTTCTTTCACGGAAAGCAAACCAGTGAGACTAAAAGGAAAAGTACCAGAGCTCCCAAACGCTGGAGGGCAGAACTTCACTTCGTGGCATGCCAGATAATGAATAAACGTTCAGAAATAAAACAATCACCAGAGTTTCCCGGTGGGCGCTAAGAAAGGTATCTCCAGGCGCCATGTTGGTGAACCCATTGGTAGCACCATGCGGCTGCTCTGTTTCCTGGCTCTGGGTCGGCTCCCTCTTGGGGGACCCCTGGGAAAAGTGCCTTCTGGTAGCCCCCCCTTTGTGGGGTTACTGGGCGGTGGTGGGTGGACAACTAGCGGCCATTTTGCTTTTCAACGATGCGATGTTTGAAGCTTCGCAGGAATGAAAAAGGCGGCTTCTCCGACGTGAGCTGGGTGTGCATTGCAGGGTGTGTGTGTGTGTGTGTGAACCCTACCTGGAGATGCCGTGGATTGAACCTGTGACCTTCAGCATCCCGAAGCGCTGCGATCCTTCCCTTAAAAATAAAGCCAAGATTCCAGTCCTCACCGCTCTGAATAAAGGGGGTGTTTTAAAACGGTACGCAAGAAACAGCCTTCTGTTGGAACAGACTATCTAGCTTAGGATGGGTGGCGTTCTGCCCCCGGAATCAAATTGTTGGGGGTGGAAGGGGAACCGGCCGTCATCCGGGATCTTACGGACTCTTTAGCATCCTTCCCGGGTTGCCAGCCTGGATACGCCGCGACCGTTAGCCCTGGTAGAAGACCGGGGTAAACGTCTTCGCCGCCAATCCCTCCGTCACAGCCAAGCAAAGATTAGTCAACCAGCCCAGGCGAGTGTGTGTGTGTATATCCGTCAAGGCGGCAACGCCTCAATCCCCCGGCTTGTCTCCCGTCCAGATTTTCGACCCTTGATTGAGTCTTTCATCCTAATCTGCTTGTGTCTCTCTTCTGAGCTGGATTCTGGCACCTCCGTAACCCTGAGATAGACTCTGCGACCGTTACTGGCACCGGCACGTGCGGTGGGCAAAGGTCTTGACGCTGAAATGCCCGAGCCTGGGGTCTTGGGACACTTTTTCCCCCTTTCTTTATTTCAATATTTGAATGTTGCCGGTCAGGGCAAAAAAAGTTTCCTCCAGGCAATTCACATCTCCAGACATCATAAAGAAACTACAACGCAGTACCAAGCGCCTAATAAAACATTTCTGACGAAAAACAGTGGGGACAGGAACCACTAGGGATGCTGGCCGAATCACCCCGGATTCAAATGAGGTCGGATTCATAGAAATCTGACCGGCGCACTCCGTGGCAAATCGTCTGTTTCTGAGTCACGTGGGTTCTGTGGACTTGTGGACTATTTTTTCCCTCTTGGGGCGGATTTGCGCTAATTCGCATGAGCGTTAATGTCCATTAGCGCAAATAGAATGAATTTCGGGGGGGGGATCCGAATTTGGCAATCAGCAGATGACGAGACGCCTGACAATCCGTGAAACAAGCAAATTTTCCCAACCTAGGGCTTTCCAGACTTTTTGGACAACAATTCTCATCATACCAGCATGGTCTGGCATGATGGGAGTTGTAGCCCAAAATATCTAGAGGGCACCATTTTGACATGGCCTTAGCAGAAGCGAAAGAGTTTTTAAAAGAGTTTAAACAAACCAAGACATTTAAAAGCAGGTTGGAACAGAAAGGCCTCGAAGGCCCTTTTTAAGAAGTAGCTAAAGACGACCCAGATGTACATTCTGCGGCAGGCAGTTCCACAAAGGCGGGGCCACCAATGAAAAAGCCACGTCTCTTGAGCCCAAGTACTGATTGCCAGTCCTGGCAGGATAGGAGTGCAAATGAGACGTCAAAAGGATTGGAGGAAGGGTGTGTGGTCAGTTGGGGAACCCCAGAAGGCCTGACATTATGCACCCCTGTTTTAGGCTTTAAAGGTAACTACCAACACTTTTAGCATATCTGGTACCGAAAACGTGTTCCTCTTATCATGGCCCAAATCACAACGCAGACGCTTTCTATCTCCGAACACACTTTTATTTGATAGAAGGGAATTTACGTTGCGACGGAGGGAACACCCCTCTGCCTCCTGCTGGGTGCGGCTAGCTTTGATGAGCAAGTTCTGGTCGCGTAGGCGTGAAATAACTGAGCGCGCGCAAAGTACTTTGTTGACTGAACAGGAAATTTAGTCGGCCGCAGGCTTTCCGTCGTTTCTGCGGCTCTGCTAGCTCTTTTCCTGTCTGTTCTGTTAGAGGAACGTGCTTGACGGTCAGCCGTTTCAAAGTTCACCCAGAGCGAATGTTATTTCTACACCAGGCACCACGACGTCATGATGATGATGATGAGCAATTCAAGTCCAGTACCAACATGGCTTCCCTTATGCCAAGATATGCCTGTGGCCACCACACTCTCCAATTGCGTGGGTCCCACAGCTCTTTCACTCCCTCGCAGGCTCCTTGTACCTGGCTACTTCTTCTTGGGCACCTGGGCCAAATCCTTGCGTTTGCGGTTGTCCTTCCATTTCTGTATGTCAGTGAGGACTAGAAGCTTGCTTTCCCCCCCTCCAACCGTGACAAAATTAACACCAGCTGAATGTCCAGGAAAAGCAACTTGGAATGTCCCTGGATGGACCCCCACCATGGCACTGATCTTTCTCTCTGGAGAGCAGGGGGCCGGGCGCTGTCTCCTTGACACGTTTACCCCCCAGGTACCGCAAAGCTTAAGGCAAGCAACGGCTGCAGGAGGTTGAAGGCTTCTCAGATGGTTAATGCCTGCCTATTTTAGTGAGGACTAATCTCCCTGGATCTGCCTAGATCTTCTGTCGCCAGTGAGCTAAGCTGGTTGAACCCTTTTAAAATATACTGGAGGATTGGAGAATGGGACCAGTGTGTGTGTGCGTGTGTGTGTGTAAAACACTGTTTTTGGCTCTCTTCTACGAGCTTCCTTGACTGGAGTGAGTGTAACATCATTGACAGTAAGAGAGAAATGAAAGATGGGGAGAAGGTCAGTTCAGAAACCCCTCACCAGCCAGTGTCACCACGAAGTCCCATCAATGCTAGACCTTGAGGAACATCTCCACATCGTAATGAACATCTCCACATCTCCTTCACCTGCAATGGTCCTCCCACGGTCAGGCAAGCCAAACACGGATTCGGGCACCCGCGTCTACAGTGTTTAACAAATAAATGAATAAAAATAATGCCCTTTACGATTGAGTATTCAATCAATGTTCACCTTTAAAAGAAGTTGTTCAATTGTAAACTAGACATTAGTAAAATTAATTTCGTCTTTATCCTAACTAAATCATAGAATCATAGGAGAGTTGGAAGGGACCCAAAAGGCCATCAAGTCCAACCCCAAAATATTTGTGATATTTTGCATGGTAATATCACAAATATCACAAATTTTATGGTCTGTTTTTTAGTATACCTAAAATCCTTCGCTTATTAGGGGCTACCCCTTATTTTTCACCCCCAAATTGCTTCGCGCAGGTAGCTACCATAGAGAGAACAATTTTTTCAAAAGTAGGGGGTCCATGGCTTGGCATTTGAAAAACAAGCCCCCCGCAGTACTTCGCTAATTGGGAACCACTGTGTTATTATACAGGGGTGATGAGGACCCTCGTGGGGGATATTCTTTTCAAGACTCGGTCACGCTCCTTCTCTCCTATCGTGTGGGATTTGTGGCTCGGGGTGGCAGACGGACCTTCTGGTTGCTGCTTTGCTGAGACCTGATCCAAGCTCCAGAGTAACCTTGGCAAAGATGCCAGTGTGGCATGACCTTTGTGACTTTTCTCCTCTTCCGCTTGGGCTCCTACAAGCAGGCTGCGTTCTCCCCGATGCTTTTTCAGCTGCCTCCTATCACAGTACACCACATTTCCTGAGAACTGCAGCCAGTGCTTCTGACTCTAACCCCCCCCTTTGAAACAAGAGAAGGACCTTCTTCTTTTTTCCACCTTTTTTCTTTCTTTTACGAATCATCGGTCCATTCCAAATCTCCGTCGGCCTTCCTCTTCCTCTCTCTTCCTCTCTCCTTTACCAAGGCCCCGAGATTAAGAATCGGTAATGAAACAATGAGCTAATTAATAAGACCTGATGGGATTGATTACCGAGAAATGCACCGTCTCTCCCCCAAGACCATTTTGTCCCGAGGTCCTAAAAGCACGTCAGCGACATATTAATTAATTGACTAAGCCCGGCTAACTTCCTCGCTACATGACCATCGGGAAGGACTGCAAGGGTTTGAGATTGCTCCGACCGTGGGGTGAAGACTTCCTGGGATGGATCGCCCGTGGCCGCAAGGTTGGAACAGCCCTGGCGCAACAGCGCAGTGGCGCGGCACGTCTCTTTTGGGCCTCGGCCTGCATCCAGAGTGCACGAAGCCGAGTGGAGCCAATCAAGCGCACCTGTTTGCTTCTGGGGATTATTTCAGCTAGCGACAGAACTCGGCAGATGTGCCAAGAGAGCAAGGGATCTTGGGAAGTAAGCAGGGTGTATGTGCGTGGGGTGTGTGTGTGTTGAAGGTGCGCAAGAGCGTTGCCTGAATGCTGCATTTGGGGCAGGGTGGGGCGGGGGCGCTATGGTCCCAAATCGGCAGCCCCTGCTCTGCACCTCTGCGAGATACCCGGAAAAAAAACCCCAGCACCTTCTGACTCCTACAAAAATCCGACCGGGGCAGATGGACGGATGCTGCACGCTGTCAGCTTAGCCACGGACCGCCACAGGGATGGGATTGTGAGGGGCGTCATGAAACTGAGCTCCCCCTGTGATGCCTTCGGGGGCTTTGGGCATCCACGGGGAAAAACGGTGTATGTATCGTCAATGTGTGAATGGAGTCTTTTGGCCGGCCACCGTACGTACGGATCCTTCCTGCGGTTGACAGGAACAAGACCCAGTCACCCCTGACAAGGCAGGGAGAGCGGTATCCCGTAACCTCAATCCCAGGTGCGCTTCCTCGGGAACAATGTCTACACAGGGTGTTAGACCCTGTGGTAGGGTGACCCTATGAAAAGGAGGACAGGGCTCCTGTATCTTTAACAGTTGTATTGAAAAGGAAATTTCAGCAGGTGTCATTTGTATATATAGAGAACCTGGTGAAGTTTCCTCTTCATCGCTACAGTTAAAGCTGCAGGAACTATACTAGTGACCAGATTTAAAAGAGGGCAGCTTTAACTGCTGTGATGAAGAGGGAATTTCCCCAGGTTCCCCATCTATACAAATGACACCTGCTGAAATGTCCTTTCCAATACAACTGTTAAAGATACAGGAGCCCTGTCCTCCTTTTCATAGGGTCACCCTACCCTGTGGGGCAAGCGACGAGGAGGGAGGGGGGCCAGAAGGCCCCGTGCCATCGTGCCTGCCTCGTAGGCCTCCTGGAATCAGGCTGTCCACCGTCTGAAACAGGGCACTGGGTTAGGGCGATCTTTCATCCATTCCGACAGGAGGGGAAATTGACCCAGGCTTAGTAGGCGGCACGATATCTAAACGGCACCTGCATCTGGTGTCTCCCTCTGAGGTTTAAGACATATTTAATTCCTTTAAAAGCTTATGACATGAAATAAAATAATAATAATAATAAAAAAAACAGGAAAGGCAGGGAGTCTCGTGGGGGGACACCCCCTTGAAGACCCCGTCTTGTAGGGAAGCCCTTTCATCTGGTATGATAGCTAAAGACAATAGATCAGACTTCCTCGACCGGGGGCCCTTCTGGCGTGTGGGACTACAACTCCCATCCCACACGTCAGAAGGGCCCCCGGTCGAGGGAGGCGTCAGATTGGAACGCATCTCCATCGAAGACAGGGGACAGCCCGATTGCTGGCGATTCTTCAGCCTCTGATGCTTCAGCCTCCGATCATGGAAAGCCAGTGACTCTCCTCGCTGTGAATTAACAGCTCCATGCTCCGGGTGAAAAGTCGCTGCGGGTGAGGGCAGGGATCCGTCTCTCATCCAGCGCGTCCGTTTTTCTGGAAGCTGGCAAGCAGGACAGGAAGGAAGCAGCCTGCTATCCCTGTTGCTTGCCTCTGTTGTATGATGTCCCTAGGTAGATTGCTCCTGCAAGGAGAGGTTCCATTGAACTGCCCTGGCTAAACAGTGTCACGGGCCCAATCCTGCCCCCTCCACGACTTTGTCTAACCCTGCCTGTTGCGAAAGTCGTCTTTTGAGGCTCTTCTCTGGGAGCTGCCCTTGCAAAAGTGGGACAGGTGACTTCTTGAGAAACGGTCTTCTCCGCTGTGGCCCCCACAACTCTGGAATCCCCTTTCCAAGGAAACCCTCCCAGCGTCTTCACTGTATACCTTTAGACCTTTCTCTTCCAGCAGGCACCAAACCTGTAATGCGTTACCCTGATTATTCCTTTTACTGCTGGCTCGTTAATGCCTTTCGAATATTTTTTTTCCAGTGTTTAAGATTGTATTATCATAGAATCATAGAACAGTAGAGTTGGAAGGGGCCTACAAGGCCATCGAGTCCAACCCCCTGCTCAATGCAGGAATCCACCCTAAAGCATCCCTGACAGATGCTTGTCCAGCTGCCTCTAGTGTGGGAGAGCCCACCACCTCCCTAGGGAACTGATTCCATTGTCGTACTGCTCTAACCGTCAGGAAGTTTTTCCTGATGTCCAACCGGAATCTGGCTTCCTGTAACTTGAGCCCATTATTCCGTGTCCTGCACTCTGGGAGGATCGAGAAGAGATCCTGGCCCTCCTCTGTGTGACGACCTTTCAAGTATTTGAAGAGTTACTTTGACACTTCGTTGCATTTTTGGAGAGGGGAAATTAGCTATTTTGTTTGTTTGGGGTGGGTTTTAGGATGCTTCCCCGAGGGCATCCCTGCATCCTGGGGGATGGGGTGGGGGTGCTTTCCCCCATATGTCCTTTTGCCTCTTTGCAAGTCAGGCAGGGGATGGGATTTGAACAAGGGGCTCTCTCCTCCCAATTCCAGGGCGCCCTACACAGTCTGCCCTTCGCCGAAACTTAGCCCTGGGTTTGCTTACCCCTGTATTGCGGTAACGTACGGATCATGTGCCTTCAGGTAACATCAGAGCTGTGACAAAGAGAGTCCAGCTTTCTTCCAGCCACCTGGAACCTTTATAATACTGATCACCCTTCCCTGAGGGCCGATCATTTTGTAGCTAAAAGGGGGAGATATCAGCAGGTTTGGGAGAACCACAAGGATTGTAGAAGTCCTCCCCCGCCAGAGAAAAATCGGTGTGGGGGAGACACCACCCCAAAACATGTCCCGGTGGACACAGAATGCTACCTGACTATTGTGCGTGCGTGTGGAACAAAACATTTTATTTATTTATTGCATTTCTATACCGCCCAATAGTCAAAGCTCTCTGGGCAGTTTTCTCACACACACACCCCACACACCATTGAGAGGGAGACGGAATGGCATGTCCCAGAACCGGGCATGGCTGGCAGGAAATCTCAAGATTATAAAAGCTGGTATCTTAAACCAAAGTCAATACACAAAACAAAATGGGTTTAAGAAAATTAGCACAATACAACGTCCAAATGGAGCTATGCATACTGAGAGGGAGGCGGAATGGCATGCCTTAGAACAGGGCATGGCTGGCAAGAAATACGGTCAGATTTCTTGCCAGCCACGCCCTGTTCTAAGGCATGCCATTACCCATGCTTGCCTGTCTCTATCCAATGCCCTTTGTGTGTATCTTCCCTGCCGTTTCTACCTCCTCCAGCTTCTTTGCTCTGTCCGAGCAAGTCCTCTTAATGAACTAAAAAAGTGATAAGTCCTCCTAAGAGCTCGTCACGTGACTAACTCCCCTCTGTGCCCTCCCACCCATCACCCTGGTCCAGTCCCTCCTGGCCTCAGCCCCCCCCCCTCCCCGTCTTCCCTTCCCAGTATTTTGCCCCCGTCCTGGTAAGCTGACACAGCGTCCCGAAGCGTTTATCAGCTTTGGTGTCTAATAAGCTTAGCCGAGTTTAAAACTGTCATTTGAGTGAACTAAAACCGCTTGATACCCTCGCCTGGCACCTCTTTAGCCAATCTGCCTTCAATTAGGGTAATTGGGAAACTAGCAGAGGAGTGTAGCATTAATATTTTAAAGTGATGAAGCGATTACCGGACCCGGCCTAGGAAGGAAATCAATTTGCTATCTTGCGCCTCGAAAGGCAATTACCTTCATTTGTCCAATAATCACTCCCCTCCTCCTCCTCCTGCACACGCCTTTGTGGACAACACCTTAAGGAGGTTAGATGGGGGAAGCCAGAGAGGAGGAGGAGGAGGAGGAGGAGGAGGAGGAGGAGGAGGAGGAGGAGGAGGAGGAAAAATGAAATCCTCACACCACTGAAGGCGCAGAGGGCATTTGGGTTAACTCGCTAGCTGGCCGGCCGGCCTCCCTTGTTCTGGGTCAGCTCAATCCACACCGGTATCAACTAGCCCCCAAATTTCTCTCGCATCCTTTCTAACTGTTCTCCTTCCGTCGGATGGAAAAGAAATGGCTTCCGAAGAGAAATGTTCAGAGACGTTCTCGGAGACTGGAACTGGGGTTCTCACGTTGACCTCACTTAGGAATGTGTATGACTCACCTGCCTTTCGTCATACATTCGGCAGCCTCCTGGGCTTAGAATCATGGAATCATAGAATGGTAGAGTTGGAAGGGGCCTACAAGGCCATCGAGTCCAACCCCCTGCTCAATGCAGGAATCCACCCTAAAGCATCCCTGACAGATGGTTGTCCAGCTGCCTCTTGAATGCCTCTAGTGTGGGAGAGCCCACCACCTCCCTAGGTAACTGATTCCATTGTCGTACTGCTCTAACAGTCAGGAAGTTTTTCCTGATGTCCAGGTGGAATCTGGCTTCCTGTCACTTGAGCCCGTTATTCCGTGTCCTGCACTCTGGGAGGCTTCCCACACGTCAATTGATTTTATATGGTGGACACCTTCCGTCTCTTCCCCCACAATGCCCTAGAACAACACTAGGTATTGTCCCGTCCCGTCCCCCCACCGCAATTTCTCTGCCCACAAATAAGGCGGAGGATTTTGGAGAGTCCGTTTGCACACAGTTCAAATATCTACCTCTGGTGAAGAGTTCCTGTCACTCCACAGTTCCAATATCTACCGCTGGCGATGAGTTCCTGTCGCTCCACAGTTCCAATATCTACCTCTGGTGAAGAGTTCCTGTCACTCCACAGTTCCAATATCTACCTCTGGTGACGAGTTCTTGTCGCTCCACAGTTCGAATATTTCCCTCTGGCGACGAGTTCCTGTCGCTCCACAGTTCGAATATCTACTGCTGGCGACGAGTTCCTGTCGCTCCACCGTTCGAATATCTACCTCTGGTGACGAGTTCCTGTCGCTCCACCGTTCGAATATCTACCTCTGGTGACGAGTTCCTGTCGCTCCACAGTTCCAATATCTACCTCTGGTGAAGAGTTCCTGTCACTCCACAGTTCCAATATCTACCTCTGGCGACGAGTTCCTGTCACTCCACCGTTCGAATATCTACCTCTGGCGATGAGTTCCTGTCGCTCCACCGTTCGAATATCTACCTCTGGTGACGAGTTCCTGTCGCTCCACAGTTCGAATATCTACCGCTGGCAACGAGTTCCTGTCGCTCCACAGTTCGAATATCTACTACTAGCAGGGCTGGGCAGAAGGGGGGGGGGGCAAGTGGGGCCAGTTGGCATGGGCCTACAATTTTGAGGGCCCCTACTTCGAGGCCCCCTGGTAGAGGCAAAGGGGGACCCTTTGGTAAAGATTTGTTACAAAGTAGCAATTTTTCTGTCATTGCCAGCCACAGTGGCCTCTAAAGAGAGGAGGTTCAGTGTCCTAAAACGAATCAAGTCATACTTTCGGTCTGTGATGGTGCGAGAACGTTTGAATGGATTAGCAGTTTTGAACATTAACACTGACAAGGCAAAGTTGCTTGATTTTTCTGATGTTGATGATGATGAATTTGCCCAAAGAAAAGCACGTAAAGCATTTCTGAATGTGAAGAAGTGATGTCTTATACACATCTTGAATAAAAGGGCTTGCCATTACCTTTTTTAAAAAATAAATCATTCTAGTTCATATGTATTTAGAACTGATTAAAAAAATACTTAATGAGCAGTTTGAAATGGGGCCTACATTTCCCATCTGGCCTGGGCCTATTACCAGCTTTGCCCGGCCCTGACCACTGGCGACGAGTTCCTGTCACTCCACAGTTTGAATACCTACCATTGGCGACGAGTTCCTGTCACGCCCTCTCTTCGGTATATTGTTCTCTTTATTATGCCTCTTTGGGAGGTAGGTAGGTGGGGAACTTCCCCCCATGGGCACAGTCACAGCCTGGGGCTTCATTATTATTATTATTATTATTATTATTATTATTATTATTTATTTATTTATTTATATAGCACCATCTATGTACATGGTGCTGTACAGAGTAAAACAGTAAATGGCAAGACCCTGCCGCATAGGCTTACAATCTAATAAAATCATAATAGAACAATAAGGAGGGGAAGAGAATGCCAACAGGCACAGGGTAGGGTAAACAGGCACAGGGAGCATCCCACCTTTTACCTCTGCTGCCTTAAATCCGCCATTTCATTTTAAGTCGCTGCACTGCTGCTAGGCTTTTACTCTGCCTAGTTTGCAGCCATTGCATTTCACGCACTGTTTTTGGCTTTGTTTTTTTTGTCAACCGCCCAGAGAGCTCCGGCTACCGGGCGGTATAAAATGTCATAAATGAAAATAACAAAATAAATTACGTTTTAAAGATAAGAAACTTGATTCTTTCTGTGCGTGAAATGGACGGATTCATCTCTCCTTCGAACATGCCTGCGCATTTTCTTTCTGCGTGCTCCTGATATTTTGGCGGGTCCTTTGGCAAGACACCTGCCGTGGGCCTTCTCCTCTCGGTGAGTCTGCCTTCTCCCTGACATTGCAACTGCCGCGCTTGCTGCTCCTCTTCTTTCGCATCATGGTTCCCCCTCACTTGCTTGACACGAGAGCCAGGGAGCAGCAGGCTGTGGTGTGGCGTCTCCTGCACCTCCTTTTCCCTACCACCGTTGCCTGAGCCAGAGCAAAGGTGAACCAGCAATGTTGAAGAGGTAGGAGCAATTCCGGGGGCCCTCTGCTGCAGCCCTTAGCACAACCTTCCTCAACCTGGGGCGTTCCAGATGTGTTGGACTACAACTCCCAGAATGCCCCAGCCTGGGAGGTGCAGTCCAACACATCTGGAGCGCCCCAGGTTGAGGAAGACTGCCTTAGCACATGCTCCGCTGCTCGTGCGTGCACACCTGCTTTCTTGCTTACGTCCATGCCAAGCACGGCATGAAGCAACCTACAAAGAATGGGAGAAAAAGAATTGTTCCGATCTGGGATTTCGACCCCGCAAACACAGAAGGGCGTTCTATCACAGCTTCGCGCAAGAGCAGCGAAACAAACGGTCCAGCAACGTTTCATTTGGAGAGAAGGTATTAATAAAAATTAATCTCCAACTGAAACCGGAATACTTTCTTTTGGGATTTATGGATGAGCAGATGAAAAAGAACCACGGGACTCTATTCTTATACCGTATTTCTTCGATTCTAAGATGCACTTCCCCCCCCCCCATATAAACATCTCTAAAAATGGGGTGCGTCTTAGAATCGCGGGTGCGTTTATTATTTCTTAGAAACAAAGCTTTTTTTCTGTTGGTGGTACTGAAATTAGTGTGCGTCTTACGATCAATGGCGTCTTAGAATCGAAGAAATACGGTATATGACAACAGCTGCAAGTTTACTATATCCCCAAAGATGGAAGGGCGAAATAGTGCCCACAACAGAGGAACGGCTACTGAAGATGTTTGAGCTAGCGGAGATGACAGGAAACTCATGGCAATAATGAGAGAAAAATCGACTTTAAGATTTATAACTGAATGGGAACCTTTTGTAAACTTTATGAAGGGACGAGAAAAAGATGACTTGTACATCTGTGGATTCAACCAATAATGTAGAAAATGTAAAGAGAGAAATGAGAGATTTGGATTTGACTGTGATAGAGTAAGGAAAAAATAACATTGTTACATACGTTTGCTGGGGAGAATATTGGAAGAACATTTTATTTTATTGATTTTTTGCTCTGTTTGATTTGTGTGTGTGTCTGCCTATATGTATTATATTTTGCGCTGCAGTGTCTTTTACTTATTGGTGTTTGGAAACAATAAAAAAGATTAATCCACGCAGAGAGAAGGTATTCAAAAAATAATAAAAAAATTGGGTAACCCCCCGCCCCCCCAAGAAACAGATGCCGGCCTCAAGAACACAGACTATATCTGATCATGGAAGTCGAGTCTTCAAAGAAATAATAACCCTACTCCCACATAGCCCATACACCAGAATTAGGAGGACGTAGTATTTTAGGAATACAGGAGAAATTCAAAATGGACTAAAATGAGGTCTGTTTTTTTAAGAACCCCGTTTTTGTGACTTTCCCGTTTTTGTGACTTTTGTGACCCAAATAGTTTGAGGCTATTTGGGTCGGGGTGGAAATTAATTGAAGCGTTTATTGCTTTTGAGGCAATTTCAACGAGAAATTAATTGGCTGGTTTTGCCTCCTGTGAAATTTTAACCAAACCGTTTTTGTGTGTGTGTGTGTGTGTGTGTGTGTGTGTGTTTGTGTGGTTTTATTCAGATTCGGGCCTTTTAAGTGCTTGGCAACACAACTGCTCACTCTTGTGGCTGTGTCACGCACACCAGGGTGGATGGAACATAGCGTGACATGCGCATGCCAGAAGAGCTTATGCCCATCAAAGTGTGGAACGTCGAATGCAATTTTGTTTGTAGCTGCTTAAAATCAGCCTCCACATGTTAACAAAGAAAATGCCTGCCACTGAGTGTGACCAAGAATAAGAAGGATGCCGTCTTTCTTCTTCAAAGAATGCCTTTCTCCGTATCTTCATTGGAGCCCTGCGAGGTGGGCCAAGCTTCGTAGCACGAGGTCAGCCGAAGCGCTTCCTGATCAAACAGAGATCCGAAACGAAGTCTCACCGGTTCGAGACCAGCCCACGACTTCTTACAATGTACACAGTCTATTCCGGGATGTAGGGCTCCGTGCCCGTGGATCTGTTGAGCCCAGGAGAGGGCAGGCCTTGGCGAAGGAGAAAATCTGCATGACCCAGGGGCAGGGAAGCGATTTCAGCTTCGGGGTCGAATTCGGTTTATTGGTGGGCATGGCCAAAGGCCTTGCCTGTTAACTAAGCCTTTAAAAAGCCATTTTGACCTTTCAGAACAGGAAAATAAAAACTGCTCCAAACCCCAGAAACCGCCAAACCTCCAGAAAACGCATTCTATAAAAAGTGATGTAAAAGGACTGTTTTTGGGGGGGAACCCCAAAATGAAACTACATTTAGTTTTGAAACGAGTCCTTGTTCTTAAAGCATTTTGCACCTGGGTTCTCGCCCCCTCCACCCCCAGTGGGAAATAAACCGCCCATGTTCTCCTTTTCTCCCCGCTTTGCGGGTGGGCGGCTTATTACGCCTAAACAGTTAATTTAATTGAAATGTAATTTAATTAATTAAATGAATTTAAAAGGAGCCCAGCCCTCCTCGGGACAGATGGCGGAAGAGCTGGGTTGGCGAAATCACGGCAAAATTGCCTTCTGGCTGAAAGGGAGTCAGCATTGGACTTTTGCAGGCAGGTCAATGCCTGCGCTGATTGTGCGTGTGTGTGTGATGCTTCACATGCTCAGAGACACCCTCTTCTCTAGCCTAGAGTTCAGGAGCAATGTGTAAAGGTCCCTGACAGAATATAGCGTGGGAAGAAGAGATGCCATGGCTTAAGTTTTGAAAAACAACATTTGCCCAAATTCATAACATTTTAAACTCGAATTGGCCACTTTTTAAAATATTATTATTATTATTATTATTATTATTATTATTATTATTATTATTGATTTTGTAGAGAGACTTTTGCAAATCTAAATCAAAGGTTGAAATGTATATATATTTTTGAAGGCAATCGTGATAAAAAGTATTCCGATTTTTATACTTTGTTTCCGCCCTTGTTCTAGAATGCCGAAACCTGTCCTGGTTCTGATTTGATGATAGGGTCAAAATGAGTAAATGAAAGCCTAGAGAAGAGAAGATGGAGCGGAGACATGATAGCACTCTTCAAATACTCGAAATGTTGGCACACAGAGGAGGGCCAGGATCTCTTCTCGATCCTCCCAGAGTGCAGGACACGGAATAACGGGGTCAAGTTAAAGGAAGCCAGATTCCGGCTGGACATCAGGAAAAACTTCCTGACTGTTAGAGCAGTGCGACAATGGAATCAGTGACCTAGGGAGGTGGTGGGCTCTCCCACACTAGAGGCCTTCAAGAGGCAGCTGGACAACCATCTGTCAGGGATGCTTTAGGGTGGATTCCTGCATTGAGCAGGGGGTTGGACTCGATGGCCTTGTAGGCCCCTTCCAACTCTGCTATTCTGTGATTAAAGTGTGTGTGTGTGTGTGTGTGAGAGAGAGAGAGAGAGAGAGAGAGAGAATATTCAACTTAAGAGAATTTGCCTGCAAATCTGGATGCTCGAATATATTTTGCCTTCGCTTTCATCCACGAGCTATCAATTCAATGCCAGAAATTGCACCTACGATCTTCTTGTGTGCCAGATGATTTGCTACTGGACTATGGTCTACCCGAGTTTCCAGTCCTCATGGTTCTGAAAAACAGGCTGACTTAAATAGGGACACAGGAACCACCCTTACGTCCAGTCAGACCTTTGGGACACTTAGCTCAGTATCTTCTCCACCAGAGGTATGGACTACAAACCCATCAGCCCCCAGCCAACATGCCCAGGGATCAGGAATGATGGGGCCTTCAGCCTCTCAAAATCTGGAAGGCCCCCGGGAGTTACCTTCCTAGGTTCCTATTTAACTCTGCCCTTTTTTTCAGAACCATGAGGACTGGAAACTTAGGTTGCACACTTAGACAGAAAAGAAAGCCCTACAGTTCCCTGCATTCCAGGCGTTGTAGGACATTCTGGCTGCAAAATAGAGCTGCAGCCGTCCCTATCAATAAAGCAAGCTGCTAGTCCTCATGGGTCTGAATCAAAATCTGCTTTAGATAGGAACAGGAAAATGCCTTATCCCAAGTTGGCCATCAAGCTCACTGACACAAGCAAAGTCTGAGGATAAGCAGTTTGTGGGGAAACTTCACCAAATGCCCCAAAACGCCCAATGATCAGTTGTTGGGGGAAAGGGGGTGGAGCCAAAGGAAGGGGTGGGGCTAGGGGGAAGTGGGAGGGGCTTACAGGGCTTCCTTCATTGCCAGGCTTGGCCTGACGTCCTCTACATCTTTCGTACATCTCCAGGCAGGGCTGGGAAAAGCCCAGTGTGACCCCAGAATTTCAGGCAGGGTCCCACCCACCACCAACCCCCGCAGGCCTATCTGGAGTCGCGGTGATTTGAACCCGAGACCTTCTGCGTGCAAAAGGTTTGACGGCATATACTCCTAGCGAACCCAAGACTAGACATGGATGTCTGCGAAACGGCACCGCCCTTGCAAAAGATGAAGGTATATTAACGGTTTCAGGGGAGAGGGGACCCAAAGTTTCACCCTTTAGGGGTGAACCCCCCCCCAAAAAAAAACTAGGCAAAGGGAACCCGAAATGCCCAGCTCAAATGTTGTCGGTTGGAAAAGAAAATGGAACGGAATATCATGGAACAGGATAGGACTGTGCTCCGCTCCATATCGCGAATCCGGAGCAGAGTGACCTGTTCCGCCTCCGCCAAAGGCGGATCCAAATCAGGTCAGGGGAGCTGCGGATCAAGGCGAAGCGGTTCGCCTCCATCCGGAGCTCCGAATGCAGGTAAATGGGAGGGAGGGGGGGTCACCTGGCGGTGGCAGCGGAGTCCATGTGGCGACTGCAGCGGAGACAGGTAAGGAGGCAGGGGGGAGGGGGGCTTATTCGGTCCCCATTTTGTCCCCCCTTCGCCGCTTACCTGCCTCCGCCACCCACCACGGAGGCAAGTAAGTAGGGAAGAGGGAGCAAAATCTCAATCCGCCCCTCCGGATCTCGCTTTGCAGAGCAGAGCGGGGGAAGGGGCGAATCGACCCGAAGTGGTTCGGGCCTGAACCAAAAGTTCCAGATCCGGCCACGAAGTGGTTCGGGTTTTTTTTTTTTTTCCATGCACAGCCCTAGAACAGGGCGTGGCTGGCATGCTTCCAAGAGAGCACTCCAGATCGGAACATTTTGTTGCAGGTGCCACTTCTCTATAGCTATTAGCTGCAGCAGCTGAATGAAACCTGGCCGCCTGGAGAACTCCAGAGGGCTGGATTTGACCCCTTTCCCTGGGCCTAAGGTTCCCTACCCCTAGGGTAGATGGACCTTGATCTCTGACCCAGCAGGACTTTTCTTACGTTCTTTATTTGGAAAGGTGTGAACGTTGGGAATGGGGATGAGATCGTATTTGCCACGGTTGCCGTCGAAACGCCAAAGCGGGCTTTCCAGATTGTAGCGAAACCTCAATGTGTGCGTTTGCATGGATGGTCTTTGGCAGGACCTGCTGCCAACCCCCTGTGGCATTCACTTTTGGCGATGCCGGGCACCACAGGGCAGTGGCTGAGATGTCCAGCTTGAAGGGAGCCCCACTGGGCGGCCTGAGCCGTGGCATTTTGGAGGGCGGGGAGTGAAGAGGGAACGACTGGTGGTGGGCCATGATTTAGCCAGACGTCTCCCTCATTGGGCCTGCTCCTGTACTTCCACTATGCCCGTTCATCTTGATGGGGCCCATTCCAGCCGGCGCCAGCAACCGGTTTTGAGGGGCCCTTGGGAAAAGTTCACCCACTGCAGTGGTGAATAAAGCCTTACACGGCTTGGGACCACAATACCTGACGGAACGCCTCTCCCGACATGAACCTCCCCGTACACTACGCTCAACATCTAAGGTCCCCCTCCGAGTGCCTACTCCGAGGGAAGCTCAGAGGATGGCAACAAGAGACAGGGCCTTTTCAGTGGTGGCCCCCCAATTATGGAACGATCTCCCTGAGAGGGAGCAACATTGTTATCTTTCCGGTGCCAGGTCAAGACTTTTCTCCCAGGCATTTAACAGCACGTGCTGAGTTTTTTCTTTTCTTTTCTTTTCTTAACTGACCCCAGAACAGTGGTTTTTAAATGAATATTGTCTGGGTTTTATGCTTTTTTTTTATGGTTTTAAATTTTGTATATTTGCTTTTAACGTTCACGGTTTTTAAACTTTGTAAACCGCCCAGAGAGCTTCGGCTATGGGGCGGTATATAAATGCAAAAATAAATAAATAAATAAATAAATGTGATGAGTTGGGCGCTCTGGGCCCTCGGCAAATGCCCCATCCTGCCTCCCTCTGGCGCCAGAAACCGATTCCAGCAATCTGGACGTTCTCTCTCTGACGCACCCTCCAGTGCACCTCTCGTGGCCCTTGTGCGGTGGGACGGCTCAGATCCATGTGCCACGGACTCAGGGTGGGTGTAAGCGCCCCCGGATCCCACGAATTCCCTCCCCCCCCATCTTTCGGCCCTTTAGCCAAAGACAAAAGCAATTGTTTCTGCTTCAGGCGGGCTGTGTGTGTATGGAGGGGGGGGCAGTTTGCTCTAGCCACAGCCGTGGTGCCCCCCCCCGGGTCTTTTCTTCTCCCGTCCTTCTCTCTTGTTTCTTATTCTTCTCCTCTCCTGTAATGAGGGGATTACAAAGAAAAGGACTGCAGCAGGACGCTTTTGTGTGGGAGACAATCAAAGTGTGTGTGGGGTGGGGTGGGGGGTGGGGGCCCGCTTGGGCCATCATTAGAGCCCGTCCATCCCCCCTTTTCCCAACTCAATCCTTCTGCCGGATGAACCCAACGTACACTTAGAGCAATTACTTATCTGGAATGTAGCTGTCAATCACTCTTAAAGGGGAAGGCCCACCAATTAATAACCCCATCTTAATCCTTTGGACTCATTTCCAATCTGCGGCGTCCAGTGACATCTGCAAGACTAAATAAAGATTTCTTCTCTCTCTCTCTCTCTCTCTCTTTCTCCCGCTCTCTCGGGGCTCCGTGACAATTAAGGAGCCCGCTGCGAATTCTGCCCGAGAAGCTTGCCGAACGGCTGAGGCGCGCGTGGGCTGTCCCCCCACGGAGGTGCCAGCAAAGTTAAGATACTTCCTGCGCAAATCCGGGCGAGGCCGAAACAGGTAACGGAGGTTTGGTTCTTTTTTTAAAAAAAATTTGGTGTCATTTCCACCCCGACCCGATTTGGACTGCCGTGGGTCCATTTGCCACGTCGCGCGATGCTGTACCAAAGGAAGGTATATTTCTGGGAGTTAAACCCCACACTGTCCTGAAAAGGTGGTGAGGATGGCCAATGCAGAAATAAAACAGGAAGCATTGCTCAAAGGATTGAAGGAGCGGGATAGACCGGAGGCCCTGGCTCTATCCAGGATCAGAGGCAGTAAGCCTATATACGCCAGTTGCCGGGGAACATGGGTGGGAGGGTGCCGCTGCACCATGTCCTGCTTGTGGGACCCTGGCCGATGGCTGGTTGGCCACTGTGAGAACAGAGTGCTGGACTAGATGGACCCTTGGTCTGATCCTGCATCAGGGCTTTTCTGATGTTCTTCTTTCTTTTTTTGCAGGGGAAGTCCCCTGTGTAACCCCCCCCCCCCAAATATATATATTATATATAATGCAATCCCAACAGAAACGCAAATGATCCAACTTCTGGTCATTTTGCAGTCAGCGGTCGAAACTGACGAAGCGAAAACAGAACGGGACAGCCCCGGTTCGCTCCCGGCTGATCCACTTTTGAGCTTACGCAAAGCGGACTTCCTCTCTGAAAGGTGGTCTTCCACAGCTGGGAAGTGGATTGCTCTTTGCTCAAATATTAAGGCGTTTGTGTGTTTGGAATATAGGCCCTCTCACCACCAAATCTGCCCCGTCCACTGCTTTGGATGGGCCTAGACTTTTTCCTCCGTGTTCCTGGCAACGTAACGTGTGTGTGTTTTTTTCCCTTTCGGCAAGCAGAAAAGGGTGTATTTAAGGAGAAAGCGAGATTGCAGGCAAATAAATCCCTCCGGGGCCTACACATCTTGCGATGTCTTTCCTTCCAATCTTTGAGCTTAAGAACTTAAAGCCCGAACAGGGGGGGGGGGGGGAAGAACTGCCACAGAGATGGCGGAACGGATGCTTGAAAAAAGGGAAGAAAAAGAAGATTAGATAAAATACACACGCACACGTGTAAGAGGCATATCTGGGAAATGAAGCAGACGCTTTGGATGTATCAGTTCAGCTCAGGCCCTGTGTTAGAGGATTGTAGAAATCAACCCGCCCAACTTGGGGGGATTTCACACCCCTCTTAAACCAGGGCTCGCCCCGTACGGCAAAGTTTCCTGACTCTCTGTGTTGCGTTTTCAAGGGGTTTGGAGGGTCTTCTAGGATTGTAGAGGCGAGGAAGTCCACTTCTCCCATCGCAGGTGATCCGGCATCTGTCAGGACCCACCCCAGAGTTTTAATAAAAGTGATCAACATCATATTAACAACAAATAGAATGGCAATAACTAATAATGAGAATATAGTAATGATATCAGCAAAAAAAGTATAGCAATAACTAATAATAAGTGTAATAATATGGATAAATGGATAACAATACATAGGAATAAGAGCAATAATAACTTTATCAAGGATACCAATAAATAATAATAATAATTAATATTAATAATAACATGATTAACAACACCATCTGATACAACAAAAAAGAATTGTAGTAACTACATTGTAGTTAATCATATTAACAAAAAAAGAACAGTAAATAACAATAATGGTAATATTATTAATGATAAAAAGAATAGCAATGAATAATAGTATTAATATTGGCAAAAAGACTAGGAATAGCTAACGATAATGGTAATCGTATGATTAAGAGCAAAAGGAATAGCAATGAATGGTGGTATTAACACCAAGAAAAATAATTGCATTTACTACTAATGATAGTCAAAATAGTATTATCAACAAAAGTAGGACTAATTAATAATAGCAAGAATAATAGCAACAATCCAGCACTTCATGTTGAAACTTTCCTTCATAGGACTATGGTTTTACTCTGAAGAAGGGACTAAAATGCTGACCTGTGACAAAAGTTGGTGTTTGGAGTGTTGGATTATTGAACTGGGAAATTGGTTTGTTTATTTATTTATTTATTTATTTATTTATTTATTTATTTATTACATTTCTATACTGCCCAATAGCCGGAGCTCTCTGGGCGGTTCACAAAAATTAAAAACATTCAAAGTCTAAACCAAGAGTATAAAACCATCATATAAAATACCATATAAAAGCTCAACCAGATAAAAACAGCAGCAATGCCAAATTACAAATTTAAAACACCAAGTTAAAATGTATTTCTAGACTGTTAAAATGCTGGGAGAATAAAAAGGTCTTCAGCTGGCGTCTAAAAGCATACAATGTAGGTGCCAAGCGAACCTCCTTAGGGAGCTCATTCCACAGCCGGGGTGCCACAGCAGAGAAGGCCCTCCTCCTGGTAGCCACCTGCCTCACGTCCTTTGGCAGGGGCTCACGGAGAAGGACCCCTGAGGATGACCTTAGGGTCCGGGCAGGTACATATGGGAGGAGGCGTTCCGGGGTGCGAATCCCACCACCTGTAAGGGAATTTGTGGGGTGTGGGTGTGCACGCGCGCATGGTGTGTCTGTCAAGAGAGGCAGAGAAGACCACGCAACAGTTTGATGAAAATGTCCACCCAGTGTGTGGCCGCTGTAAAGAAGGCAAACTCCATGTGAGGCATGATAAGAAAAGGAATTGAGAATAAAACAGCCAGTATCACACTGCCCTTATACAAATCGATGGTGCGACCACACTTAGAATACCGTGTACAGTTCTGGTCACCGCACCTAAAATGGGATCTTATAGAGCTGGAAAAAGTGCAGAAAAGGGCAACTCAAATGATGAAGGGGCTGGAGCCTCTCCCCTACGAGGGAAGGTTACATCAGCTGGGATTGTTTTGCTTGGAAAAAAGGAGGCTACGGGGAGGCATGACGGAGGTGTACAAAATCATGCATGGTATAGAGAATGTAAATAGGGAGACATTTTTCTCCCTTTCTCAAAATACTAGAACCCAGGTCCTCCCATGAAGCTGATGGGTGGGAAATTCAGGACAAATAAAAAGGACTTCTTCACACAGCGCAGAGTTAAACTATGGAACTCACTACCACAAGATGTAGTGAGGGCCACCCATTGGGATGGCTTTAAAAGGGGGTTGGATCAATTCCTGGAGGAGAAGGCTATGAATGGCTACTAGCCCTGATGGTTGTGTGCCATCTCTAGTATTCGAGGCAGTAAGCCTACGTGCACCAGTTGCTGGGGAACATGGGTGGGAGGGTGCTGTTGCACCATGTCCTGCTGGTTCATCCCTGGTTGGCCAATGTGGGAACGGAGCGCTTGACTAGATGGACCCTTGGTCTGATCCAGCATCAGGGCTCTTCTGATGTTCTTAACATTTGTGGTACTGATGGGCGGGGGTCTAGGGGAAGGGCACACCTGAAAAGCAAGCAGGTTTTATTTGCCTGCTGTTTTTCCTGTGCTTCCTCGCCCCCAGAGGTAGCCTGACCACAAGGCCAGGTCTTAAGGTTAGACGCTTCGAGTGGAAGCGCCGTGGCGCCATTAAAGGCGGCAGAATGGGATTTGACCCGTGGTGTCACCCGTGTTAATTTGACCCGTGGTGTCACCCGTGTTAATTAGTGGGAAGGGGGCTGTCACTCACATTTTCCACCTCGCAGACTGGCAGGGCCCAAGGGAGGCAGGCGGTGCAGGGGACAGAAAAGCAACCGGCACAATAGGTAGACCCCCCCCCCCCAAAAAAAAGTGGTTTTGCAGACAGCTGGAGGGGTTTATTTAAAACAGGGACCTGCAACAAAACGTTACTTTATTTTTATTTATTTTATTTATTGCACTTATACACCGCTCCCATAGCCAGGGCTCTCTGGGCGGTTTACAGAAATTCTAAAATTGAAGGTAAAAACAAGTATACAAAATTTAAAACTCTAAAACACAGAACATACACACATAAAGCATTAAAAACCAATTAAAAACTAAACATGTGGGTAATTTGGATGTGCCGCCATATGCCTGGGCAAAGAGGAAAGTCTTAGCCTGGCGCCGGAAAGATAGCAGCGTTGGTGCCAGGCGAGCCTCGTCAGGGAGATCGTTCCACAGTCTGGGAGCCACCACCGAAAAGGCCCTGTCCCTCGTCGCCACACTCCGAGCCTCTCTCGGAGTAGGCACCCGGAGGGGGACCTTAGATGTTGAACGTAGTGACCGGGTATCCACGCCTGCTTCGGAAAAGTTTCTCAGCTTCGGAAGTGGTTTGACTATGGAGGTTAGACCCTGTTCAGACAACACGCTTAAACCACGGTGGTTAAGCATTTTGAGCTAAACACGACGGCTTAGCATGTGGTGGGAACCATGACTTAGTGTGTTGTGCGAACCGTTCCTAATCATGGTGGCAACATGATAGTGAACACATTGGTTAATCATTTGCTGCAAAAGGGTTAGCAGTCTAACTAACCATGGTTTACTGTGTTGTCTGAACAAGCCCTTTTGGTGTGGTGTAGGAGAAGCACGTGGCCAGTTCTAGACCCTCTGCCTCATTTCCCCTCTAGTTGGTTGCTATTTCCTTCCTTCTGCTTCTTTCTTTCTTCTCTTAATTTCTCTCTCTCTTCCTTCCTTCCTGTCTTCCATCTGGTTCTTTCTTCCTGTCTCTCTCTCTCTCTCTCCCTTCCTTCCTTTTCCTCTCTCTCCTTGTATCATCGCTCCCGCTAATGACGAACTCAGGTGTTGCGTGCCGATAGGACTGGAGTAAAAAATTAGGCCCAGGAGGAACAACGGGAAGATATCAGCTCGCGGGGGAACTCCAAGAATGACCAAATACCCCAAAGAGGGTAGCCCCCACTCCAATTCCAGTAGTGGAAAAGAAAAAAGAAAAAACGGGGGATCAAGTGGGGAGGATGGAATGGAATATGCTTGAAGAGAGCGTGGCTGGCTACAGTGGAGGCCAGCCGCTCCGATTTTCGTTGAGGCTGTGAATCCATTCTGGGTTTCTGTCGGAACCAACCACAATGCTTAAGCAGCTGTCCAAGGTGCTAAACCCCAGCATCAAAATAGTTTCAGTACCTTGGATAGCTCTTTTTAGGGTTCCAGCAGAGTGGGTGCACGGCCCCACCGGAATTGGAGCCGCTGGTCTCAGCTGGCTGGCTAGCTGGAGCCGTGAAGAGGAGAAGTCCTGTTAGGAAGCGTGGATATGCAGCAACATTTTGTTGCAGATCCTACTATGCGTAGAATTACGGAGTTGTTTTGGAAGACATTGTTAGACGGAGGGGTGTAACTGTCCAGGGTACAATTCTCTTTCTTTCTTTCTTTCTTTCTTTCTTTCTTTGACGGCTTCCTTAGAAAAGACCCAAAGGATCTGATAATGAACATTAAAAGATACTAAAATGAAAAACAATTTTAAATAGCTACAAACAACAATATACCACGACCTGATAAAACAACTGAAGGTGCCATCCTGTGCATGTTTAGACAGAAGAAAAGTCCCACAATTCTCAGCCAGCATGGTGGACCTCATGGTGGAGAAAATTCCACAATTGGGGAGCCACCACGGAGAAAGCCCTCTCCCTCTGAACCTCCCTCGGGGGAGGACTCAAAGGCCTCAGACATCATTTGTAATGTATGAGTAGGTTCATGCATGAGAGGCGCTCCACCAGGTATTTCTGTCCCCAGCCAGGTAAGGCTTTGTAGGTTGAAAACAGCACCATGGATCAGGCTTGGGAAAATGCAGGCAGCCCGTAAAAGTGGGCCAGAATGGGCCTTATATGCAATGACCTTCTGGTCCCAGCTCTCAATCCAGCTGCCGCATTTTGCACAAGCTGGAGCTTCCGAATGGTCTTCAAGGGAAGCCCCACGTGAAGCATGGAATCATAGAATCATAGAGTAGCAGAGTTGGAAGGGGCCTACAAGGCCATCCAGTCCAACCCCCTGCTCAGTGCAGGAATCCACCCTAAAGCATCCCTGACAGATGGTTGTCCAGCTGCCTCTTGAAGGCCTCTAGTGTGGGAGAACCCACCACCTCCCTAGGTAACTGGTTCCATTGTCGTACTGCTCTAACAGTCAGGAAGTTTTTCCTGATGTCCAGCCGGAATCTGGCTTCCTTTAACTTGAGCCCGTTATTCCGTGTCCTGCACTCTGGGAGGATCGAGAAGAGATCCTGGCCCTCCTCTGTGGGACAACCTTTCAAGTATTTGAAGAGTGCTCTCATGTTTCCCCTCCATCTTCTCTTCTCCAGGCTAAACCTGCCCAGTTCTTTCAGTCTCTCTTCCTAGGGCTTTGTTTCCAGAGTGTTTCGGTGTTACATTCCGGGACAATGGGATCTGCAAGAAATGTCTTCTAATGTCCTACCGAAATCGACCTCTTAGTTCTAGCTCTGTGGCACTCTGTGGTGGTGGCAGAGAGCAGGTCTTCGCCCCAGTCCATATGATCTTCAAATCTTCAGAAATTTGAAGAGAGCTGCCGTGTCCGCTCTCAGACCTAAACATGCCCAGTGCCTTCAACTTTCCCACATCCTTAGGCAATCGAATCGCATCGCTGGCCTGTTTTCCAACCATCTTTGTGGCCCTCCTCTGAACCTGTTCTCATCTGTCTCCCTCCTCCTGCCCAGGACTGAATGTTACCTCTTATATCATCCTCAGAACCTGCCATGTTCCTCAGTAAATGCGACGGGGAATTAAGCGAGCTACGGAAGAGCGTGGACAGCGAAGGCACCACGCCGGAAAACCTGGACGAAGAGCCGCCCAAGAAGAAGCATCGCCGCAACCGCACCACGTTCACCACCTACCAGTTGCACGAGCTGGAGAGAGCCTTCGAGAAGTCTCACTACCCGGATGTCTACAGCCGCGAAGAGCTGGCCATGAAAGTCAACCTGCCAGAGGTCAGAGTTCAGGTGAGCAAAGCCTGGGAGACCTTGCGGCCTTTTAGGATCAAGAACCGATCCACCAAGGCCCACACGGAGAACTATCATGAGTCAATGCCTGCTGCCTGAGGTGCTAGATTTCTACATGCAGGGTGATTTGGGTTTGTTATCTAAACATGAAATACTCCAGTCTGAGTAGCACAAGCAAGGACATCCTTCTCCGACCGGGTGCTCTCCAGATATGTTGGACTATAACTCCCATCATCCCTGTGATGCAGGGTGAGGATGATAGGGGCTGTAATCCAATGCATCTCGAGAGGGGGGCACCATATTAGAAAAGCCTGAGTTAAAGCCCCTACCCAGTATCCTTCAGATGTGTCGGACTACAACTCCCATAATCCCTAACATATCTGGAGGGCACCAGGTTGGGGGAGGATGTATTGCATTGTGCTACTTAAACTAAAGAATGTCATGTTTGGTTAGCTCCCCTGCAAAAGCAAACAAACAAGCCAATCAGCCTGCATGTAGAAATCTAGCACATCAGGCAACAGGAATAGACTTATGATAGTTCTCCAAGTCACCTTCTTGCAGGCCCTCTGGGGTGTTTTTATGCCCCACACACATATGGTCCACAGTGGTACAGTCCAGGGCACACCTGCGGTAGATCCAGGTGGTAGAACGGACCATACCATTTCATCCTGTGGGTAGGGGGTGAATCATGTTTGTGAGCGTTTTGCTGCAAAAAACGAAACAAAAATATACCTCCCTGCAGGAAGAAAGCCAGGGAAGAAAGTTTCTAGTTCTGCTTGCTCCCTGATGTGCTAGTTTTCTACTTGTAGGGGGTCATTTATTACACATTTAACCTGTTTTACCTACTTGGTCAGCCTGCTTGCGGAGTTTAATTCTGAGCCGGCCAATGGCAAAAGACGTTGCTCAGGAAGTCATCCTGATTGGTGGCTGGACCAAGCCACGGTAGGTACATAAGCTGGTGCCACCTGCTGGGCGATAATTGCACCACGTGGCACAAGCTGCATATAGAGGTATTCTCCTGCATTCTGCTGCATGTCCCTTCGCAGGACTGGGAGCTGTTTGAATGCAGGGGCTGCTTAGCTCGTGGGAGTGTGAGAAATCCTCGTAAAGGCCAGGGTGTTTCTGGGCATGTGAAGAGTGCGAACTTCTTGCTAATTGCTTTATGATTCTTTTGTCCATCCCAGTGGACGCTGGTGGAGGCTGTGTCTGATATTATTATTATTATTATTATTATTATTATTATTATTATTATTATTATTATATTAAAAAGAGAGAGAGACACAGAGAGGAAGACACCAATTTGGAACTCCCCAAATCCAGAGAGCAACTCACATGCCACACCTTTTGGACGTCCTAAAAATCTATTTTTTAGAAGCGCTTTCCCCCCCGAGTAAAACTATGAAATTCTCTACCAGTAACCCCCACCCCAACTTGAAAGCGGATTAGACAAATTCAAGAAGGATATCAGTCGCTACTAATCAGGGTGGCTATGTGCGACCTCCAATATCAGAGGCTGTATACTGGGGGACATGAATGGGATAAGTGCTATAGCACACACATCCCACTTCTGGGTTCACACAGGCAACTGGTCGGCTGCTGTGTGAACAGAATTCTGGCCTAGATGGACCCATAATCTGATCCAGTGCGGGACCTCTTATATCCTATAGATATTGTATCTACTTGTAGATTCAATTTTAAGATGTCTCACTGTTATTTTAATAAATATCAGTTTTATAGGTTTTAATCAGTTTTATGTATTTTATAGTATTTTCGTATTCAATGTTGTTCCCTGCCTCAGTTATTATTATTATTATTATTATTATTATTATTATTATTGATAATTATTGTATGCAATCTGTTTTTATGCTTTTAAATTTTGTATATTTGTTTTTAACGTTCTGTGTTTTAATCTTTGTAAACCGCCCAGAGAGCTTCGACTATGGGGCGGTATGCAAATGCAATTAATAATAATAATAATAATAATAATAATAATAATAATAATAATAATAATACCCTATTTCTTCAATTCTAAGACACACTTTTCCCCCATATAAACATCTCTAAAAATGGGGTGCGTCTTCGAATCGCGGGTGTGTCTTAGGTGGGGGGGGTTCTGTTGGTGGTACTGAAATTCGTGTGTGTCTTACAATCGATGGCGTCTTACAATCAAAGAAATACTGTGGTGGTGGTGATAATAATAATAATAATAATAATAATAATAATAATAATATGATCTTAGCAAGAGCATCATTGGCGAGGCTGTCCAAAGTTAACAGAGGTGCCAATGCACCTAAATGTTTTCATAGAATCATAGAATCATAGAATAGCAGAGTTGGAAGGGGCCTACAAGGCCATCTAGTCCAACCCCCTGCTCAATGCAGGAATCCATCCTAAAGCATCCCTGACAGAGGGTTGTCCAGCTGCCTCTTGAAGGCTTCTAGTGTGGGAGAGCCCACCACCTCCCTAGGGAACAAACAGCATCTCGTGAATGGGCGGGGGAGGCTTAGAATGGGCAGCCTGCCTGGACGGCATTGTGCTTAACACCTCTCCCTTCACAGGTCTGGTTCCAGAACCGGAGAGCCAAGTGGCGCCGGCAGGAGAAGATGGAAGCCAGCTCCATGAAGCTGCACGACACCCCCATGCTCTCGTTTAACCGGCCCGCCATGGCGGCCAACGTCGGCCCGATTGGTAACTCTCTCCCTTTGGACCCATGGCTTACGTCTCCCATCTCCGGCGCCACCACGGTGCACAGCATCCCGGGGTTCATGGGCCCTGCCCAAACACTGCAGCCGGCCTACGCCGGGCATTCGTTTCTCAACAGCCCTCCGGCGATGCCCCAGGGCATGCAACCCATGGCCCCCGCGGCATACCAGTGTGCCACTACGTTTGTGGACAAGTACCCCTTGGAGGACGTCGACCAGCGGAGCTCAAGCATCGCCTCGCTGCGCATGAAAGCCAAAGAGCACATTCAGACCATTGACAAGACGTGGCAGCCGATTTGACGGCGGGCCGGTTGACCCTGCCGTGCCACGGGGCGGGTTGGATTGCGGCGGGTCTTTCCCAAGTGACATCAAGGACATCTCTTAGCTTCTGGCGAACAATGGCAACGTGGCCTACCGTGCACTAGAAACCCGGTTTCTGTTTGAATCGAGGCCCCAGCTAGAAGGCGGATTTACGTCAGTTCATGCGCGGCTCGGTGACGCCTCACCGGTCCGACAGTCTGGAACGCGAATATTTCAGCACCATGAGTAAAAACAAAAAAAACAGAGCGGTTAATCTACCCTCTTGGAGGGGATGGCCTCTTTCACTCTGAAAGATGGTGGCAGCGGTGGGATCAGGAGAGGAGAATTGTGCAAAGTGAATCTTTCCTTGCATGGCCATGGGGTGTGGGGTTGTTGAAGCATTCTGGGCATGGGTGAAATTTCCCTAGAAATATTTCGGCGTCCTCTGAAAAGATCTCTTCCACCTCATAATAAGGAAACAGCTAGGGTGTTCCACCCACCCCTCCGGGAAGGTGGCACATTGGTCCAAATCTCGTCGTATTCTGAATTGGGCGCTCAGTTTCCTGTTCACACACTAGGTTTCCTTCCAACCCGTTCATGTGCGTGTTTCAGTAGCTCTTTCTTGGGTAGTCTTTTGTCTTTGAACTGCAGGCTGCGGTATGGTTTCTGCGTGGCACAGTTTAACCGGCCGAAACGAAACGAAAACATAACGTCCAAAACAAAAAATGAAAGAAGGGAAGGAAGAAGAAGAAGAAGAAGAAGAAGAAAAGATGTCATTTCTCAAAGAATATCTTGTTTTGTCAGGGTTTTCTTTTTCTGCCCAAGGGTACCTCTGGGGATGGGTTCTTTTCCCTGTTAGATTACAGTCCTGGGTCTCGCGATAAACTGAAAAGGAAATTGGAAACCGGATTACATCTGGGTTTTTAAAAAACAGAGCGCTTGGTCCCGGCGAATATGAAACACTTTTAATGTCCCACTGAGTTCAGGGGACGGGCCGTAGATTAACAGTAGAGCGCGTGCTTTCGGGCCGAAGGTCTCGGGTTCAGATCCCTCGTTAGCAGGACTAGGAAAGGCTTTGGGCGTTTCTACCAGTTGGAATAGGTCAGCGTTTTCCCTCCAGGTGGTTTGGAGCACAACTCCCATCTGCCTCAGCTGGAATGGCCAATGGGGCCTCGGCCTGAGGGTCATACTACAACTCCTATCAACCCCGGCCAGCATGGTCAATGGCCTCCTCTAATGTGGTGTGCTCTGGGTGCAGGTGAGGAAATTGGGTTCGACACAGCTGGGACTTGTCCTAGAATTCAGCCTTCCTCAACCTGGGGCGCTCCAGATGTGTTGGACTACAACTCCCAGAATGCCCCAGCCAGCTGGCTGGGGCATCCTGGGAGATGCAGTCCAACACATCTGGAGCGCAACAGGTTGAGGAAGGCTGTGTCCTAGATAGAAGACTTTTCTGACTTCCCGTCCCGCTTGTGCTTCTCTGGGGAAGGATGCCTGCGCTTTGGAGGGGGGGGACACTTGCTTCTGAGTAGACAGGCATCGGGTTGGCTGTGAATCTCTCCCATTCAAGCCAATGGGGCGCAGGAGGGCTTGACTCCGTGGCTGGATTTCACCCAAGGAGATTGTCTGTTTGCTGTTAAAGGCCCTCTGGGTGGGGCTGGATCACTGCCGGAGAAATAAAAGGAAGGGAGATCCTTTGCCTTGAAACGGATCCTCTGGGCTTTGGAGGCGGCCGGCCGGGGCCCTTTGGCTGCCTCCGGGTGGGAAGACCCCTGTGCCTGCTCTACCGTTGGGGGGACGGTGACAATGGGACCGTCCGGCCTTTGGTTCCGCGTCTCCAAGGTATATTCCTCGCCCTGTGCTAAGGCAGCGATGGGTCGCCCTGAATCTAGCATGGTTTCCTCCTCTTCTCTCCTTTCCCTTCCCTTCTCTCTTCTCTCGCTCTCTCCTTCCTTTTCTTTCTTTCTTTGATCTTTCTTTCTCCTTCTCTCTCCCCCTTCCCTTGTTTTACTCATTTCTTTCTTTCCTTCCTTCACCCCTTCCTCCTTAACTTTGTCTCTTCTCTTCCCCCTCTCTCTTCTTCTCTCTCTCTCTGTCGCTCTCCCTTCTCTCTCTTTCTCCATCTTTCATCCCTTCCCTTTCTTTCTTCTTTCTTTCTCCTTCTCTCTGTCTCCTTCCATCCACCCTTCCCTTCCTTCCTTTTACGTCTGTCTGTCCGTCCTTCTTTCTTTTGCTTTTCTCTCCTCTTCCCTTCCCTCTCCTCCCTCCCTCTTCTCTTCCCTTCTCTGTCTTTCGTTCCCTTCCCTTTATTTCTTCTCTCTCTCCTTCCATCTACACTTCCCTTCCTTCCTCTCCTTCCTTCCTTCCTTCCTTCCTTCCTTCTTCCTTTCCTTTCCTCTTCCGTTCCCAGGGCCGTTGCCAGACTATTTTGCACCCTAGGCAGGTGAGCTGCTTTCACCCACCCACCCCCACCCCAGTGAACCTGGGTGCAGGGCGCCATCTCGCCCGCCCAGCCGAAGTGAAACCAGGACGCTGGGGTGGGGGCGGCGGAGGGGGGACTTTGAAACGGCGTGCCTGGCTGGAAGCCATTCTGGGAGAGCGATTTCCAGGCATGCCGTTCCAAAGCCGACCGCCTGCCCCCCTACCCCAGCATTCTGGCTTCGCTTCAGCTGGGTGCCCACCCAGCCGAAGCGAAACCAGGATGCTGGGGGGTGGGGTGGATGTGGCTTCACTTTGGCTGGGTGGGTGCCCAGCTGAAGCGAAGCAAAGATGCTGGAGTGGGGGTGTGTGGCTTCGCTTTAGCTGGGTGGGCGCCCAGCCGAAGCGAAGCAAGGACGCTGGAGTGGGCGGGCGGCTTCGGAATGGTGCGCCCAGAAGCCACCCTCTAAGAGCCGCTGTGGGAGAGCGGCTTCCAGGTGCAGCGTTCAGCGCCCCCTTACCTTGGCGCTCTAGGCGGCCGCCTAAGCAGCCTCAATGGTAGCACCGGCCCTGTCCATTCCCTCTCTTCTCTCTCTCTCTTCCCTCCCTCCCTTCCTCTTCCCTTCTCTCTCTTTCTGTCTTCCTTCTCCTCGTTTCTTTTCTCTCTCTCTTCTTCCCTCCCACTATTCTCTTCTCCCCCCTCTCCTCCTTCCTTCCTTCCTTCCTTCCACCCACTGACATGATTAACGGGATTTACAAAACTCCAGGCGGCCCGCTCCGGGCATTGGCGTCAGTCACCAGTGCTGCACCGAGCAGGCCCTCCGCTTTAGGGACACGTCGGAACCAGGCGGCCCACCTAGCTCAGCACCCTTAGCCCGAGAATCCCAGAAACGGCCACCAACGCCCAGGAGGCACCAAAAGTAGCCAAGAAATGAGAACGAAAACCACGCGGGTGCCAGGCAGAATCTACACTACTGCTTTATAACGGTTTATAACGGTAGTGAAAGCTGTTTAGGCCCAGGGCGCACGCCATGGACAGTTTTCAAAGTGTTGTGTCCTTCTTGGTGTAGATCTGGCCCAAGTTTACACTGGCCCAAGATACACGGACACCTGTGTGATCCTGCTGTACACTACACCAAATCACGCCTCTGAACCCTGAATTATTCTCCCTGTTCTTAGCACTTCTGTTCCTTCTTCTCTTCTTTCTCCTCTCTCTCTCTCTCTCTCTCTCTCTCTGTCCTTCAGCCTCTTTGGCCCAGCTGGCGCCCTGTGCCTTGTGATTCGAGCTCCACCGGGTGCGCGTCAGAGCCGATTCCATATTGCACGCATCGCTGCCCCCCCAACAAAAGGGGCCGAGGCCCGGCCCCCTCTCCCAGGCCCCAAAGCGCCCCAGAAGCTGGCATTGTTGTCTCGGAACAGACGCAGGCCTGGGTCGGTGTCCCATTGAGCTTGTTATCTGGAATCTATTCGCCCATCAGTCTAGAGGCGACGGGACGGGACGGGGAGGGACCCGTCCCCTCCATCGCCGCCTGTGAGCAGAGCCCTGTGACACTGTGACTTCGCTTTCAAGCAAGTCTGTGTCCCTTGAACCAGAGGGAAAGCACAGCAGAACTTCCAAGTGAACCTTTTTTTAAAAAAATGGGGGGGAGGCCATCTCCAGGCAGGGCTGGGGCTAGACTATTTCGCACCCTAGGCAGGTGAGCTGCTTTCACCCCCCCACCCCCACCCCAGCGTACCTGGGTGCAGGGCGCCATGTCGCCCGCCCAGCCGAAGCGAAGCCAGGATGCTGGGGCGGGCGGGCGGCTTCGGAATGGCACGCCCAGAAGCCACCCTCTAAGAGCCGCTGTGGGAGAGCGGCTTCTGGGTGCAGCGTTCGGTGCCCCCTTTACCTTAGCGCTCTAGGCGGCCGCCTGAGTGGCCTCTATGGTAGCACCGGCTCTGTCTCCAGGTGACGCTCGCTTCATCTCGCGTGGCCATTTTCTAAAGAGGCATGTACCAAAAGGTGCACGTTCCGCCGTTCGCAAAAGCACGAAAGTGCGCGCTTTTCTTCCAGGGGCGCGTGCGTCGATGCACGTTTCCTGGACGGACGCGTTTCCCGGATGCGATCACAACGCCCGCCAATGTGCAAACTTGGTCAGGGGGAAGAAAATACGCGTTCTGGCTCTTGGGGAACTGAACTGAAACCCGACCACATCGGGAGTTTGAAAGCACCCCGAGAATGAGGTGTACAAACGGAAGCCTCTTCCATTTTTACCAAAGCCTTCTAGAAATGGAAGATTTCAGTCCAGTGCTAGTGGGTTACAGAGATCTCAGTTGGGGTAGGGCGAGAGAAATCACGACTTGCGCAGAGACGGATAGCTGAGATGGGTGAAGTTTAGCGCATGACGCATTGCAGTAATACCAACCGCCACAGTTTGATTTTGTGTGTGTGTGTCTTAAAACCCAGAGAGTCCCGTGGCCTTCAAACAGAAGCTGCCACGCACCCCATTTCAAAGACCGGTTGTTTGAATGCCTCCAAATGTGGCCTCATCCTGGCCGCCATGGGTCTCGCCATGCGCAAAACCGCTTCTCTCCCATCGCAAATCCAGGCAGAAAACGTTGCCAGATGCGTTCAGGTTGCAGGTATTCTGCAGGAAGCGCAAGCAGATCGAATGGGGGAACTCACGGGCCGGCGTGATTGGGCATCTGCTTAGGCCCCCAACTTGGTAGGGAGGGCCCCCTGCCCCGTTACTGGGGTCCTATGGCTGCCTGTTCAACTCTCCTCTCCAGGCAAGTGAGCAGCAAGAGGGGCAAGGAGAAGGCATCACAAGGTCTCCATCTTTTCCCTCCCGGCTTGCACAGTGGAGGTTTGCGGCCCCGATTTCAGTGAAGCGGCGGATCCGCTTGCTTCGGCCGTCTGTCAGAACTCTAATGGAGCTGTCCAAGGTGCCGGTCCCTAGCCCCCCCAATGGCTTCAGCACCTTGGATAGCTCAAGAGGGCCGACTGGTTCACTGCCCCACTGAAATACCAGCCACCAGCCTCGCTGGAACCCGGAAGAGGAGCACTCCTGTTAGGAGGCCTCGAAACGCTGCAACATTTTGTTGCAGGTCCTGCTTGTATAGCTGCACAGCCCAAAGGTTTGCTGGCGGAGGCAAGGCGAGGAAGGAAACGCCCTCACCCCAAAACACCCTCCCCCCCGGAAGTTGCACTGGGGACCCTACACATCCTATATCTCAGGGGGGGAGGTATTCCCCAGATAGCCGCCTCCCCCTTTCATGGCCCCGCCCCTTTTCTTCCAACCGCCAATCATTGGGTGCTTTCCCAGATTTGGGGTGCAATTTTCTCCCCCGTCCCCTTTCTAAAAGGTCGAAACGTCCCTTCTAAGGCCGCAAAAATTTGGAGCTACAACACGCTGACGTTTTTGGCTACACCTACCAGCGGAACGCGGCTCCTGGTCGCTTCTCTGGAACCGGGTTTAGCCCTCTGGCAGAAAGAGGCGCAGCGCCCGTACAATACAGACGCGTGCTCTGCAAACGGTGGGGCTTTATGTACCGAAAACGACAACACCCCTGCACAAAAGGGAGAACATCAAAAGACCCTGCTGAACCCAACCAAAGGACTCGCTAGCCCAGCCTTCTGTTCCCACAGCGGCCAACCAGATGCCCCAAGGCAGACTTCCTCAACCTGGGGCGCTCCAGATGTGTTGGACTGCATCTCCCAGAATGCCCCAGCCAGTACCCTCCCGGACCTGTTCCCCAGTATACTGCCTCTGATACTTTAGGTAATCTAGCCGTTGATAGCCTAATCCCTTTTTCAAGCTGTCCAAGTCGCCGTCCTTTGCTCCACCTTGTCAAAGTGAGTTCCGCAGTTTAACTCTGCGCTGCATGAAGAATTTTTTCCCCCTTGGATCTGTCCCGAATCTCCCACCAATCAGGGCTTAGGAGACAGGGAGAAAAATGTCTCCCCGATGTTTCCACACCGTGCCCCAAAGGTCTGCAAAGAACCCGCATCATTTTAGAAAAACACCCTAATTATTGTTTGCGTTGAAACGCCCAATGACGGAGCAGGCTCAGTGAACGCAAAATGCGGACTTTCGCTTTCACCGAGGAGGGGTGGTGGCAAACCCTAGAAAATCAGAGTGGGGAGGGAATGGAACGGAGTGTCGTGGAAAGGATCACTGCTGACTGGCTGGCTGAGTTGATTACGGGTTTGTTTGTTTTTTTATAAAAAAAGAAACAAAAAATGAAGAAGCACTGCTGATCTGTTTACTGCGCCCCCCCCCCCCCCCGTGTCAGAAACCGGCGCGCAGGAAAGAGTACTGAGAAGCAAAGCAGGAGTCACGAGCGAAGTGAAATTGGGGTGGGTGGGAGAGGGCCTTTTCACACGAACGCAGGGGTGCATGCAGGAATAACCACCCGCGTCGGCTGCCCTGGGCTTTTTCATTTACTGGTGAACCAACCTGGCTTTGCAGCCCTAGGAATAGCCCCTGACACGGGGCACCCCTGTAGCCCCCTAAGGAAAAGGCCTGCCTGATCCATTCCCCTGATGGGGGCAGCCTCACACCAGGGAGGAAGGTGGGATCCCTGTTACTATCTCTCTCGGCCTATTAACCCCCCCTGGATTCAAACCGTATAGACTGCAAAGCCTTGTGCAGGTTAGGGAAATTTGCCATCTAGTGGCTGAAGATGTGTCTGCAAGCATCAATTGCACAGACACATTGAAACTCATTCAAAGAAATCAATGTGTTTGAAAAACAAACTAACCCTCAGGTGCACACCACTTGGGTTCCCTTCGTACACATGCTACATTTCAGGTGTCTTGGCACTATAGCATGGACGGACAGACAGACATCCTTTATTTAGATGGTTCAAATGATCAAAAACCTTCCCATTGTCAGGAAGTTTTTTTCCTGATGTGGCTCATGTTCTGTTTCTGTTGCCTCTACCTTGACTGGCCACTGAGCTATGACCCTTCCCCTAAAAAAAAGAAAGAAATCAAAATTCTAGTCCCCAGGGAGGCCTCTGCCTTATATGGACTCAGGTCCTTGGCCCCTTTCGCTTAACACTAGTCTGACAGAAGCCCAGATGAATATAGGCTTTTCTTTCATCATCCACAACCCAAGATCCTTTGTAGCCAGAAATGCTGCAGATTAAACTTTGGGTCTTCAGCACGCAACACCAGTGCTCCACCACAGAGCCGTAAAGGGGAAGCACGATTGACTTGTTAAATCCGGAGTGCTGTTCATGGTTTGCACAACCTCAGCTTGCAAAATATATACACGACAGGCACATCTCTGCATAATCCAGCAAAAGGCCGCTAAGAACCAAGCAGCAAACCTTCCTTACCTGGAGGTGTGTCGGACTCCAACTCCCATCAACCCCAGCCAGCCTGCTGGGAGCTGCCATCCGACATAACTGGAAGGATCCGGGCTGGAGGGTGTCGTAGGCTGACCTAGAGATTGCATTTGGCCCAGACGGGTGTGAGCTTCCCAAAACTTTCAGCTGGATCACCACCAGTGCAGTTCCCAGGCAAGGGCGCCTCTGAGCACAAGCAGAGCATCTTGGGTTGGCGACTCCTGGGTTAATCGCAAGCGTTCTCTCATCCGTACCACCCACCCTTCGGATCAGAGGCCCAATTGGACACGGGGTCCAATTTGGAAGGTTTAAATGCCTCTCTTCGCACTTAGGTTCTGGCTCTGGTGGCCAGTACTCGTTGAATCTAGCAGGCCTGAGAGCACAGGAAATGTTCAATATGTGTGGGACATTCGCCCCTAATATAAAGCCCTCTCTGGGTACCGGCCCAAAGTGCTCAAGCCATGATAGGCTGGGATTTTGGGCCACCCCCACCTTCTCCGAAACTGAATTCGGTGAGGGAGGGGGTCCCATGAAGATGTCTTCCCAAAGGCCCTCCGAAATTCAGAACTGGCATAGATTCGCTTGCCACTCGGGGGGGGGGGGCATTTGCCCTTCCGCCCCCCCCCCCAGGTTGTGGCCCCCTGAAATCCAGTCCTAACGGCGCCATGGCCAGCATAGGCTGTGGACGGCACATCCGAACCAGCCCAAAGAGTAGAATATTAGCCCAACGTGGATTTGGATGCTGCTATAAATCATAGAATCATAGAATAGCAGAGTTGGGAGGGGCCTACAAGGCCATCTAGTCCAACCCCCGGCTCAAGGCAGGAATACACCCTAAAGCATCCCTGACAGAGGGTTGTCCAGCTGCCTCTAGTGTGGGAGAGCCCACCACCTCCCTCGGTAACTGGTTCCATTGTTGTACTGCTCTAACAGTCAGGAAGTTTTTCCTGCTGTCCAGCTGGAATCCGGCTTCCTTTAACTTGAGCCCGTTATTCCGTGTCCTGCACTCTGGGAGGATCGAGAAGAGATCCTGGCCAAATTCGGCCAAGCCTGCGGCGGTGTCTTTCCAGTAACGGCCCCGCCTGACCTCCTTTACAAAAATAACTGAGGGTGCAATCCTACGCATGTTTAGACGGGGAAAAGTCCAAAAAAACTCCCAGCTGGGAGTCTTACATTAACTGTGGGAGTCCCAAGAATTAATGGCGTAATTACGTGCGCAAACGCTCCCTCCCCATCGTCCCGGCTGTCTAACTTGACCGCTTCCCAATTTATAAGTCCCCGCGGGAAAAGCCCTTTGTGGGGTGGGAAAAGCAGACCCGGAGCGGCGGCACTAATGGGGTTTGACCGCCCCTCAGCTGACCCGCTCCGTCAGGGCTGCCGTGTTTTAATTCCCCCCCCTTTCAACCCTCGGCGTCAGTCGGAGGCGCCTCAACACATGTGGCGCCAGAGTCCCAAGGCTGATGGGGCTTCGCCGGGCGACCCACGGAGCAGGGCTCAATTAATTGAGCTTTAATTAGGTCAGGCCGTGCCTTTCCTCCCTGCCCGGAAAGGGGCCCAGTCACGAAACACCCCCTCCCTTTGTCCAAAATACCCAGGCTGGACCAAAGATAGGGGTCTCCTCCCAAACTTTCGGGAAGAGAACACAAGTGGTGGGAAAGATTCTTGCTCCGCTTGGGACCCTGCCAGTTAAGGGAAACTGGACTGAATTGGGCCAGGAATCAACGTACTACGCGCCCGTTTAAATCGGCCCTGGCTTCTGAACCATGAGGACTGGAAACTTGATTTCTTGGTCCATCACCAGGTAGGGCTGAGATCCAGGAGAGATTCTGCGAATCGGAGGAAATGCAGAGCGAAAGGGACCAAGGCCCCAGGTCCTTCTTAAAGCTGTTTCACACGTCCATTCACACGAATGGATTGAAAACGGACTTGTTCTGTCCGCTCTTAGATTCTGTCCGCTTCCGAAGCGGAGTCCCAAGTCACCTGCCTCCACCAAGCTAGACGCTGAAAAGGCGGGACTTGTCATAGGGGTAGCCAGCGCTCAGAAGTCAAAACTCTGACACCTGGGGTTTGGTCTGGGTAACATGATCCAGGGACAAAAGGGAAACTCCAGAGACATGTTTAGCGGTGACCGGAAAGACCCCGAGACAGACGGAGATGAGGAGTGGAAGCAGGGCCATTATGCCAGCCCCGAAGGACCTAACATTTTCCTCTTCCCTCCATGTTCCTCTTTCTTTGCATGCTGGGTCTTTTCAAGCTGTAAGTCTGTGAGCAGGGACTGTCATGTTTTAACTGCTTATTCAGAAGCTGCTCTGGGAGCCTTTTGGGTTAAGGGCACTGCAAATACACAAATAAAAATGCTGTAAATAAATAAATAAAAAAGGGTCCTTTGAGATGATCCAGCAGAATTTTTCTTGTGTCTTCCTCTTAGGCCAATCCTTCTTCTAATCCTCTTGCTTCTTTGACGTGCCTTGAACCAAAAGCAGTCAGTGGTGTTCTCAATGGGTAAGTCCCTCTGACTCACCTGTCCACCCATCGCAACCGCATGCAGGCAGAACTATCCCACTGCTACCACCACTCTACCCCCATAGGCACACAACAACGTAGCTTTTATTCATTTTTTCTTTCAATGAGACTCCTCATCTTTATTTGATCTTGCATCATCCCAACTGATTTAAAAAGGAGATAAAATAAGACAGTCACCCGATAAGGGCAACCAGAGACAGGAATTGACAAACCTGTGAATATCACAACACACCCAGGAGCCAATGCTGAATGCTATCTAGAACATGTGATGTTCGCCTTTTCTTTTAAAAATCGCCTGAAGTCTTTGGGGGCTATTTTGAGTGTGGTTGACTTTGGCTGGGCATCTTTTCTGAAGAGCAGGCGCGGGAGAGAAGTTCAAGCGTTTCCGGAATCCGGCAGGGAGTGCAAATTTCCCATCACCCCCCTCCCCGCCCCACATTACAACGTCCCAAAGAACCCATTAAAATCCAACGAGCGGCTTCCGTAGATATCGTGGTCCAAAACCGGCTCTTTATTTCTGAGGGTCGCCATACGCCGAGATGAAGCAAGGCCAGTTCTTAAACTGCCTTTTCAAAGCAGTTCTACGCGCACACACATAGGGAGATATCCCAGATAAGCATTTAGGCTGCAACAGCGCAAAAGAGATTCGGATCGCTGTGGGGTTATTACTGCCACCACTGCCGCCCGGGAACTGCTCCGCAAATTTTCAGATTCACCGTACCAAAACGACCCCCGTTTCAATTTGACTGACATCTCCGCCTGGGGCATTCTAGGGGTCTCTCTATAAGCTCTATTTACCCTGCTGTAGCTGCGCAGTGGCGCTGCAGTGGCTATACGACACAGCAGCCAACCCACAGCCACCACGGGGCTTTCGCCCTGAAACTGCGTGTTTAAAGAGTCGCCAGCTTACGGCAACTTTTCCCTTTGTCACCGCCGTATGTCCACCGTCTGTCGGCCTGACCTTGCTTCAGTATGCGGCTTCCTGGGGGTGGATGGAGGCTACTCCAAGGTTGCTTGGAGCACGGGAAGGCAGGGCAAACTCCGTGAGACCAATGGCCGCTAGGAAGCCCTGCCGTGGGATCAACCATTCCCACCCCGCAGCTGCGCCCACGCGGGGTTTTGTAGGAACAAGCAGCCAAAGCCTTAAAAAACCTCCCCCAGGTGTTTCGGACTACAACTCCCAGAATTCCTCTCCTTCAAACATAAATGTTCCATGTTTTTAGGTGTTCTATATTCGCTGTTGTTCCTCGCCTTGATCCAAGCGGAGAGGCAGGTAAGAAATAAAATTATTATTATTATTATTGGTTGCAAAAAGTCACATCCCAAAGATTCTTTCTTAACTCAAAGCCTCAACTGCTTTCCTTGAAGAAAGAGAAGCCGGGCGGAAGGAAGGCGCCAGAGAGGAAGTGACTCCTGCTGCAGCTGCCACCTATGGGCTGGCGCTGGCCACTGCACTGTGCGGCTTCCAGACCGAAGGGGGGCCCCTACCAAGTTGACCCCGCAACGTCGCGTTCTCTGGTGCAGCTTTCTCTGCCCTCCAGGTGTTTGGGCCTGCAACTCCCATAACCCCCAGTCACCGGTCATGCTGGCTGGGGGTGATGGGAGTTGAAGTCCAACATATTGGGAGGGTCCCAGGCTGGGGAAACCTGCACCCTTTCACATCGATCCGCCACTGGCCCGACTTCGAAAGCAGCGATCACCCTCCCAAGTCAAGACACAGGTTGGCGAGAGCAGGACTCTCTTGACTCCGCAGCTGTGTTTTCAGGGACACAGAACGGGGATCCGTTTTTGGGCCACAGGGGGTTACCCTCCAACCCCAAGCTGGGACGAGAGGACAAATTCTCCTTAATGTTTCCCTTCGCATGGGGAGGTCGTAATATTTACGGGGGTGAGTTTGCGGGACTACACCTCCCATCATCCTTGACCCCTGGTCCTGCTGGCTGGGGCTGGTGGGGGTTGTATTCCAAAACACCTGGAGGGGAAGCACTTGAACTTTTTTTTTTTTTTTTACAGTTGGCGCATTGAGGGACAGGATCAAACCAAACTGTTCCCTGAACGTAAAAAGACTCCATCACCCTCGGCAGATTTTTACGGAGGGAACTGTATGCATGACACAGAGCGCTTTTCCTCTCTTTGAAAAAGACACATGTGGGGTACTCCTGGTGTGTGCCCCCCCACTTAAAAAAATAAAACAAACCCAACAGCAACAAGCCCAATATTTGCTCAGATTTATCTCTACGAGTTCCACCCGATATTCTTAACTGCTATTAACTGGAACCCAGAACCGCAGTTGCGAACTGATCCAGGAGGTCATCATGAAACTGATTTTTAAGATAGAAAAAGTCGGTTTCGTAGATGGAAATTCGGAACGGGTAAGGTGGGTACTGCCACCTCTGGTTATCAGCCAATACGCAACCAAATTACCAGGTGGGACGGGAGCCCCCCCCCCAAAAAAAAGGGTGGGTGGGTGTTCTGTCAGAGGTCACAAAAATGGTCTCTCCAAAGCGGGGGGAAATAATATTCCAGAATCCGGGTTCTCTTTTTATTTATTTTCTCTCGGGAGTTAAAACGGTGGTCGTTCAGTTCTCGGTCCGTAGGGATCGTTTCGTGGCTTCTGCGGTTGCTGTGAAAACCAAGAGAGGGACATTCCGTTAAGAGGAAGGTGACGACGAGGGTCTCACTCCACCAGCAACCGAGAAAACTAGTTCAGAAATCGGGGAAGGGCTTTCGAATCCAACAGAGAGCCATCGAGCCGGGATTTTCCGTTATTTTGAGGCTCCTGTGGATGATGTGAAAACCAAGAGAGGGACATTCCGTTAAGAGGCGAGTGACAACGAGGGTCTCACTCCACCAGCAACCGAGAAAACTAGTTCAGAAATCGGGGAAGGGCTTTCGTATCCAACAGAGAGCCATTGAGCCGGGATTTTCCGTCATTTTGAGGCTCCTGTGGATGATGTGAAAACCAAGCGAGGGACATTCCGTTAAGAGGCGAGTGACAACGAGGGTCTCACTCCACCAGCAACCGAGAAAACTAGTTCAGAAATCGGGGAAGGGCTTCCGAATCCAACATCGAGCCATCGAGCCGGGATTTTCCGTTATTTTGAGGCTCCTGTGGATGATGTGAAAACCAAGAGAGGGACATTCCGTTAAGAGGCGAGTGACAACGAGGGTCTCACTCCACCAGCAACCGAGAAAACTAGTTCAGAAATCGGGGAAGGGCTTTCGTATCCAACAGAGAGCCATCGAGCCGGGATTTTCTGCCGTTGCATGGAGACTGTAAAAATAACCCCTTCTCCTCCCCAGGAAATCCCAGCCGAGAGCTTTGATTGGCAGGGAAGAGGTATGTCAGCATAAGCTACTTAGTGTCAAAGTTAGAGAAGCGTTAAGCCGGATTTTCAACAGGCGAAGCATCTAGGCCTGCCTGTGTGGGGATAAGTGATTTTCCGTGGCCAGGTACACGGAGGGTTTAAAGATCCATGTTTGCACCTGTTTGAGACACTCTAGACTGGGGAAGGGGGCATAGTGGAGTGGCGGAGTACTTGCTTTGCATGGAGGAGGCTGTGGGTTCGAATCCCAGCACCTCCAGTGAGGGGTGGGAAAGGCCTTAGTTTGGAACCCTGGAGAGGCACTACCAGTAAATGCAGAGGACCCCAACCTTTTGGGGGGTCAGTGGACACATTTGGAAGTTTGAGAGCGTGTCGAGGCACTTTCACAAAATGGCCGCCATGAGGGGGCGGGGCTTGCTCCTTCATAAAATGGCTGCCATGGTGGCAGGGGAAGACCTTTTTGATTTTTTCAGCACTTTAACCGTCTAGCAACTTAATTTTAACTTGGCTGTTTAAAATTTGTCTTTTAAATCTGTCTTAATTTCTGCACTGCTGCCCGGTTTTATCCTGGTTGTGTTTTTATATTGCATTTTACATTATGCTTTTATACTGGATGTTTTGAATGGCTTCTACGGTTTTAATTTCTGTAAACCACCCAGAGAGCTTCGGCTATTGGGCGGTATAAAAATGCAATAAATAAATAAATAAATTACCGCTGCTTTCCCCCCCTCCCTGAGATTATCCCTTGGGAAAATAAATCCATAAATCTGTTAGCCCCCACACCTATTTGGGGCAGATCAATACTCAGGGGCAAGGGAAGAACAGCATTGTTCCAGTTTAGGAAGCTGCCGTCCCGGGATGCCCGGAGGAAAAGCGTTTACTGCGAACAATCCGGAGGACGGCTAGATGTAAACTGGTTTTTCCTCTTCCTGCGACACGCAAGTTCACACGGGGATTGACAGAGCTGCGTTGGAAAAACGCAGCTCTGGTTTCAGAGATCAGCAGGGCCGAATGTTGGGTTCGGGAGAAAGCCGCCGTCAAGTCCGAGAAAGTTCTTCGGTCGCTTGATACTTTATCCCTGGTACGTTTCGGACGGCGGCGCCCAGCGTCCCCAGCCCAGCTGGGGCTGATGGGAGTTGAAGTCCGAAATACATAGAGGCTGCTGGTGAAAAGGAAGCTTGCGCTACCTTGAATGGATCCAAATTTGAAACACAGTCTAAGACGAAAAAAAGGGGGACTGCCGTTTACCAAAAACAGACCCTCGGCCCATTGACCTCAATGTCGTCAGCACTGACTGGCAGCAGCGGCTCTCTCGCGTTTCAAACAAGGGCCTTTCCCCAGCCCTACCTAGAGATGTCAGAGATTGAAGCTAGGACCTCTTGCGTGCAAAGCAGGGGTGGGGGGCCCTCCGTCACAGAACTATAACCCTTCTCTTAAAAAGAAAGCACGTTTCCTCATGGTGCTGCATAGAAGGGTGATTTCAATAGCACCTAAAGAGTTGCCTTATTCAGAGTCGGGCCCGGGGGGCCGTCTAGCTAAGTGCTGTCCACACTGGCTGGCAGCAGCTCATCAGGATTTTAGCCAGGTATTCCAGACCCCTCCCTCCCCCCGGCCCTACCTGGAAATATAGGTAAAGGATAGCTTTACCCCTGGACCTATGGCCCCGAACTAAGGTGCAAAAATAAAAGAGCAGGTAAATCATGAATAGAAAACAAATGAAGCCGCTGAAACAAATACGTCAAAAGCCCCACGCCTTCCGGCCGATTTGTATTTTAAGACCTACTTTTGGGGGTTATAGAAACGCCTGCAGAATTTCTTAGAGACACACCTCCGCCGAAAATTCACCGGCGACTCAGAAAAGCGTTCCGAAGGGCTGTCGCTTATATTCCATCCTTTCCCCCCCCCCCCCCGGGCAGGCTTTTTATACTCCCCTGAAGAAGGCCTTAAAATACAAATAGGCTAGAACACGTCGGGCTTTTCCCACAAATAAAACGTTTCTTTTAGGATCCGGAGGCCTTCCTTAAAAAACAGCCCCCCGCCATCATCCGTACAACGCTAAATTTTGTGGCGCTCGGGTTCGAGAGGTGGCGGGTTCAGGTGCCGCTCGCGCACGCGTGTCAGCAACGGCACGCGGCCCCTGGGCACCAGAAATAGAAGGAAGAACGTTATCTTTGGCCTTATCTCACCCAAAATGACTTTAGCTGCACCTGTCTGGTAGGGTTAGCCTTTAGCTGCCCAGAGATCGCTTGTTATCGGTCAGCATTGAATTGTGGGGAAATAGGGTGACCCTTGGGTTTTACACATTTGGGGTACCCTCCGCAGCTTGGGGGTGCCTGCGTGTAGGGGCGAAGTCATGCTAAACCTAACTATTTCCGTCATGTGGAAGAGAAAGGGGTTACGTACAAAGAAGTAGAGGTGCAGTTGGAAGTCGGATGGAGACAAGGTCAGCCGTTGGACAAAGACTGAAGCACTGAAGGAAGAGAAAGAGTAAAAAAAAAGGAACGTGCGGAAGAAATAGCAAGCAGAAAGCCGAGAAGAAAAAGCGCCAAACGCCTTGGGGGTCGCATAGCCAGCGGAAGAGAGAACCAACATCAAAGAGTCCAATTTTGAGGATGGTAGAAGAACCGACGTTTCAGGTGGTTCAATTCCGGACAGCAAGGGTGCGGAAGGGCAGGCCTCGGGGGCCAGATCCGGCCCTCTGAGGTTCGCCCGGTGGCCCCGCCCCCTTTCTCCCAGCCACGGACTGCTGTGCGTGGTTCCCCTCCCATTCTAAAACAATGAAAGGCCTCTACTATGGCTTTGTTACGGGCAAAAAGAGATTCATGCCAAAAATACCACTGGGATTCTAGGCCCCTCCCCCTTTTGCCTCTGGCCAAGGGGTTTCCCACCCGCGATCTAGAGGGCCACAAAAACAGCCCTCTCCTCGCACTCGGTGCCGCACGGTATGTTTCTCCTGGGTTGCTCCATCTTGGGCAGGAGAGGTGCAAAAAAAAAACCCCCAGCCCCGGCCTACCTTCCCTGGACGCTGCCGAAGCGATGTCAGCGGCCCGGCCGCCCAGGTCGCTCAGGACGCTGTCCACGGTCTGGTGGTGCCTGAGGAACCACGGGCGGATGAAGCTGTGGTAGAGCAGCTGGGAGCCGTTCCACGAGACGGGAGCCATGCACCACACCAAGAAGACACACTGGGGAGGGTGGGAAACGGGGTTAGCACCTATGGCGCGATCTTGAGGACTACCACCGTGACCAATTCCAATGCCCTCAGCAGTCAGACGTTCAGAGGTAAGACTATCCTGTCTTCCGCAGCGCCATTTACGGGCGCCGTTGGTATTTATTTAAAACATTTGTATCCCGCCTTATATCACTAGGATCTCAAGGTGGCATTCAGATAAATGGTCAGGCTTGCACTCCTTACGAACAAACGCCCGGAGTTTCCGTCCTGCGGGTGCCCAGCCCACCTTAAACTTCCCACACCTCTTCACATATATATATATATAATTTTACTATCCCACATATAAGGAAATACATTTTCCACAGGGGTAGCAGACGTGTCCGCCTGCGGCCGCCGAAACACCGAAGTCCTTGCGGCATCACAAAGACGAACGCCTTCATTTCCTCTTGCGAAACGGTTTACCTTGCCGGCGTAGTAGAAGGGGAACCAGTAGAGAAACGTGTCGGAGAAGAACTCAGCGACGCTGAAGAGGCCGTAGACGACCCAGTAGGTTAACCAGGTGGTGTCGTCGTCTTTGGTAGAGCTCTCGATGGCTTTGATGCTGAAGGAGGACGGGGAGACAAAGAGAATCATAGAACCACAGAAGAGTAGAGTTGGAAGGGGCCAATAAGGCCATCTAGTCCAACCCCCTGCTCAGTGCAGAATCCACCTTCAAGCATCCCTGACAGATGGCTGTCCAGCTGCCTCTTGAAGGCCTCTAGTGTGGGAGAGGCCACAACCTCCCTAGGTAACTGATTCCATTGTCGTACTACTCTAACAGTCAGGATGTTTTTCCTGATGTCCAGCTGGAATCTGGCTTCCTTTAACTTGAGCCTGTTATTCCGTGTCCTGCACTCTGGGAGGATCGAGAAGAGATCCTGGCCCACCTCTGTGTGACAACCCTTTAAGTATTTGAAGAGTGCTATCATGTCTCCCCTCCATCTTCTCTTCTCCAGGCTAAACATGCCCCGTTCTTTCAGTCTCTCTTCATAGGGCTTTGTTTCCAGACCCCTGATCATCCTGGTTGCCCTCCTCTGAACACGCTTCAGCTTGTCTGCGTCCTTCTTGAAGTGTGGAGCCCAGAACTGGACGCAATCCTCTAGATGAGGCCTAACCAGGGCTGAATAGAGAAGAACCAGGACCTCACGTGATTTGGAAGCTACACTTCTATTAATGCAGCCCAAAATAGCATTTGCCTTTCTTGCAGCCATATCTCACTGTTGGCTCCTATTCCGCTTGTGATCTACAACAATTCCAAGATCCTTCTCGTTTGCAGTATTGCTGAGCCAAGTATCCCCCATCTTGTAACTGTGCATTTGGTTTCTTTTTTCTCGGTGTGAAACTTGGCATTTATGCCTATTAAATTTCATTCTGTTGTTTTCCGCACAGCGGCGTGAATTAGCCAGGCCACTGTTCTGCCCCGGGCCCAAGCAGGGGAATGACATACATGTGTCTTGAAACGGATACTTACGAGGCATAAGCTGGGTAGACGAAGCCGATGAGATTACAAAGCAGGGAGGCGCCATATCCGAACATCAGGTAGAGCACCAGGGAAGCGATGGAACCTGGACATGGGGCAAAGCCAGAAAAATGGTGACTGGGTACAAGTGTCCGATTTTGTAAGGTAGTGGTGTCCGCTTCACAATCAAGGTTGGTCAGAACCAAAAGACGTGACGGCCAACGTGGAATCAACTCCTTTCGTTTGGCTTGCGGCCAGAACTAGTCACAAGATCTTTAAAAAACACATCAATGTTTTCAACAAAGACTTTGCATCTGAAATAACAACGGAACGTGTCTGTCTGTCCGCACCGTAGCGCCCAAACCACGAAACCTAAGTGCCTGAAACTTGGCATGCATACTAAGGGGACCCTCTGGGTGTGTGCCTTGGGGTTGTTTCGTTTTTAAAACATATTCATTTATTTTAATGAGTGCAAATGTGTTCAAGGGGTCGAGGCCTACAGTAATATCTCCAGCCACTAGGTGGCAAACTTCTCTAACCAACACATAGGTTCGCAGTCCCTACAGCTGGAAGCCAGGGGAAATTTGTAGGCTGAGGGACAGAGTGATATGCTTGCCCTGTTGAAGGGCAGCCGCATCTAAGGGGAATGGAGCGGACAGACCCCTCCCACAGGGGGTTTTGGGATTCACCATGGCAGGGGTCATGCCTAGGGCCCCCAGAAGGCATAGCGCCATCCAGACAGGGGCAGGCACATTGTGTCAAACTCTGACACCCGTGTAAGTTTAGAACGACCACTGCAGCAGCGAAGAACTTGCGATTATTTTCAATTGTACAAAAATAAAACACACTAACTTAGCTTTTACACTCTGCAATGAAAAACAGTGTCAATTAAGCAACAAATCTATTTAGAACTGTCTGTATTAAAAAATATATAATAAAGAAAATTATATTTACAGACCAAATACAAATCTCTCGAACTTTAAAGCACCATTCATTACAAATGCTGCGTTACAGGTATTAGGACAGCTGAAGGTTTTAAAATCTCAAGGTCTTCCCATCCCGAACATGAAGAAACACGAGAACTAATGTAGATTCTGATCAAAAATGAACAGAAACTACATCCTCACCCAACAGTACCGGCCAAATTCAACAGGTACAGCTGTTCCTAGCAGGGAGAGGACTGTATTGTACCTGCCTGCCACGTAGCCGTTAAAGATGAAGAGCCCATCAGAAAAGAGAGATTTGGCAATCTTAATGCAGCATCAGAAACGTGTTCGGATACGCAGGGATTCGAAGAGCTCAGCGCTCAAAGCCCTGCACCTGGGTGGACGGATCGGTCCGTTTTGAGTTTCTCCCGCGTTCCGTTTTTAAAATCAAATCAAATCACAAGTTTTGGGATTTCAAGTCATTCACAAGCTTTGGTTTAATTCTGATGAATAATTGAACTGAAATGAAATTCTACCCATTTCTTCCGTTAACGGCTTTCTCTCCCGGCCATCGTTTTCCGCCTGGCTTCCTTTCCAACCGTTGGTTTTTTAAAACCTCCGGTCCAACTCCCTCCTTCCCCTCTCCATTCTGTACCCCTCCCGCCTTTCACGGCTCACACTCGGAGGCCCCGAAGATGCAGGTATAAAGGCAGCGGTCCGCACCTCCGCCAAAATAAAAAAATAACCCGTATTGTGCAAAGGCAGGGCTTTGCGTGAAACCTGCACGTTTGAACTTATATACAGAGAGGCAAACAGAGAAGTCATAAGAACATCAAAAGGGCCCGCCTGGATCAAGCGAAAGGTCCATCTAGTCCAGCACTCTGTTCGCACAGTGGCCAACCAGCCATCGGCCAGGGATGAACAAGCAGGACATGATGCAACAGCACCCTCCCACCCATGTTCCCCAGCAACTGTCACACACAGGCTTACTGCCTCGAATACTGGAGATAGCACACGTTCATTTTAAACAGAGAAGTCGTACATCTCACCCTTGGGGAAAGACTGCACGCCGGTTTCGTCTGCTCTCCAAGTGCGGTTGATCAGTTGATGGGTAACGTCAAGGCGCCCACTCCCTCCTGGTGGGGAAATCCGCAGGGGAAATCTGGCCCACTTGAGGCGCCAATCCAAGCCCTCCCATTCCCCCAAAGGCCCCGCCCCTTCCCCGTGACTCTGCCTCCGTTTCCCCAAGCCCGGAACATTGGCTAGTTTGGAGATCCGGGTTCTAGTCGCCGCTCGGCCATGGGAAACCTGCTGGGTGACTTTGGGCCAGTCACAGACTCTCAGCCCAGCCTACCTCACAGGGTTGTTGTGGTGAGGATAAAATGGAGGAGGAGGATTGTGTATGCCACCTTGGGTTCCTTGGAGGAAAAACAGTGGGATATAAATGTAATAAATAATAATAATAATAATAATAATAATAATAATAATAGTATCATCATCATCCCAGAGTTTTTTTTTGCAGTTTTTTCCCCATTTTCAAAGGCTGTGATCGTCTCGTAAGGGCTCGTTACTCGCAGAAAGAGCTTTAAGATTAAAAATTGCTCTTTGGGATCCCACCTTTGCCATCACTGGAACGCTGTTGTACAGCTTGGTCACAGGTCGGCAATTTGCAGCCCTTGGGATTTGGGGACGTATCTTGGGGTGCGTGCAGGGGGGTGGGAATCAGTTTGAACTCGTCTCTTCATTGCATGTTGTTGGTGCTCTCACTCTGCAGCAAAATCCTGGATTTTATTTCCTTTGCCGAATATTTGTTCACAGCTACTACGCCTTTGTGCAACTGTAGCGGGTCCCAGTGTTGGACTGGGCTTAGGGAGACACAGGTCCGAGTCCCGACTCGGCCACGGAGCTCACTGGGTGACTTTTGGGCCAGCTTCGGACTCTCCGCCTGACCTACCTCGCAGGGTCGTTGGGAGGATGAAAGGGAGGGGCGGAGTGCCCTGTGAGCCACCGTGTGTTCCTTGCAGGAGGAGGGCGGGGGGGAATCGCCTCGCAAAGACCTTGTGAGGTAGGTCGGGCTGAAACTTAATTAATTAAAAGCTTGGATCGGTGAACTTTTGCGAAGACTTCCCCGAAGTTGGCGCCCTCCAGACTCCCGTGGCTGGGGGTGATGGGAACTGGAGTCCAAACCCATTCCCCCGGTGGGAGAAGGCTACCCAGGAGGCTTCACATAGCT